>NW_024609868.1:40195831-40212597 GCF_016920785.2 Ixodes scapularis
GAAAAATAACTGATAGAGTCGGACACGTCCGTTCATTTGCCTATGGTGCTCTGCCAAACAGCAGTTATCTTCAAACCGTGCCCCAAAACAAGCCGGATTCCGTCCGATCGACGAGAAGTGACTATCGTCGACACTATTCGCGTCTCCAGTTCGACGCTCGCCCTCCCGCGGCGGAAACGGGAAGCGGTCTAGTGAGGGCCCCTCATTCTCCCGCTCAGCGGGCACGGCGGAACTGCTCGCGATCATGGCTCGCGAAATGTCATTTCCGAATGCAAACAACGCTCTTCAGTGTCCCAACGTAGTGCAGCTGACGGTATGGGATTGTACCTTACTGGAGAGTTTTAGTATTGCGCATAAAATGCGCATAGAAGCCAACGCAAGTGGTTTGCATTTACGTTAGAGTTGCGTGTTCCACGTTGTGCGTGCGCCTCATCACCATGCGCCATCCAAGACCGCAATTTTGGGCTCCGCGCACGAGCAGTGTGGAACAAGCAAAGCTGACGCGAACACGTGCTTCAGTGAGCAGACGTGAAAGCAGGTAGGCGTTCCTTCGAACTGGAAAGGCTGACATTGGCAAAACGACAGAGCGTAAAAATGAAAGTAACTAAATGTTATGAAAAAATTTAAAATATAAAAAAAAGTTTTTTTTTTTTTTTTTTTTTTTGATTTTATGGTCTGGAAGGATATTGGCGGCGACTTTGGAGGTTTTGCCGATTGTCGAAAGTCGCGACTTTGATAGCAAAATGTCCTTTACCCACAATTAATGTAATTTTACGTGGATTTCTCACATTAGCTAGAATGTTTTCAATGATTTTACACTATTTTTATTTTATTACTTGGTAAGTAAAATGCTGCAATTGGTAGCAGTGATGAAAATTAGTACACTTTTGATTGTCCTATTTGTTCGCGCGCTTAAAATTACATCATGAGCAACAAATACGTAATACAATATCTGAATTTTAATATTATTATTATTAATACAAATCACGGCAACGCATGCCGCCAATTAACGCCGAGATCAGGAAAATACGCCATTTAACCATAACAGTCTTTCCAGAAAGGTATATATATATATATATATATATATATATATATATATATATATATATATATATATATATATATATATATATATATATATATATTAGCATATGAAAAACTTTTGACGTCGTTATCAAGATAGATAAACAGTCAAACACTGGATGTTATATAAATACCTATGCGTCACGCGTTGCTATAAAAACACACGCACACTTTAACTGTCTGACTCGGATTCCGACTTTCAGTTGTTGCAGTGAGAACAGCGTTAATTAATTTATATGTTTTGTTGACATATCGTAAAAATTGGAATTATTCTCTTATTCTTGTGGTGGAAATGATGTTAAACCAATTAATCATTTAAATGCAAAAATACCCATCAAAAGGCCCGCAGTTCATTATTTTTCATGACAATTATCTGAGCAAGAAAAGGCAGCGAGAACGAACAGACAAATATCAGCCGTGTTTTTTTCAACAACTACAGATATCAGCCTGGATCGAACATGTATGTCACAAAATAAAGTTTCCGCGAACAACTTCTCTAAGTAAATAATTACGATATGAGACACATCTTGAGTTATGAAAGAATCTGAAATTACGACCTCTACCGAGAAATCAAATCCAAAATAGAGGTTGGTTTCGGTTTCGCTCCAAAATTAAAACGCGCATCCTTGCGTAATTATTACGCTAAACACCGTTCTTGTTTTCAGGGTAAAGAGGTGACTTGCACTCATAACACCCTAGCTTCCTCGTATTACCAGAAATAATTTGTGTCGCTCAGTGAAGCCAGCACACTAGACAGGCTCAGCAGTGGCACGCATCTCCAACCCTCACTATAACTGCCATTTTGGAAAATGAGTGGCGCCACCTATAGTTAGTTGGAGTCGCGAATATTGGATATGCTGTGTGTTATTTTCGACCTTTCTCAAATCCTATTCGTATAACGCGGCACCGTAGGCCTGGGGTACGTATCGTTCGATTGATGAGACTCAGTCAATCTCATGTTGTGAGCGGGGAATACCCAGGCATTTCGGCTATCCTGTGCGGTCAAATATTTTCGACAGGTGAGACCTTTGTATAACGGAACAAACGTTGCAGTTGCATTTGTAGTGTCAAGCACGGACTCAACAAAAATAGCTTTCATTTGCTTGTTTTTGTTCCCAAAAATAGTACAATGCTTTCTGGAGAGTTAAAAGGAGAGACGGCTTCAAAATTCTAACGAGCTATTTTGAGTAAATGTGAGGTTGAAATATAACGCAGGTTTGCGGGGAATGCTCGTAATTCAACCGCAATTAGGGTTTACGACAGGAACGAAGAACTCATTTTCCCAATGCTTCGAGCATTATACGACAAAAGATTGAGAAAGGGAGGGCTACTCAGCTGACGAAATGAAGACTCGGTTGTCAAACACAAGATATGTCGCTCGAGTGTTTCGCTGGGATTCAGTTAAAAAAGAACTTCACCAGGTACGAAAACTGTTTCTCTCGGCGGGGGGAAGCGGCCGCCGAAATCGAAAAGGTAGAGCGGCAGACAACGGATGAGAGGACAGCCAGGTGACAAGCGCCCCGCTGCGGCGAGACGCCGAAACACACTTGTCCCGAGCGATGGAATGTCCGCTCGTGCTCCTCGCGTTCCTCGCGCTACCGCTTCTTTTCTCGTCGGGTTTGAAAGCCAGGTTTCGGGTCCTCGCCGCTGCCAAAGCTGCGCGCTGACGTCCAGGTTCCCCGAGAAATGCTCTCTGCTACCAGATCCCCGCGCTCCACCAAATCTGCGACCGGGCTACGGCTCCGTCGTCGAACTGCCAGGCTTGTGACTATAGAAGAGGCTATGGTTTGGGTTTCTCTTGGAACTCGCGTCAAATATGCCAGTGCACGAGGCTCGTGTCTCGAGCGACCCTAGGAAGCAGATTGCGGCGCAGCGCTGAAATGAGCGGCCCTTGGAAGCGAATGGGGGCGGAGCGCCTGCTCGTGGCACGTGTCTGTGCGCGTTTCCACAACAATGGTGAGCGGTACTTGTAAGCGTCAAATGTATCGGGTGACTTTACTCAAGACACGTTTATGTCATGCTGGCTGCAGCGTCTGCAAGATGCGACCACAAAGGAGGCGCTGTAGCGTCCGATATTGCAAAGGCTTCACGATAATGCACGAGCCAAGTCCGAACCGACGTTTATTATATAATCTAGTAACGTTGGTTCGAACCACGGGTTCGAACACAACCGTTTGTCAGCGTCTGCCTATGCGCGCTAACAAAGCACGCATAGGCAGAAAAAAAAAAAAGCACTTCATGGTTTTAACGTTTTATTAAAATGCCAAAAAAGGTTTTTTTTCAGTTTTTTTTTTTTTTTTTTTTTCTTTTACAGCGTTTGTGAGCAACGTCAGGGAGCGTAATGACGCGCAATCGAAACGAGCCGTAAAGATACTTCATTTTGCAGCCAGATGCGCTCCTCAAAACCTGAGAGCTACAAAACTATACTTTTTTTTTTCTTTTTCACTTTTCTAAGATCAAGAAATATCCCAGGGGTCTTTCGTTTCGTTTTAAAGTTCCTTAGGGTAATTACTTTCGTAATTACTTCTGGGCAGTCAGAATGCGGCTCCCCCAACTATAATTTCCCAGGTATTAAAGCTATAGGTGTTGCGAAACCGGGTCCTTCCAGTATATTCATTACATTGACTTTTTTAACGGCCGGTATGGGCGATTCCAGCCAAATCGAGAGCACCTAGCGGCCGGAACAGAAAGTCGTAGCGGAAGGTTCGCTTGCCAATCAGATAATCACAATCACAGTGCCTGGAGGTCTAAACACGAAGTCTCGAAAGTAGGTTGAATACACGTGGCGAAGATCGCCGGTACGCTCTACTTACCCCCCCCCCCCCCCCTTTTCTTTTTTTTTTTTTTCCAATTAGTAATATTGCTACAACAAATATCAAACTTAAATTCGACATAAAAAAAAAAAAAAAGAAGGAAAGCGAGTTTATAGTTTACCGGCCGCAACGACCCTAAGATCAAATGTTTTATCGGCTTTATACACCCTTTCTTTTGCCAAAAATCGGCCAATCTTTTCTTGCAAAAAATACGCACCGCAGAGAAAAACGCCGTATAAGTTTCCGCCGAGGGACCAAGTTAGTAAAGTACGATGCGTTGCCGGTAATTACGTTCTTAATTAGGTTTGCATATTTAACTTCTTGGTGAGTAAGAATAAACATACAGTTCCTATTTAAAACTCGCTTGGCGTCATCGAAAACCGCTAATATTTCAGAAAGAAGACTTGGAAGTGCGTGGGGAAGCGTGACCGTACGCAAAAGGTTACCGCATCACCTGCTTCTGGCGTAGGACTGGCAGAGCCAAAAGGCGGATGATAAGAAAAACAAAAGTCGCGCGGGTGGATCGAAGTTGGCTGCATTTTCGACTCCCCCCCCCTTTTTTTTTCCCCCTCTAAAAAAAAAAAAAAAAAAAAAGTTTGCGCTTTAATTTTTTTTTTTTATTGTCTGATTTAGAGATGATTATGTCCATCTAGCCTCCAATAGTAACTTCGTTTTTTTTTCCCTAATACAAAAAAATGCAAATATTAGATGATGGCCCTCAAGCTTTATTGTAACGCTTAATTATTCTAAATTCTATGTACCTCAATAACTAGATGCCTCGTGAGCGACCAATACGACGCGCATCCTATTTTTGTGAGACGCGTAGTTTCTACACGAAACTTCTCGAGCGCTGCTCGACAGAGGCAAATCTAAGGGGTCCACGTGCCTAACCAAAGAAGCGCGCTCGCGCCGAATTCCCCTCAATCATCGCAGACGCAGATTAATCGTGAAGAACGATGGTAACGACACTAAACGAAAAAGGAACGAGCCCCTTGGACCTACTTATAGCCTCGTGTACAACCTCATTAACGAGCGTCATAAGATTAAACGCTGTCGGGTCATGGTGGCAAGCGTGTGAACTGTCACAAAAAGGACTGTACTCGCACTAAAGTTTACGAACATCCGACATAAATTCTTGCGTGTATATAGAGCTCGTGTATATAGAGCGTCAGGCGGTTAACCTGTGTGGCAAATTTATTGCTCATGCCCTAACCGTCAATCTTTCGCTAGTTATAGAAGTCTTTACCATTTATTCGAACACTTATTTAAAAAAAAATAGAGGAAAAATGAAACGTCGTTGAAGTTACATTAATGCGGCCTGTAAGGGTAGTTACACGGCCAAGTGGACATTATGATCAAGGGAGTATGTAACTAAAAGATGACCAGGTCATTAAGTAAAATGCACGAAATAACCTCTTAATTGAAGGTTTCAAGGCCCAAGTTTACACCGTAGGGTTTGGGGCACTGACCCTTACAAAAAAATTATTATTGAGTTTCTAATGTGTTCTCATAGAGGATATTGAAAATTCCATTAAAACGCATCGATAATTTTTGGAGGGGAAGCGTTTTCGGAGTGCAAACCCTATCTACTAAAGCTCTCAAACAGCGAAATTTGCGTTTTAGCGATTCGCGGAATCTTTTCCGCCTGCACGAAGCGGACAGAGAACGGCAGACGAAACACGACACCTCAAAAGCACACACACGCACAAGATGGGCACAAACTCGAGTGTCCCGTCGCCGCAGCGGACGCACGTTGCTCGTACAAATACTATGTATACGCATACAGACGTCTGACAAAGGAGACGAAGCGTGCGGTGCGTACCGGACCGCATCTCCGTGTCCCGTTTCCCGCGGACACTCAGACCGGCCCAAGTACCGCCGGCCGCCCAAACCAAAACAAAAGCGAGCCAAGGAAACAATACCAGCGTCCGAAAACACAAAACAAAAAACCGACAACAGCAAAAACAACAACGAATACGGCCATATACTCCGTTCACGCTTCTTCAGCTGACAGTGCGGAGGAACGTGTAGACGCTCGTTGGACGAATCGTACGCGCGGCTCGTTTGTCACGTGATCACGCACGCGCAGAGAACCGCCTCGGTGGCTCCGAGGCAAGTCGACGGCCTGCGGAACCCCAGTTGTGGCGGGTTCGAATCCTGGCCGAGGTGCCCGCAATCTGAGTGATCGCGAAGGTTTATTGCGCAGAAAGCGCCGTGTAACCGAGCTTTGGTTTCGCACGTCAAAGGATCCCCCGGTGGCCGAAATGAATCCTCGATCCACCGCCGGGGCGGGCCAGATATTCCTCTCGTTGGGTTTGTCACGTGAAAGTCAAAACCCCCAAATTTGACTTTGTCCCGCGCGCAGAGAGCGTAGTCGGGCGATGAGAGGGACGCGTTTGGTTGGTCCGGCGGGAGCGTGGTTGCCACCGCACTGTCAGCTTGGGGGCGAACGGAACACGGTATATCGCCGCCGCGGCGTCGGCGGCGGCAACGACGGCGACGACATCACGGCTCGCGGGCTTTCTGGGCCAAGGGCGGGATCGCCGGCGGCGACGGGAAGCCTCGCTGCCAGCGGCTACCGCGTGCACGAGAGCGGCCTAACCGTCCACCGCGTCCATTGTTTCGGGGCCCGCCCGCACGCAACGCCATTGTCGTCTCACTCGAGCTCTCGCGTGCTGTTGGCGAGATGCCCCGGACCTTCGCCGTTATACCCTCGGACAGGAGGGAGAGCGAGCACGCAGTCACCCGCGGTGCCGAGTCAGCCGTATATACCCGCGAAAGAACTGTGGCGCTGGAGCGGGGCAGACCACCTGATCGCGACTCAAACCCCCCCACTCAGTGACCCTCGACGCGCGTTTGCCCACACCAGGTGCGGGCACTGTGCGAGCGCAGAGGCATGTCCGCGGCGATAATTCTCTCGTCGTATCTCCAGCGAACACCGTGGCCTTCGTAGATCCCACGGTGCAGTGCAGTGCGACAATCTGCCGCAACGTAAGAGCTGCAGGAAAGGCCTCCGCCCTCAAGAATAACAAACGCCCACTCCGCCGAGGTGAAGTGTCCGAGCAGCGGATATCAAATACAGCAACTGCCAATACAAGAAAAATGGACGCATTTTTGTGACATCATTTAATGGTGCCCGGAACGCGTCTTCCATTCGCGGGGTTACCGCGTCTTAAATTGTGGTCCCTCGATTGCCGCCCGATGACGTGACCACGCAAGCGGCATGGATGGATGGATGGATGGATGAATACGGCTGAGCCCTTTGGATCGGGCGGCACATTGTCGCCGACAGCGATCCTGGCGGTGGTGTCCCAGCAGCGACGGTATAGTAGACCTGGCATACGCTTGTTCCGGTGCAGGTCGCTCTCCGGCTCGGCAGTCCACGGAGGAAGCTTCGCCCGCGAAAGAGTTGGGACGCCGCGACGACACTCGCGTTCGCCCGTACTTTTGGCCGGGACTCCTAGCACCAACCGCCACGATGGCGACAGCATGTCACGCCGGCTCCTGTGACGGCGTTTATTGCCGTATCGGGACTAGGGATGCCGCGAACCACCCGAGGTTCGATTTCGAAAAGTTTCGATATTTTCGAACCGAACTGATGTTCGAAATCGAAAGGTTTCGATATTTTCGACCGTACGGAGATTCGAAATCAAAAAATTCGCAACTTTCAAAAATCGTGGAGTTTCGAAATCGAAAAGTTCGAAGCTTTCACGGTTTCTAAAAGTTCGGGTTCGATTATATCGAATATTTTTTTACTTGAGGTTCGGGAAATCGAAGATTTCGAAGTTTCCCTGACTTGAAAGTCGAGAGATTCGAATGTTTTGAATTTCTTTGGATCTAAAATTAAAAAAATCGAACGTTTCGAATTCTTATAGACATAAAGTTCGATCAATTCGAAAATTTCGATTTTTTTTCTACGTAAAGTTTGAAAAGTTCGAAGGTTTCGATTTTTTTTTAGCGCTAAATTCGAAAAAAAAAAACATGTGGCGCCACATGTAAAAATGCGAGAAAAAAAAATTACGAATGTACCTCACAGCTTGAATCCAAATGAAACCGCCCGCCCGTCTTTCGAAGTTCGACGGACTTCAAAGTTTTACCCTTAAAGTTCGAAGTTCGTCGAACTTTTGACTCTTCAGGAATCGGAAGTTCGACAATTTTTGAATTTTTTAGATTAATAAGTTCGAAAGTTCGAAAATTACCGCATTTCTTAGCTTAGGAAGTTCGAAAGCTTCGACCTTTTTAGTGCAAGAAAATCGAAAGTTCGAAAATCATCGGATTTTTTAGTCTATCAAGTTCCAAAGTTCGACAAGCATCGAATTTTGCAGCGTAATAAGTTCGAAATTTCGAAAAGCGTCGAACTTCTTACTTTAGCAAGTTCAAAAATTCGACTTCCGTCGGATTTCTTAAATGGAAAGTTCGAAAATTCGAAATCTTTCGAACCTTTCGAACCGCTTGATTCGATCATCGAACTTTCGAATCGAAAAAAGGTCGCGGCATCCCTAATCGGGACCACTTCTCACGTATATGGGCAGGAGAAGCAACTAAACGCACGTGTCGAAGAAGCGTCCTAGGCACGGTATAGTTCGTGGACGGCAACTATCCCGCAGTTCTTTTTTTTTTTTTGTGTTGCCACAGCGGCATGGACATGTTCCATGGATGCTGGACAGCTCTCCTGGTCAGACACCGCGGGTGCGCGGGGGCTCTGCTATAGGGGTATCCACACGAAGGAGAAATCCGCCACTTTCCTCCGCGGATCGCGCATCACGTGAGACATACGTCATCCCTTTTTGACGCCTCGCGGCGTGTTCTCCTCCGTGGCGGCGGCGCGGAGGCTTTGAGCTGACAGCACGAAAGCTCCGCAAGTGCACGCGGCGGAGCCGGGGACGGAGTTTCCCGTGTCGTTGACGTCACGACATCCGTCCGCGGAGTTCTCCTTCGTGTGGATACCCCTTATAGCCGATTCACACGACGGACTGATCCGCGGACGGATTGATCACGTGACGACATATCCGCGGTTCGTCCGTCTCCCAAGCGCATCCACACGAGGGAGACGACGAGCAGACGCCAGTGAGGACGGACCGAACCTGTTCGCACCCCACAGTGCCGCGAAACTCCAACATCGCACCGTAGCACCGTTGTCCAAGAGAGAAATTGACGGTTGCTACGCGATAAAGAATGGTACGCCGCTGCTACGTACAGATCGAGAACAAAACACCGGGACAGGATTCGCGCGAAGCGCCACTAACTTTACTAACCCAAAGCATGACAGTGACACAGGCATGATCCTGCCCGAGAAAGCTTCGGCGTAGACGCGACGAACTTCTGGGCTCGCGGAGGGGCGTTTGGAGATGCCTTCACACACTCCGCGCTCGTGCACAACACTCAAGCACACCACATCCACAAGAGAGGGCTTGCTCGGTGAAATCCTGATTGGACGTGCAAGAATTATCGCGGCGTGCTAGACGAGTTTTGACGGGAGCTTCTTGACACGGACCCGGAGGAGCACCGGAACCTGCGTCGCGTCAGCCGGACAAAGTTTCTGGAGTTTCTCTCACGCGTGGAACCAAGAATCGTACGACAAAATGAACCAACAAACGCACAAAACGCAACGACGCGCCATTTTTGTTTTGAATGACCAGAAGCAAAATACCAAGAAAACCACGTACCGTTGCCAGACTAAATGCTTTCCAAGTCAGTCTGCCGCCAAACGTCCGCGAGTGAAAAAGGCGCTCGACTTTATCAGTCCGCGCCTCCGCGGAGGAGGCGCGGATCGCAGGAATCGGTGACGTGCCGGTCACGTGGTACACGGTCCGCGGACGAAAATCGCGATTTGGTCCGTCGTGTGAATCGGCTATTATAGGGGTATCCACACGAAGGAGAAATCCGCCCCTTTCCTCCGCGGAGCGCGGATCACGTGAGACCTACGTCATCTCTTTTTGTCGCCTCGCGGCCTCGCGCCGCCGTTCTCCTCCGTGGCGGAGGCGCGGAGGCCTCGTACTTTTAGCATGAGAGCTCCGCAGGTGCACGCGGCGGAGCCGGGGACGGAGTTTAATGGGTTGTTGACGTCACGACATCCGTCCGCGGAGTTCTCCTTCGTGTGGATACCCCTTATGGCACGGGGATAAATGAGCCGGGGACAGAAGATCGTTCGGCGCCGCTCATTTATAGACCCTCCCTTTCAGAGTCCAACGAACCTATGGTACATATCGCCATGGAGTCCTAAAATCTCGACCCCATCACCTCTTTTCCGATTCAAAAATCTCGAACAAACCCCTGCCAGTCGGTGGTCGACGACTGCTTTCGACGCCGGTTAACTCCCTTCTTAACCAAACAAAAGGTAAGGTCGAGAAACAAAACAATATGCGGCGAAACTTGCCGCGTCTTGGCGGCTTAAATGCAAAACCGAGAGGGCATAAACCGCACGCCGTTGGAGTTGCGAATAGCGATGGGATGATGCTTTTACGAGAAACCAAAAAGTGTAAAAAAAAAAAAAGTTTACATCGTCGTAAATCTTCGTTCTCGTGCTAGCGCCTTAGCCGAGGTGAAGGCGCCGTTCACTCGGTGCAAAATTTACGCCCAAACGAGCCGTCTACTAACGTAGTATTTTATTATACCGAGATCACCTTGTTCTTTGTATGTACAGTCGCCGCGGGAGTTAATAGCTCCACGCGAGCGCGCGTTTTTTTTCGAGGGTCGCTTGACTGGTGGCTTGCGATAGAACTAGAGATGACGTCAGCCATGCGGAGTGGACGGCGGAAGGAACCGTTGTTATCATCGCCTGCCTGCGGGTGAGCGTAGTTCGAATGAAAAGGGGAGATGATTCTGCAGAAGTCAAGATCGCCGAACAAGAATGAGATGGCTGCTTGGAAAGAGAGAAGGAAACACATCGCATTTTCTAACTTCTGCAGAATCATCTCCCCTTTTCATTTCGAACTACGCCCACCCCCGCAGGCAGATGATAACGGTTCCCTCGAATTGAGCGGCTTCCCCCGTCCACTCCACATGGACTCGCCCTAACGTCATCTCTACACTTCGTTTCACTTTAAGTCCGAGCGCAGCCGATGTTAAGAGCCAAAGGGCCAATCAAACAGCCAAAGAGAGACAACGTCATGGCCTGCTCTCTGCAGTTGATAGGACCAGCCAATATTTGCCGCTCTCTGTGCATCCTCCTCCGCCGGCTAGCCGTTTCAAGCGCAGAGAGCACGCCATGACGTTGCGCTTTTTTGGGCTGTTTGATTGGCCCTTCGGTTCATAACATCGGCCACGCTCGAACCCAAAGTGAAACGAGGTATAGTTTTATCGCAAGCCACCAGTCAAACACCCCTCGGAAATGAACGCGCGCTTGCGTGGAGCTATACTTCGTTTCAGCTTCGGTCCGAGCGCGGCCGCTGTTATGAGCCGAAGGGCCAATCAAACAGCGAAAGAGGCAGAACGTCATGGCGCGCTCCCTGCAGTTCATAGGACCAGCCGGTATCCGCCGTCTCTCTGTGCGTGCTCCTCCGCCGGCTAGTCTTATCACGCGCAGAGAGCACGCCATGACGCTGCGCTTTTTGCGGTGCTTGATTGGCCCTTCGGCTCATAACATCGGCAGCGCTCGGACCGAAGCTGAAACGAAGTATAATAGGGAGTTTTCGTAGATCGGTTTCGCCGTCCCGCAACACCCTCCGCAATCCGCTACGGTACCCGGGACTCTACAGTCAAGGCCATCGGCGCACAAACGCAGTAGCGGCTTCTTCGTTGCGGAGGGCTTAGCGGAGGGGGAAACGCGGTCTACGAAAACTCCCTATTAACTCCCGCGGCGACTATACGTCGGGTTTCTGGCGCGTAAAGGTTGGCCACCGTTGCCGACACAATAAAATTACATGCACACCGATTTTCGGCGGATTAAGAAACCCAGAAGGCTCTGGTCGCCGAAGCTGTCATGGTTCTTTAAAAGTACTCAAGTTATAAATGGAGTTACTCGTGATCAAATGCTATAGTTAGTTACAAATGTATCGACCTACAGTTACATACGTTGCAATTAATTTGTTTAATTTCTAAAGTCGGGAGAATATTGGGACAGTTCATAGTATGGATACGACACTCTGCTCAGCGACACCACGCAGCGCCGATGACACGACGAAATGAATTACGTGTCATCGTCAACGTAATTGTGGGAAGTAGCTGTAACAGCACAAAGCTAAAAGTTCCATTTAAAAACATAACTTACACTTACTGAGGCTCCATTGTAAAAGCATTTGGTTACTAAAAGTGGAAATAATTACACCAACTCGGATTCATCCAAGTACAGAATTTTACAACTGTAATAGCCGAAAAAAAAAAAAAAATATATATATATATATATATATATATATATATATATATATATATATATATATATATATATATATATTTTTTTTTTTTTTTTTTTTTTTTTTACAGCTTTAAAAAGGCGGCTCCGAAAACGAACCGTTATAGTATATATATGTGTTGACAGTGATGTGAACGGTCCTTTTTCGTAGCCGCCTTTTTGGAGCAGTCAAAAATAATAAAAATAATTGTTTCAAGGGAAAGCATAGTCTTCCATCTCATTCATTCCACTGTGTATATATATTACGATAAGATTAACGTGCTGGCGTGTCAAACAAAGAAAAGTCCATCTCTTCCGTCCGGCCTCTGGGCATCCGCTTGTTAGCACAGACTGCAAATTAAATGACGATGGTAATTTAATTATGCGCATCAATGGCATCTAACATATAGAGTTTTCTTATGATAATATAAAGTCAGCAGGTGGACGATAAATACGCCTCTACAAATCCAGCTAAACTCGGTAATGTTATTATCAAGATGTCACTCCGCTGCTAAAGTTAATTTCGCTCTAATTTAATTTTAACATGCTTTGCCCTTAAATAGTTAGCGGCCTATATAAAGACGTTAATAAGACATCAAAATGAAACCCGCATCGCTGCCAATCTACGGTTAATCAACGTGATTTGTCAACCCTTTCCCAGTACCCAAGTTCAAAACGCCATATTAAAAAAAAAAAAAATGAATTGTTTAATAATGCACGCCACTTGGTCAGGATGTCGCAGCCTACCGTAGAGACTCATAACGAAACTGCGGTCTTATTTTGTAAATTATTGCTGCAAGTTAGAGGTTGTCACATTACACCATCCACCGTTTCTTTTTTTGCGTGGTTGACGCTGCACATGAGAGCCATAGCCGGGGTGCACAATTGGGACAGACGATCGCGCACGCGCCGAGACGACGCTCTCATCCAGATGAAAACGCGTACCCAAGAATAGTCGGAACACCAAAATAAAAACAATGTCGGTGTCGGAAAGAAAAAGAAAAAAACAACAAACACGCACAACGTAATTTTTGTTGGAAAAATTAACTGCGCACCGTCGAACGCTCAGTCTCCGTCCAAATGTAACGATAGCGGTCCGGACCAGAGGTCAGAAACTTGGGAACAACTGCCGTTGTCTCGTTCAAAATTTATAAGCGGTTTCTCCGAAAGTGGCAATGAGAAAATGCCAGCCGACGAATCCCACGAATGGGTACCGATGAATCGTGTCGGCTGCCGAGGGAACGGGGCTTATGTTCTCACTTAAAATCCCTAAAAATCACTAACAACCTTCGATTCAGATAACTACGAATGCTCCGAAACTTTGCCATCTGATCCAGACCGCTGGCGTATACATTTGAACCGTAGTTTCTTTTCGCAAAAAAAAAAAAAAAAAAAAAAAAACCAAAAACTCACTATCACTTACAAAAAAAAAAAAAAAAAAAGAAACATTTTGCAGATTTTTAATTGTAAATTTTTTTACCCTCAGACACACGGCACACACCGCATTCAAGTAATCTCGTGAACGAAGAGCGGATAGATTCTCTTCCTCTTCACTCTCTCCCCTCTTCGTTCACAATATTACCAAGACGGCACTTGTAGATCTCACCTCACTCTATGTATATATATATATAAAAAGGAAGATTATTTCTTCTTATGTGGCGAGCACGTGTTCCTAATCACGTCTTTGGCGCATCAGAATGTAGCGCCGACCAAAAGGCAACGCAGAATTCGAGGCAGTCAAACGCGAGCCGTGCACTCCTTGGCATCGGAAGAGTAAAAGCACGTGGACAAGCTTGGCGGGTAAACGAACGCACCAGGTGTGCAAGGAAGGAGCAGACGAATTTGCACGCCGCGCACAAAGCTACCGGTTTGCGCTCGCAGCTAACTACGACAAAAACACACCCACGACATCATATTTTGTTTCAATTCTGGCCGTCGCAGTTCCCGTCCGTCCGTATACCCGAACGGCGAGACTGGCCAGCGCGGTGATGGACGGCCGCTGGTCGACCCGGCGGCCCTCGGGGTTCGCCCCCTCCATTTGCATGGAAGACGCCACGCGATGTGGCGTTTGCCCGCGGGAGAGCAAACGGCACGCCGTCATCCATCTCGCGCGCCGTCCCCTGCCAGCGCGCAGCCATAAACGTGGCCCCCCTTCCTTCGTCGTCCCGCTCGAAGCGAGTCGACGAAAAGGTGGGGTCGCGGAAGACGCATACGCTCGCGCACACGGGTCACCGTCGCGATTCACACACCCCCGAGTGAGGCTGCAGCTCGTTCCGCTGGCCCAATCAGACGACAGATACAGCTCGCGGACGGCTACGCCAGACCAATCGGAAGACGTTCCTCTCATTCCCTTTTCGACGAAGTCATTGTCTGTGCAGGTTTGTCCGTGTTACGTCAGTTCAATTGTGACTGCGGTGTCAGAAACAATGTCTGTCACACTTGAGATTTGCACCAAAAAAAAAAAAAAACACGTGTTGCAATTTTTTTTAGGGGGGGGGGGAGGAGGGGGAGGGGCCAAAAGTCAAATTTAGGGGTTTTACGTGCCAAACCAACGACGGGCATCTGCCACGCCCCAGCGGAGGACTGAGGATTGATTTGGACCACCTGGGGATCTTCTGACGGGCAACCGAAAGCTCGGTTACACGGCGCCCTCCGCAATAAGCCTCCGTCAGATTGCGGGCACCTCGATCGGGATTCGAGCCCGCGGGGGAGGGGGGAGGGGGGAGGGGGAGGGGGCTTATGACGATATTTCGCCCAGTGTATGGCGAAAGTGTTTTGTAGCTAAGAAATGTGTGAAGAGGGCGCAGAAGTTGTCAAAGAAGGGCGCACAAGTGTCAGCCACGAAGAGGGCCGGACCACGACGGATGACGACATTGAGCGTCCACATGAAGGGACTCTGTCGGATACACGCGGATGAATATGGCAAATCATTTCCAAATCCGCCAAGGTCATCTTCAATGGCTACAAAAACGGTTTTCAACTTATAAAAAAATATATATATAAAAATACATAGTAAAAAATTGCTTCCCTAGCATATTCCTTCTGTTCTTCGGGCAAGTTATTATAGACATAAGGTCACACATTTAACTACGTAATTAATGCCTAACTATTGCCACAGGTTTCTTATAAAAAAAAAAATAAACGAGCGACGCGGCGCTCTCGAAAGACGGCTTCGCTGCAGCGCACGCCGATTATACAGAAAAGCCCGCCATGCACCACGGGGCGGCAGAAGTAGTTTATAATAGGGAGCACAGCGTTCCGATAACGATACGACGCATGCGCAAAGGTATCGGAACGATCCATTAGAATTTTCTATTGACGTTTCAGACAACGCAAACAACAAAGTAGAACCGAGGTAGAAGTGTATTTCGCACTTATTCGGGCGTGTAAATAAATGAACGTGTAGGGGACCCGTCTCCAATGATATTGCCGCGCGCGCGCAGCTCACCAAGTAGGCAGCGCGCCTGTGGCCTAACGGTTATCGCGCTTGCCATTCGTGCAGAAGGCCAGGGTTCGATTCCTAAACGCGGCTACCCATTTTTTGACTCTGTAATGTGATGTTCTGGTAAATTTGAGAACCGTCTAGGCTGATTCGAGGTTAGAATGTTCTACGCCCACGCGTGTACAAAGGGCGAGCCGGGGTCAAGTCTCGCCCCAGCGCTCGATCCTGCGGTTTCGTCGACACCCGCGACGCTCTGCTGTTTTCTTCTGCTCCTTTTTCTTTTTCTTTGGGGGGGGGGGGGGGGGAGGGGAGGGGGGGGGGGGGGCACCGTTCACCCCATTAAGCGTTTAGTTCCTTCAGTTATCATCGCCTCCTCAATTTTCATTCGATGACAGGCGGCTGACGGTCTACGGCCGAAAGACGGCTCAAATGACTTACTCTCGCGATTTTAAATAGCCAGAATTATTCGAAGGAAACATTACAGACGATCCCTACAGTCCTCTTCACATGTCTTTACAACGTTGCGCGTATTTTTTTCTTTTTTTCTTCTTAAGACGCGTAAGTGAATGGGATAGCGTTCCGAAACTGCTGTCAACAATTCAAGCGCTTCTTGCGTAAAATCTCGTTTCCTTTCTGTATGAGCAATGTCTTCCTAGTTTTCATATTGTGTTCTACTGCAGACCCATTTCATGCTGCAAGAATGCCTTTGGGGAGTAGCGGGGGACGATATTCGTGATTTCACGGCCGTTTTGGTTTCGGCTTTCTTTGGCCGGGCGCAGGGTGTTGAGTGCTTTCCGCCGGACGTGTCCATCATACGCGTTTTTTTTCTTTTACGTTCCTGCGAGTCCCTACCAGGGCCGATCGTGTTTAGGCAAAGGCGCCGTGGTGGCGGGAACCGAAAGCACGCCGAACTCCACAGGTCTCAGCCGGGGTCCGTTGCGGGCTTGACGAATGTCACTGTCGACCAGGCACGTAGCCAAGGGGGGGGGGGGGGGGGGGGGGGGGTTGGAAGGGGGGGCATAAGGCCCGGCCCCCGGCCCCCGCCAAAGCCCCCGCCCCACCGAAACAAAATCCTGGCTACGTGCCTGCTATCTACTAT
>NW_024609868.1:40212697-40296829 GCF_016920785.2 Ixodes scapularis
GCATATGAAAAACTTTTGACGTCGTTATCAAGATAGATAAACAGTCAAACACTGGATGTTATATAAATACCTATGCGTCACGCGTTGCTATAAAAACACACGCACACTTTAACTGTCTGACTCGGATTCCGACTTTCAGTTGTTGCAGTGAGAACAGCGTTAATTAATTTATATGTTTTGTTGACATATCGTAAAAATTGGAATTATTCTCTTATTCTTGTGGTGGAAATGATGTTAAACCAATTAATCATTTAAATGCAAAAATACCCATCAAAAGGCCCGCAGTTCATTATTTTTCATGACAATTATCTGAGCAAGAAAAGGCAACGAGAACGAACAGACAAATATCAGCCGTGTTTTTTTCAACAACTACAGATATCAGCCTGGATCGAACATGTATGTCACAAAATAAAGTTTCCGCGAACAACTTCTCTAAGTAAATAATTACGATATGAGACACATCTTGAGTTATGAAAGAATCTGAAATTACGACCTCTACCGAGAAATCAAATCCAAAATAGAGGTTGGTTTCGGTTTCGCTCCAAAATTAAAACGCGCATCCTTGCGTAATTATTACGCTAAACACCGTTCTTGTTTTCAGGGTAAAGAGGTGACTTGCACTCATAACACCCTAGCTTCCTCGTATTACCAGAAATAATTTGTGTCGCTCAGTGAAGCCAGCACACTAGACAGGCTCAGCAGTGGCACGCATCTCCAACCCTCACTATAACTGCCATTTTGGAAAATGAGTGGCGCCACCTATAGTTAGTTGGAGTCGCGAATATTGGATATGCTGTGTGTTATTTTCGACCTTTCTCAAATCCTATTCGTATAACGCGGCACCGTAGGCCTGGGGTACGTATCGTTCGATTGATGAGACTCAGTCAATCTCATGTTGTGAGCGGGGAATACCCAGGCATTTCGGCTATCCTGTGCGGTCAAATATTTTCGACAGGTGAGACCTTTGTATAACGGAACAAACGTTGCAGTTGCATTTGTAGTGTCAAGCACGGACTCAACAAAAATAGCTTTCATTTGCTTGTTTTTGTTCCCAAAAATAGTACAATGCTTTCTGGAGAGTTAAAAGGAGAGACGGCTTCAAAATTCTAACGAGCTATTTTGAGTAAATGTGAGGTTGAAATATAACGCAGGTTTGCGGGGAATGCTCGTAATTCAACCGCAATTAGGGTTTACGACAGGAACGAAGAACTCATTTTCCCAATGCTTCGAGCATTATACGACAAAAGATTGAGAAAGGGAGGGCTACTCAGCTGACGAAATGAAGACTCGGTTGTCAAACACAAGATATGTCGCTCGAGTGTTTCGCTGGGATTCAGTTAAAAAAGAACTTCACCAGGTACGAAAACTGTTTCTCTCGGCGGGGGGAAGCGGCCGCCGAAATCGAAAAGGTAGAGCGGCAGACAACGGATGAGAGGACAGCCAGGTGACAAGCGCCCCGCTGCGGCGAGACGCCGAAACACACTTGTCCCGAGCGATGGAATGTCCGCTCGTGCTCCTCGCGTTCCTCGCGCTACCGCTTCTTTTCTCGTCGGGTTTGAAAGCCAGGTTTCGGGTCCTCGCCGCTGCCAAAGCTGCGCGCTGACGTCCAGGTTCCCCGAGAAATGCTCTCTGCTACCAGATCCCCGCGCTCCAAATCTGCGACCGGGCTACGGCTCCGTCGTCGAACTGCCAGGCTCTGTGAGTATAGAGGCGGCTACGGTTTGGGTTTCTCTTGGAACTCGCGTCAAATATGCCAGTGCACGAAGCTCGTGTGTCGAGCGACCCTAGGAAGCAGATGGCGGCGCAGCGCTGAAATGAGCGGCCCTTGGAAGCGAATGGGGGCGGAGCGCCTGCTCGTGGCGTGTCTGTGCGCGTTTCCACAACAATGGTGAGCGGTACTTGTAAGCGTCAATTGTATCGGGTGACTTTACTCAAGACACGCTCATGTCATGCTGGCTGCAGCGTCTGCAAGATGCGACCACAAAGGAGGCGCTGTAGCGTCCGATATTGCAAAGGCTTCACGATAAAGCACGAGCCAAGTCCGAACCGACGTTTATTATATAATCTAGTAACGTTGGTTCGAACCACAGGTTCCAACACAACCGTTTGTCAGCGTCTGCCTATGCGCGCTAACAAAGCGCGCGCAAAAAAAAAAAAACAAAAAAACTTTATGGTGTTTTATTAAAATGCCAAAAAGGTTTTCTCTCCAGTTGTTTTTTTTTTTTCGTTGTTTTTTTTTTTTCTTTATAGCGCTTGTGAGCAACGTAAGGGAGCGTAATGACGCGCAACCGAAACGAGCCGTAAAGATACTTCATTTTGCAGCCAGATGCGCTCCTCAAAACCTGAGAGCTACAAAACTATACTTTTTTTTTTCTTTTTCACTTTTCTATGATCAAGAAATATCCCAGGGGTCTTTCGTTTCGTTTTAAAGTTCCTTAGGGTAATTACTTTCGTAATTACTTCTGGGCAGTCAGAATGCGGCTCCCCCAACTATAATTTCCCAGGTATTAAAGCTATAGGTGTTGTGAAACCGGGTCCTTCCAGTATATTCATTACATTGACTTTTCTAACGGCCGGTATGGGCGATTCCAGCCAAATCGAGAGCACCTAGCGGCCGGAACAGAAAGTCGTATAGCGGGAGGTTCGCTTGCCAATCAGATAATCACAATCACAGTGCCTGGAGGTCTAAAGACGAAGTCTCGAAAGTAGGTTGAATACACGTGGCGAAGATCGCCAGTACGCTCTGCTTACCCCCCCCCCCCCCCCCCCCGGCCTTTTGTTTTTTTTTTTCCAATCAGTAATACTGCTACAACAAATATCAAACTTAAATTCGTCATAAAAAAAAAAAAAAGACCGAAGGAAAGCGAGCTTATAGTTTACCGGCCCGCAACGACCCTAAGATCAAATGTATTATCGGCTTTATACACCCTTTCTTTTGCCAAAAATCGGCCAATCTTTTCTGGCAAAAATTACGCACCGCAGAGAAAAACGCCGTATAAGTTTCCGCAAAGGGACCAAGTTAGTAAAGTACGATGCGTTGCCGGTAATTACGTTCTTAATTAGGTTTGCATATTTAACTTCTTGGTGAGTAAGAGTAAACATACAGTTCCTATTTCAAACTCGCTTGACGTCATCGAAAACCGCTAATATTTCAGAAAGACGACTTGGAAGTGCGTGGGGAAGCGTGATCGTACGGAAAAGGTTACCGCATCACCCGCTTCTGGCGTAGGACTGGCAGAGCCAAAAGGCGGATGATAAGAAAAACAAAAGTCGCGCGGGTGGATCGAAGTTGGCTGCATTTTCGACCCCCCCCCCCCCCTTTTTTTCCCCTCTAAAAAAAAAAAAAAAAAAAAAGTTTGCGCTTTAATTTTTTTTTTTTTTTTATTGTCTGATTTAGAGATGATTATGTCCACCTAGCCTCCAATAGTAACTTCGTTTTTTTTTTCCCCTAATCCAAAAAATATGCAAATATTAGATGATGGCCCTCAAGCTTTATTGTAACGCTTAATTATTCTAAATTCTATGTACCTCAATAACTAGATGCCTCGTGAGCGACCAATACGACGCGCATCCTATTTTTGTGAGACGCGTAGTTTCTACACGAAACTTCTCGAGCGCTGCTCGACAGAGGCAAATCTAAGGGGTCCACGTGCCTAACCAAAGAAGCGCGCTCGCGCCGAATTCCCCTCAATCATCGCAGACGCAGATTAATCGTGAAGAACGATGGTAACGACACTAAACGAAAAAGAAATGAGCCCCTTGGTCCTACTTATAGCCTCGTGTACAACCTCCTTAACGAGCGTCATAAGATTAAACGTTGTCGGGTCATGGTGGCAAGCGTGTGAACTTTCACAAAAAGGACTGTACTCGCACTAAAGTTTACGAACATCCGACATAAATTCTTGCGTGTATATAGAGCTCGCGCGTCAGGCGGTTAACCTGTGTGGCAAATTTGTTGCTCATGCCCTAACCGTCAATCTCTCGTTAGTTATAGAAGTCTTTACCATTTATTCGAACACTTATTAAAAAAAAAAAGAGGAAAAATGAAACGTCGTTGAAGTTACATTAATGCGGCCTGTAAGGCTAGTTACACGGCCAAGTGGACATTATGATCAAGGGAGAATGTAACTAAAAGATGACCAGGTCATTAAGTAAAATGCACGAAATAACCTCTTAATTGAAGGTTTCAAGGCCCAAGTTTACACCGTAGAGTTTGGGGCACTGACCCTTACAAAAAAATTATTATTGAGTTTCTAATGTGTTCTCATAGAGGATATTGAAAATTCCATTAAAACGCATCGATAATTTTTGGAGGGGAAGCGTTATCGGAGTGCAAACCCCATCTACTAAAGCTCTCAAACAACGAAATTTGCGTTTTAGCGATTCGCGGAATCTTTTCCGCCTGCACGAAGCGGACAGAGAACGGCAGACGAAACACGACACCTCAAAAGCGCACACACGCACAAGATGGGCACAATCTCGAGTGTCCCGTCGCCGCAGCGGACGCACGTTGCTCGTACAAATACTATGTATACGCATACAGACGTCTGACAAAGAAGACGAAGCGTGCTGTGCGTACCGGACCGCATCTCCGTGTCCCGTTTCCCGCGGACACTCAGACCGCCCCAAGTACCGCCGGCCGCCCAAACCAAAACAAAAGCGAGCCAAGGAAACAATACCAGCGTCCGAAAACACAAAACAAAAAACCGACAACAGCAAGAACAACAACGAATACGGCCATATACTCCGTTCACGCTTCTTCAGCTGACAGTGCGGAGGACCGTGTAGACGCTCGTTGGACGAGTCGTATGCGCGGCTCGTTTGTCACGTGATCACGCACGCGCAGAGAACCGCCTCGGTGGCTCCGAGGCAAGGCGCCGGCCTACGGAACCCCAGTTGTGGCGGGTTCGAATCCTGGCCGAGGTGCCTGCGATCTGAGTGATCGCGAAGGTTTATTGCGCAGAAAGCGCCGTGGTAACCGAGCTTTGGTTTCGCACGTCAAAGGATCCCCCGGTGGCCGAAATGAATCCTCGATCCACCGCCGGGGCGGACCAGATATTCCTCTCGTTGGGTTTGTCACGTGAAAGTTAAAACCCCCAAATTTGACTTTGTTCCACGCGCAGAGGGCGACGTCGGGCGATGAGAGAGAGGCGTTTGGTTGGTCCGGCGGGAGCGTGGCTGCCACCGCACTGTCAGCTTGGGGGCGAACGGAACACGGTACGTCGCCGCCGCGGCGTCGGCGGCGGCAACGACGGCGACGACATCACGGCTCGCGGGCTTTCTGGGCCAAGGGCGGGATCGCCGGCGGCGACGGGAAGCCTCGCTGCCAGCGGCTACCGCGTGCACGAGAGCGGCCTAACCGTCCACCGCGTCCATTGTTTCGGGGCCCGCCCGCACGCAACGCCATTGTCGTCTCACTCGAGCTCTCGCGTGCTGTTGGCGAGATGCCCCGGACCTTCGTCGTTATACCCTCGGACAGCAGGGAGAGCGAGCACGCAGTCACCCGCGGTGCCGAGTCAGCCGTATATACCCGCGAAAGAACTGCGGCGCTGGAGCGGGGCAGACCACCTGATCGCGACTCAAACCCCCCACTCAGTGACCCTCGACGCGCGTTTGCCCAGACCAGGTGCGGGCACTGTGCGAGCGCAGAGGCATGTCCGCGGCGATAATTCTCTCGACGTATCTCCAGCGAACACCGTGGCCTTCGTACATGATCCCACGGTGCAGTGCAGTGCGACAATCTGCCGCAACGTAAGAGCTGCAGGAAAGGCCTCCGGCCTCAAGAATAACAAACGCCCACTCCGCCGAGGTGAAGTGTCCGAGCAGCGGATATCAAATACAGCAACTGCCAATACAAAAAAATGGACGCATTTTTGTGACATCATTTTCGATTCGCGGGGTTACCGCGTCTCAAATAGTGGTCCCTCGATTGCCGCCCGATGACGTGACCACGCAAGCGGCACATTGTCGCCGATCGCGATCCTGGCGGTGGTGTCCCAGCAGCCACGGTATACACTCCGTGCGGGAACTATAGGGGGCGCTTTGAAAAACGCGCGTAGCACCGCTGGCGGAGGAGCTGGCGTTCGCCAGCGAGGCGCGTTCAGCAGCCTGCGGCGCCTTTTCGCGTGCGAAGCTGTGGCGGCGGAAGCGCGCACGGGCGGAACTTTTGCTTTTTGAGCCGATAAGTTGAGGATGACGTTGCATGAGTGCTGGGGCAGATTTAAGAAGGGCATTTAGCTGTTCTCCGCTTCTTATATATTATGTTTGAATCGTCAATAGGGATAATTTCTCTAGTTGCGGTCGAAAAAGGGGTTCGGGCAATTTTCCGAAAAGCAAGATGGCCGCCACCATAATTGCTCTCAGTGGGAAATTTGTTTCGCTCGTCGCTGTAAAGATGGTGGGTCGATGATATTTGGAGGCGAGTGAGATGTTCACTAAATTCGTGCACTAAGTGGGCCAAGTTTTATTAAGACAGCAAGTGTGAAAGTTATGGTTCGAACGAATAAAGTAATAAAGCTGTCTGGAATATCCCATAATGGACCCAAAATTTTGTGTTATAACCGGGCTGTGCGAAGTGCAGATTTAGACACGCAGGTTCTTGGACATGACCGTAACTTGACACAACAGTTATAATAGCAAAAATAGGTGGCATAGGGAAACCAGGTGGAAATTTAGTTTGGGCGGCGTAACTGAATGGGAAACGGTCTTGACTGTGAAAAGGCTGTCAAGAGAATACCACTTGTCGTAAGAGATGGAGACTTTACAGGTAGGAAGGGACTAGTGCACTGTACTTCTACTTGAAACAACTTTACGGAAGGTGGCTTCCAAACCGAGAAAACTAAGTTGCCGGCCAACACACGGTTTGGCCGTCAAAGGCTTTTGCGGTGAGCTGTTATGTAGTAATCTGGTTGTGCGAGGTGCTGATTTTCGGCACACAGGTACTTGGACAACCGTAACTTGACAAAACACTTATTATACCTAAAAGAGATGGCATAGTTTAACCAGGTGGAAATATTTTTGGCCGGCGTAACTAAATGGGAACCGTTTTTGACCGTCAAATGCTGCCAAGAGAATACCACTCATCATGGCCGGAAGGTGCACACTTTACAGGTAGGAAGGGACCAATGGACGGTACTTCCAGTTCAAACAACTTTGCGATACGTAGCTCTAAAGCCGAGAAAAAAAAATTGTTGTCTTCAAGACTCGGGGTGTCAGCGTTTCCACATCCAAAAGGAGGCTGATCAAAAAAGAAAGCGCACCACATAAACTTTCATTGTCAAACATTGATTGTCCAGAGATTCGAAATTTCATTGTAGTTTTCCTTAGATTCATATTTGTCACTTTTTGTACCGTTCGAATCTTTCTTCATGAAGTACAGACTGCGTGCCATACTGGTCCGGAAATATCATCGACACGTACGATGGGGACGAAACTTCTTTCGAGGGCATTCCTTCAACGAAATTCGCACCTCCTACCCACGAGTGTGGAATGGCATTTCAGTTCGAGCTGAGATATGTTGGCGTTACTGGTACGAAGACAAACGCAGAGCGCAAAGCGGCAGTGTAGAATATGTCAGCAGTGCCGACATAGTGGCAGACAGGATCGGGAGACCAAATTTCTCGCGTCGTATGGCATGGGTCCATCGCGGTCGCTGTCCCACAAAACGTCGTCGAGGTGAAAAACTGTGAAACTTGGTCCCCACGAGATACGACACATAACTATTGGAGCACTTAACGACACAGCAGTTCATGCTGTCAACCCAGCACAACCGCAACGCTCCGACTTCAATGCGTACCAACGTACGCGGCGCGGTTTCGTTTCGGTGGGGCTCTCACTGCCTACCTTCGGTAACGGCCGCGCGGCGGCGCGCCGGTCGCGTCGCACGGAGTGTATAGTAGACCTGGCAGACGCCTGTTTTGGTGCAGGTCGCTCTCCAGCTCGGCAGTCCACGGAGGAAGCTTCGCCCGCGAAAGAGTTGGGACGCCGCGACGACACTCGCGTTTGCCCGTACTTTTCGCCGGGACTCCTAGCACCAACCGCCACGATGGCGACAGCATGTCACGCCGGCTCCTGTGACTGCGTTTATTGCCGTATCGGGACTAGGGATGCCGCGAACCACCCGAGGTTCGATATCGAAAGGTTTCGATATTTTCGAACCGAACTGATGTTCGAAATCGAAAGGTTTCGTTATTTTCGACAGTACGGAGATTCGAATTCGAAAACTTCGCAACTTTCAAAAATCGTGGAGTTCCGAATTCAAAAAGGTCGAAGCTTTCACGGTTTCTAAAAGTTCGAATTCGATTATATCGAATATTTTTTTTACTTGAGGTTCGGGAAATTCAATGATTTCGAACTTTCCCTAACTTGAAATTCGAGAGATTCGAATGTTTCGATTTCTTTGGATCTGAAATTAAAAAAATTCGAACGTTTCAAATTCTTATAGACATAAAGGTCGATAAATTCGAAGATTTCGATTTTTTTTCTACATAAAGTTCGAAAAGGTCGAAGGTTTCGATTCTCTTTTAGCGCTAAATTCGAAAAAAAAAAAAAAAAAAAAAAAAAACTTGGGTTTCGAATTTCTTTCAAGTCCAAGTGAGCAAAGTTCGAAGTCCGGTTTTCACGTTCTGCCACAGTTTCACTTTCAAATAAAGGCCCGTTCACACTCTTGCGACCTGGTAAGACCGAGAGAGACCAGACCGGTTTTTAAGCCTCTTGCGATCTCTTAGGACCAGCTCCGCTGCAGCGCATCCAATCCTAAGAAGTCGCCAAAGGCTTAAAAACCGGTCTGGTCTCTCTCGGTCTTACTCGGTCCCAAGAGTGTGAATTGCGCTTAGCGTTTTCACGCCTCACGTTTTCACGAAATCAGGTTTAGAAATGTTCGGCTGCGATATTTAGACTGCGCGAAGTTGGTCAGACAATGAAATGGGACGACGAGTGTCCCGGATGTGCTGGATTATTTTCCAGTGCAGAGTGACATGTGCAGATCAGTAATTGTGACCGCCAGCCCGGGGGGGGGGGGGGGGGGGGGGGGGGGGGGGGGGGGGGGGGGGGGGGGGGGGGGTGGGTGTTTAACGTGCATCAGCATCACGCAGTAGTGATCACACGAAAGCACTGTTTAACGATACTCATCCAGTTCGAAACGGCCAGGGGCAGGCAGGTGGTTGAGGCTCAGAAAAACCTTGAAGCGATCTGGCAAACTGCCTCCGTGCCATCCATCTCCCTCCCTCCCTCCCTCCCTCCCTCCCTCCCTCTCCCCCCCCCCCCCCCCCCCCCCCCCCTTTCCGCACGCTGGTTATAAGCCGCTCGAACGCCGCTCGAGTGATGCTGGCATATAGTAAGTTTAGTTTGTACATGATGCAAAATCCTGATACTGGAATTGAAATTTGAAAGAAAAAGTGTAAGAAGACAGAAAAAAGGGGACAGGACAACGTCTCAATCTCAGCTCACGACAACGTCTCAAACTCAACTCAGCTGAAAACTCGGCTCAGGACAGCGTCTCAAACTCAACTCAGCTGAGTTTGAGACGTTGTCCTGTCCCCTTTTCTCTTTCTTCTTACACTATATCTTTCGAATTTCATTCCCATTCTCGGGATTTTGCATCATGATCAACATACACCAGCTCGCCTGCAAGGGATTTTGCATCATGATCAACATACACCAGCTCGCCTGCAAGGGATTTTGCATCATGATCAACATACACCAGCTCGCCTGCAAGGGATTTTGCATCATGATCAACATACACCAGCTCCCCTGCACCCAATTCTTTAGTTTGTGATTGCTTTGGAGGTTTATTTTCCGAGACGGAAGAAACGCCGAGCAAAAAGCACAGAAGCTGACACAACTTGAGGTCGAGGGGCGTTCTACCATACCAGTAGCGTCGGGAGAGAAAAAAAGGGGGGGAAGGGGGAGGGCGGGGAGGGCTCCAGCCTCTCTCTCTCCCCCCTCTCCCCCCCCCCCCCCCCCCCCAGCTATTTCGGACTGTTAAAGAAAACAATACGGGGGAAAAGGGCATGGTCGAGCCTATTTTAATTTGAAATTATTTATGCATATGTAGAGCTATGTCGCTCTTCACTGCATAAAAGGTCGCGTAGATGGTCATTGTTAGAAACGCGTTGTCAGAAGGAGCTACTCGTCACATGCTCGGTGGTTCGGAAGTTCAAAGCTATGTCTTTTCGACCTAAATAACTGTGCCATTGGTAAAAATTAATAAATAAATAAACATCACAATAAATACAAAAAAATAAAAAGCTGGAGAAAAAAAAAAAAAAAACAACTAAAGAATCCACCGGAAGTGTTGTATTCTCGCATATCCACAGGCCCAGAACTACGAAACAAGTTTCTTCTGCCAAAATGTGTACAGGCTAAAAGAAACGTGTCCCAAAAGCGTGAAATGAAAAAAAAAAAAAAAAATATATTTATGACGTGCCGAGTTTGAACAATATTAGAAATCTTTTGCCCTGAGTTAACTTATTCCTCAGCATGAAAATAACAATATATACATTAATTTGTATTCTGCAGACGTTAATGATATGTACTGTCCGTGGTGTTAATTTAAATGCGATACCTCAAACAATTTCGACGAAAAAAATTACCAAATTTAGGGCATAATTGCCTATAGACAGATGTTTGGATATTTCTTCGAAACTCGTCTTGAAGAATAGTAATCATATCTTAACACTAAACTTACCTAGGCTATACACATATCATTCTTAAAAAGTTTAACATCTCTACCATAAATATCTTAGGCTATAGCGTGCTTCAAATATGGCACAAACGACAATTGTCAAATCCCGTCGTCCTTCCTCGCTCCTTCGGGAATCTATTTCTTTAAAACCAAGCATGCCAGACGATTGAAATAAACGGCATTGTCTTTCGCAAGTAATGCGGCGCCACATGTAAAAATGCGAGAAAAAAAAATTACGAATGTACCTCACAGCTTGAATCCAAATGAAACCGCCCGCCCGTCTTTCAAAGTCCGACGGACTTCGAACTTTTACCCTAAAAGTTCGAACTTTTACCCTAAAAGGTCGAAGTTCGTCGAACTTTTGACTTTTTAGGAATCGGAAGTTCAACAATTTTCGAATTCTTTAGATTAATAAGTTCGAAAGTTCGAAAATTACCGAATTTCTTAGCTTAGGAAGGTCGAAAGTTCGAAAAGCTTCGACCTTTTTACTGCAAGAAATTCGAAAGTTCGAAAATCATCGCATTTTTTAGTCTATCAAGTTCCAAAGTTCGACAAGCATCGAATTTTGCAGCGTAATAAGTTTGAAATTTCGAAAAGTGTCGAACTAATTCTTACTTTAGCAAGTTCGAAAATTCGACTTCCGTCGAATTTCTTGATATGGAAAGTTCGAAAACTCGAAATCTTTCGAACCGCTTGATTCGATCATCGAACTTTCCAATCGAAAAAAGTTCGCGGCATCCATAATCGGGACCACTTCTCACGTATATGGGCAGGATAAGCAACTAAACGCACGTGTCGAAGAAGCGTCCTAGACACGGTATAGTTCGTAGACGGCAACTATCCCGCAGCTTTTTTTTTTTTTTTTTTTTTTAATGTTGTTACAGCGGCATGGACATGCTCCATGGATGCTGGACAGCCCTCCTGGTCAGACACCGCGGGTGCGCGGGGGCTCTGCTATGGCACGGGGATAAGTGAGCCGGGGACAGAAGATCGTTCGGCGCCGCTCATTTATAGACCCTCCCTTTCAGAGTCAAACGAACCTATGGTACATATCGCCATGGAGTCCTAAAATCTCGACCCCATCACCTCTTTTCCGATTCAAAAATCTCGAACAAACCCCTGCCAGTCGGTGGTCGACGACTGCTTTCGACGCCGGTTAACTCCCTTCTCAACCAAACAAAAGGTGAGGTCGAGAAACAAAACAATATGCGGCGAAACTTGCCGCGTCTTGGCGGCTTAAATGCAAGACCGAGAGGGCATAAACCGCACGCCGTTGGAGTTGCGAATAGCGATGCGATGATGCTTTTACGAGAAACCAAAAAGTGTAAAAAAAAAATTAAAAAAAAGAAGTTTACATCATCGTAAATCTTCGTTCTCAAGCTAGCGCCTTAGCCGAGGTGAAGGCGCCGTTCACTCGGTGCAAAATTTACGCCCAAACGAGCCGTCTACTAACGTAGTATTTTATTATACCGAGATCACCTTGTTCTTTGTATGTACAGTCGCCGCGGGAGTTAATAGCTCCACGCGAGCGCGCGTTTTTTTTTTTTTTTTTTTTTTTTTTTCCGAGGGGCGCTTGACTGGTGGCTTGCGATAGAACTAGAAGATGACGTCAGCCATGCGGAGTGGACGGCGGAAGCCGTCTCAATCCAAAGGAACCGTTGTTATCATCGCCTGCCTGCGGGTGAGCGTAGTCGAACGAAAAGGGGGGACGATTCTGCAGAAGTCAAGATCGCCGAGCACGAATGAGATGGCTGCTTGGAAAGAGAGAAGGAAACACGTCGCATTTTCTAACTTCTAACTACGCCCACCCCCGCAGGCAGATGATAACGGTTCCCTTGAATTGAGCGGCTTCCCCCGTCCACTCCACATGGACTCGCCCTAACGTCATCTCTACACTTCGTTTCACTTTAAGTCCGAGCGCAGCCGATGTTATGAGCCAAAGGGCCAATCGAACAGCGAAAGAGGCACAACGTCGTGGCGTGCTCTCTGCAGTTGATAAGACCAGCCGGTATTCGCCGTCTCTCTGTGCGTCAACGAGGTAGAGGGGCTTAGAGCGATAAACCGGGGTTCCGGTCTGCACTCGAAAGTGACCCCCATAAGGAGGCTGCCATTGTACACAAGTTTGACCACACGTCACATGACCAAACCAAATACGTGACGTCACAGGAAAGATGGCAGCGCCCATGCAGCGGCTCTGGCCCCAGCTGGGCCGGAGCTTGTCGGATGCTTTGTTGGTTGTCGTTCGTCTCGGCGAGTTGATTTCGGACGCGGAAGCCGTCATATGAGGCCGGTCGAAAGCGAGTTCAGAGTTCAGCGTGGTGTTTGACGTATATAGGTATAACGTGAAAATACGGAGAAACGGTGTGCATTTCGCTGGTGACCGACCGGGATATTGCCACGGAAGAGACAATCTGACCTACGTTGCTCGGACCTCGGATTGATTCGGATACCGCTAGGATAAAATTTAAGGCGACGTTTCTGTGCTCTCGTTGACCATCGGAATCTTCGAGGTTTGCAGTGGAGCGTGTGCAATATATTTGGATACACAGTTTAGCGACGGAAATTGCGTGAGTCGTGCTTGGCGGTGTGCAATCGCGGTGCAGCTTCGATCAAATGACCGAGGGCTCACTTCGGTTGTGCGGCGCACCGGAAGGCTGCCTTGAGGCTGGTAGTTCCCGTGCCGTGCTGAATGATGCTGTGCTGCTTACAAATTGTCCGGCGTAGAAGTGCACTTTCACGGAGCACAGGTGTGCGGCGCACCGAAGAGCTGCCTTCAAGCTGGTAGTTCCTGTGCCATGCTTTAGGTGATGCTGTGCTGCTTCCGAAATTGTTCCGGCGTGGACGTGCACTTTCACGGAGCACAGGTGTTGCAGTTGGTATTGATCCCGCTGGTCAGTCGCACGTTTCGTCAACACAAACGTTTCATCCACACTCGTTACGCGAATTGCAAGCTGTCCGGACATTTCACCGAGCGTTTTGCGTACCCAGCTCACGCCGCTTTGTAGCAACAGTATGCAGTGGCTCATTACCAGAAAAGTGGTCCCACATCCATTTCACTTCAGTTCGTCCACGGCAGTCGCCAAACCCCGAAGGAGAGGATTTATTCGGACAGAATGCCGCTAAAGCAATGCAGCTTCTTCAGTGGTCAGGATAGATTCTCTTCTGCTAGTTTTGTTATACTGTCACGGATCCTTGTTCCAGTCCTATCTTCTATCAATATTCACTATTTTGGGACACTGCAGGTCATGCTCAGCTTTAATCGTACGTTCAGGTGGAGGTGCTGAGCACTTTACCCGTAGCCCTTCACTCTGTGTGAACCCGGCGGCTCTTCAGCCGAGTTACCCGATAATGGGACACGGCTGGCGGACTATTCTGCGTCTTATACCCCTGTCGAGCCGTAGGCAAAGTCCTGACCCGAGCCTGGCAGAACAACCGCAAGACGACCGAGTACCACAAGGAGTAACCTCGGAAATACACCACGAAGCACCTGAAATCCGAGCCAGTTGCTGCTACCAGGAAAAACCACCGGAATTCAGTCTCCTGTCAGAAAATCCGAACCTGACTAAGCCAACAATGACAAACCTGTAGCAGCAAACCGTGTCCCCTCCCACCATTGTTTGCATGCCCGTCGCAAATCGCACTTTGACGCTTTTTCACGCAAGCTGTATGAAGACGTCAAGGACTGGATTGAACAATATGACAGTGTCGCCCGCTACACTGGGTGGACAGACAACCAGCTCCTGCAGAACCTATACTTCTCATGGAAGCAACTGCCGGCGCTGGTCTGAGAACCATGGATCCTCCTTAACGTCATGGGAAGTTTGCAAGATCAAGCTGAAGCGCGCATCCGTCAGCCAACATCAACGAAAGAGAGCCGCATTCTTGATTCTGCCCAGGACACTGCCCCAATGAGAGCGCCACCGAACTCGTGGAGGATGTTTTGCGCTTAATCGAGCGCCCACGCCCACGCCAACCTTGATGCTACAGAAGACAAGTACCCAAGAATCCCATGCGCCTCACGTGAGGGACAACACCTTCGGCAGCCTTGTCCGCAACCCCCCAACAACAGTCGAAGTGTTCATATCACTGAGGCTTCCAACATGGAATGTGCACTGCATGCCCGAGCCTGCCACTATGAACAACTTCCCGGCGTCTCGACACTCGAGTTGTCCAGCTACTACTTCGACGCCAGCCTCCCAGGCATCCACGACATCACCCACGACGTTGTCTGGGAGGAGATCAGGAAGCTACTTCCTGCCATCAGTTGCCCGGCTTTTATTTTGATTGCCGAGATTGGTTCGGAACAAGTTTGACAGGTATTTCAACCGAGACTTCTGCGAGCAAAGCGGCATCTGACAAACCAAGGGCAACTTACGCCACAATGGCACGACGACCGCCACCGGCTGCCCCTTAGTATTCAATGCCAATTCAATGAGACACTCTAACGCCGAAGCATTCCCGACATCGTGTGTAGGACTGTGCTCAACAAAGTACACCGAGGAAAACGTAGGTGATGCGAATGTGCGACCGAAAACCACTTTGCTACCACTGCATGAAGCCGACCATATCTACCAAAGCAGCCCGTACCAATGAATTGGTCGGCGAGGGTTCGTGCCAAACGACCTTCGATTACGTCTCGAGGAGCGACCACGGGAGATTAAGGATTACCTTCGGCGACCTTTGTCCCTGATGCCGAAGGTGCTGAATCGAAGATTCTGAATCCCCGATTACCCCAAAGCCCCTCATGTCCATCACCTCAACAAGAGGTAAGCACGACAAAGCAGGTGAGCGGCGATGCAGTGACAGTGGATTTGGTGTCGGTTGTCGTCCAAGGACAATACCTAAAAATTTGCTGACACCAATTTTCTGTGTCCACTCCACGAAGCACACAATTTCCAACTTTGAGGGAGAATGCCCCTGAGTGACTTGAAGGAATAGAATGGTTGGTTGCTCTCAAAAGTGAACTGCAAGCATCACCAGACTTGGATAGCAAACAAAAATTGTTGCCAGCTTTCAAGTCAACGGTGCAGCAAAAGGCACAGTCACGTAAGCAATACATGCCCGAGCTTGCTACATTGATGCCAAAAACTACCAGGAAAATTTTCGGATTAGAAGCAAGCCCGGCAGCTTCAGTGCACATGACGTATGATTACAAGACAGCATCAGTCGGTCAAAGTTGCCACTCGACCAAACTGAACACCGACGTGCCAGGAGCGTCATCCGACAACAAGGTCCACAGGTACTACAACTGAACGCCTGACACGAGACTGTCGCAGAAAGAACTCGTTATGGAACTATTTACTAAGAATCAATAATTACGTAATCAAGTGGAAATAAACTATCAAGTGGAAATAAACATATTTGATACACTAACCAGATAAAGATATTTCCGCTTGCCTTCATGCCTTGAGAGTCTACACACCGAGAATTGTGTCCGTTACACGCTCTGGACCTTACGAGGACACTCGCTTCTCTGACCCTTCAATATTAATTAAGGGGTCATACCAGACTGGCAGACTTCTTGCAAGGGGCTGCACTCGTTCAACCTTTCCTGAACATGTGGTGCATCCGAAAACCAACTCCAGTGATGTGAAAATGTTATTTATTAATTTATTCCTTCCAGGGGCCTTCGTAGGCATTGTAGAGAGGATACTTAAAGCTACACACATGATAATAGCATTAAAGCACACTGCTGTAACTTGTTAATTGGAAAAACAAACACACCTCTGAGCATATAGTTTAATAGTATGTGTTGATGCATTGTTATATAGCATGACACTTCCTATATGTATGACACAATAGACCCTTTGCAGAACCTTATCAAGCAACACAACCGTCACCATTTTTTTCGGCGCTAAGCACACGAATGGGCCCCAGTTCACGTCGAACGCCAATGCAGCATTCGAGTCCAATAGGTGCTGAGCCAAATTCACAGAGATGGCGGACATAACATTCTTGTCGAACAAATACCCAAAGTATGAAAGCCTGGGGTAATTACAGTAGTAGCTACTGTAATTTGTTTCATCAGAATTTGGCAGACGGCAAAGGCTACGGTCTCGGTGAGTCAATACACACATTGGAGAGAGGCACATGACAGCATATCACCAGAGTGCTCGTCTGCACAGATTTGTCACACACCTTCGCTTCGTCTCTCTGATTGGCTCGAGGGGGCTGTGGCGGTTGGCCTTTTCCAAGTTACGGTGATGTGAATTATAGACAGCCCACACTTTTAAAAAGAGTCTATTGAAGAGACCGAAAGGAATGGTAGTCAACATTTTTCAACAAGATTGCTCTCCAGGCAAGGGATGAACACAAATATGAATCATCTTATCCAGGTAATTAGAACAATTAAATAATTGACCGACTAATACAACGCACTCTTGATGGAAAAGAGTATAGCTGCAATAAATCCTACAAAACAGAAAAAATGCGCAGTTAACCTATGCATGCACCAAAACAGTTGTTCTTATAGCAAGTCGAATAGCTTTGAAGCAGGTGCCTGCAACGATTTATTCTTCCCCATACTCAATAAAACGCCAACCACGTAGCTGAAAATAAGGGTGCACTTCGCACTCACACACACACACACAAAAAAAAGGAAGAAAAGCGATCGAATGTAGAATCGTGGATTAGCACAAAAGGTTAAAATCGCAGGAGCTTCCTCGCTAAAAGTTGCTATGGTTGTTAGATGACGGAGGGCTGAAACAACTTCCCTTAGGCCCTAACGCGACGTATACATTTCGCGTAGATTCTCAGGTATTTCAACGTTCAAACAAAGCTAAGAGAATGCGAAAATTTCATGTTAAAAGCACTCAAAGTTCTATCGATCCTCGGACACATCCTGGAATCCAAGCACCGGTACGGCGATGCAGAGCTGATGCTGTCTCACAGGCGTTAATATCCAGATGATCCAGAGCGATCTTGCGCAAAAACGGTATAAAGTCTCATTCCTTCATATTTTCAGATTATACTTGCGTCAGCGAGCACGAAGAAGCCCGAAGTCGTCGGAAAGCAGCTGCACATCACGACTACCGCGCACCGAACAAACTCGCATTCGCCAGCTCTGGGCGCTGCCATCTTACCTGTGACGTCACGGCTCTTGGGAGGTCACGTGACGAGTGGTCACATTTGCGTAAAATATGGCGGCAACCGGGGGGGTGCCACTTTCGAACTTCCGGTTTATCACTCTAAGCCCCTCTACCTCGTTGCTGTGCGTGCTCCTCCGCCGGCTATAGTCTTATCACGCGCAGAAAGCACGCCATGACGCTGCGCTTTTTGCGCTGTTTGATTGGCCCTTCGGCTCATAACATCGGCCGCGCTCGGACCGAAGCTGAAACGAAGTATAATAGGGAGTTTCCGTAGATCGTTTTCGCCGTCCCGCAACACCCTCCGCAATCCGCTATGATACTCGGGACTCTACAGTCAAGGCCATCGGCGCGCAGACGCAGTAGCGGCTTCTTCGTTGCGGAGGGCTTAGCGGAGGGGGAAACGCGGTCTACGAAAACTCCCTATTAACTCCCGCGGCGACTGTACGTCGGGTTTCTGGCGCGTAAAGGTTGGCCACCGTTGCCGACACAATAAAATTACATGCACACCGATTTCCGGCAGATTAAGAAACCCAGAAGCTCTGGTCGCCAAAGCTGTCATGGTTCTTTAAAAGTACTCAAGTTATGGATACAGTTACTCGTGATCAAATGCTATTTACTTACAAACATATCGACTCACAGTTACATACGTTGCAATAAATTTGTTTAATTTCTGAAGTCGGCAGAATATTGGGAAAATTCATAGTATGGATACGACACTCTGCTGAGCGACACCACGCAGCGGCGATGACACGACGAAATGAATTACCTGTCCTCGTCAACGTAATTGTGGGAAGTAGCTGTAACAGAACTAAGCTAAAAGTTCCATTTCAAAACATAACCAAGTTACACTTACTGAGGTTCCATCGTAAAAGCATTTGGTTACTGAAACAGGAAATAATTACACCAACTCGGATTCAACCAAGTACAGAATTTTACAACTGTAATAGCCGAAAAAAAAAAAAAGAAGAAATATATAAATATATATATATATATATATATATATATATATATATATATATATATATATATATATATATATATATATATATATATATATATATATCAGTGTGTCGAATCGAAAAAAATACGGGTTCGGTTACGGTTCAGGTAAATTTATTTTGTTCCGGCTCAGTTCCGGTTCAATTAATTCGATCCGCGAACCGGTTCGCGAATCGGTTCGGAAATTATAAATGACAAATGGCAACATCAAAATAAATTCCGAATAAAACATCTGAAATCAGCACATACGAAATGGGATACATCGTAGAGTAAGGCTCAGGGATTTCTATCAGTAATGGTTTCTTTATGTGCACTCAAAGGTTACCTCACCGACGTTTACGCATTCGGACTTCATCTAATTGGGTCCGACGCAGTAGCTGTAAAATCCGGGACCTCCTCACAAACCCACTTACAAGTAGAACTCGCTAACTATCCCGCCACCTCGGCGTGTAAGCAGTTGAAGGAACAGTGGGGAGAAAACACAGCTTTCTTTATTTGAACTAGCCTTCGGTAACTCAAATTAGACCCTTAAAGAAGTTTTCATTAAACAAGATACGGAATATGAAAAACACTTCACCGAACGCAACGCCAGAAGGACGTAATAGCATAAATATTAAAATAGAAGAGTTCGCTGTCTCACAAATATGTTAGCTTCTAAGTGCCTATACGAAACCGGATGCATTATTATCAAACTCCACAGCCTTTTCTTTTCTCATTCCGATGGAAGCAAGCTTCAAGAACTCGCGCGTTCTAGAAACGTGTTTTGAAATGAGCACACAGCAGCATTTAGGATTTACAAGATTGTAGGAAAATGAAATCCCGTGACGCGATGTTTTTTTTTTTTTTCTTTTTTTGCACAGCCTTTTAATTCTCCTTCTTCCGTGCAAGCCGCGACCAGCGCAATACTGGTTCCTATGTCAAGATTCATGGATGCAGCGTTTGTCAAGATTCATGGATGCAGCGTTTATATTCCTAAGACTGAGTGGAGAAGAAAAATATGTAAGCGAGGTGTGTGTCAGTTGACGGCGCATAAAGAACAAATGGCAATGATAGCACATTCATTGTCAACAGCGCGTGGCCGAACCTGACATGAGCCGGTAACCGTTAATTTTTTTCCGGTTCAGTTCCGGTTCGGGTTCATCGGATAACAATATAACGGTTCGGGTTCAGTTCCGGTTCGACACCCTGATTTTATATATATATATATATATATATATATATATATATATATATATATATATATATATATATATATATATATATATATATATATATATATATATATATATTTGACAGCTTTAAAAAGGCGGCTCCGAAAACGAACCGTTATATATATATATATGCGTTGACAGTGATGTGAACGGTCCTTTTTCGGAGCCGCCTTTTTGGAGCAGTCAAAAATAATAATAATAATTGTTTCAAGGGCAAGCATAGTCTTCCATCTCATTCATTCTACTGTGTATATTACGATAAGATTAACGTGCTGGCGTGTCAAACAAAGAAGAGTCCATCTCTTCCGTCCGGCCTCTGGGCAGCCGCTTGTTAGCACACACTGCAAATTAAATGACGATGGTAATTTAATTATGCGCATCAACGACATCTAACATATAGCGTTTTCTTATGATAATATAAAGTCAGCATGTGGACGATAAATACGCCTCTACAAGTCCAGCTAAACTCGGTAATGTTATTATCAAGGAGTCACTCCGCTGCTCAAGTTAATTTCGCTCTAATTTAATTTTAACAGGCTGTGCCCCTAAATAGTTAGCGGCCTATATAAAGACGTTAATAAGACATAAAAATGAAACCCGCATCGCTGCCAATCCACGGTTAATCAAAGTGATTTGTCAACCCTTTACCAATACCCAAGTTCAAAACGCCATATTAAAAAAAAAAAAAAAAGAAATGTTTAATGATGCACGCCACTTGGTCAGGATGTCGCAGCCTACCGTAGAGGCTCATAACGAAACTGCGGTCTTATTTTGGAAATTATTGCTGCAAGTTAGAGGTTGTCACATTACACCATCCACCGTTTCTTTTTTTTTTTTTTTTTTTTTGCGTGGTTGACGCTGCAAATGAGAGCCACAGCCGGTGCACAATTGGGACAGACGATCGCGCACACGCCGAGACGACGCTCTCATCCAGATGAAAACGCGTACCCAAGAATAGTCGGAACACCAAAATAAAAACAATGTCGGTGTCGGAAAGAAAAAGAAAAAAACAACAAACACGCACAACGTAATTTTTGTTGGAAAAATTAACTGCGCACCGTCGAACGCTCAGTCTCCGTCCAAATGTAACGATAGCGGTCCGGACCAGAGGTCAGAAACTTGGGAACAACTGCCGTTGTCTCGTTCAAAATTTATAAGCGGTTTTTCCGAAAAAAGCAATGAGAAAATGCCAGCCGACGAATCCCACGAATGGGTACCGATGAATCGTGTCGGCTGCCGCGGGAACGGGGCCCATGTTCTCACTTAAAATCCCTAAAAATCACTAACAACCTTCGATTCAGATAACGACGAATGCTCCGAAACTTTGCCATCTGATGCGGACCGCTGGCGCTACATTTGGGCCTTAGTTTCTTTTCGCGAAAAAAACCCCCCAAAAACTCACTATCACTTACAAAAAAAAAAAAAGAAAAATTTTGTAGATTTTTAATTGTAAATTTTTTTACCCCCAGACACACGGCACACACCGCATTCAAGTAATCTCGTGAACGAAGAGCGGATAGATTCTCTTCCTCTTCACTCTCTCCCCTCTTCGTTCACAATATTACCAAGACGGCACTTGTAGATCTCCACCTCACTCTATGTATATATATATATAAAGAGGGAGACTATTTCTTCTTATGTGGCGAGCACGTGTTCCTAATCACGTCTTTGGCGCATCAGAATGTAGCGCCGACCAAAAGGCAACGCAGAATTCGAGGCAGTCAAACGCGAGCCGTGCACTCCTTGGCATCGGGAGAGTAAAAGCACGTGGACGAGCTTGGCGGGTAAACGAACGCACCAGGTGTGCAAGGAAGGAGCGGACGAATTTGCACGCCGCGCACAAAGCTACCAGTTTGCGCTCGCAGCTAACTATGACAAAAAACACACACACGACATCATATTTTGTTTCAATTCTGGCCGTCGCAGTTCCCCTCCGTCCGTATACCCCGAACGGCGAGACTGGCCAGCCCGGTGATGGACGGCCGCTGGTCGACCCGGCGGCCCTCGGGGTTCGCCCCCTCCATTTGCATGGAAGACGCCACGCGATGTGGCGTTTGCCCGCGGGAGAGCGAACAGCACGCCGTCATCCATCTCGCGCGCCGTCCTCTGCCAGCGCGCAGCCATAAACGTGGCCCCCCTTCCTTCGTCGTCCCGTTCGAAGCGAGTCGACGAAAAGGTGGGGTCGCGGAAGACGCATGCGCTCGCGCACACGAGTCACCGTCGCGATTCACACACCCCTGAGTGAGGCTGCAGCTCGTTCTGCTGGCCCAATCAGACGACAGATACAGCTCGCGGACGGCTACGCCGGACCAATCGAAGGACGTTTCTCTCATTCCCTTTTCGACGAAGTCATTGTCTGTGCAGGTTTGTCCGTGTTACGTCAGTTCAATTGTGACTGCGGTGTCAGAAACAATGTCTGTTACACTGGAGATCTGCACAAAAAAAAAAAAAAAAAAAAAAAAAACACAACGTGTTGCAATTTTTTTTAGGGGGAGGGGCCAAAAGTCAAATTTGGGGGTTTTACGTGCCATACCTACGACGGGCATCTAGCACGCCCAAGCGGAGGACTAGGGATTAATTTGGACCACCTGGGGATCTCTTGACGTGCAACCGAAAGCTCGGTTACACGGCGCCCTCCGCAATAAGCCTCCGTCAGATTGCGGGCACCTCGGTCGGGATTCGAGCCCGCGGGGGAGGGGGAGGGGGTTTATGACGATATTTCGCCCAGTGTATGGCGAAAGTGTTTTGTAGCTGAGAAGTGTGAGGGGGCGCAGAATTTCAAAGAAGGGCGCACAAGTGTCAGCCACGAAGAGGGCCGGACCACGACGGATGACGACATTGAGCGTCCACGTGAAGGGACTCTGTCGGATACACGCGGATGAATATGGCAAATCATTTCCAAATCCGCCAAGGTCATCTTCAATGGCTACAAAACGGTTTTCAACTTATAAAAAAAAAAAAAAGATATAAAAATGCATAGTAAAAAATTGCTTCCCTAGCATATTCCTTCTGTTCTTTGGGCAAGTTATTATAGACATAGGTCACACATTTAACTACGTAATTAATGCCTAAATATTGCCGCAGGTTTCTTATAAAAAAATAAACGAGCGACGCGGCGCTCTGGAAAGACGGCTTTGCTGCAGCGCACGCCGATTATACAGAAAAGCCCGCCATGCACCACGGGGCGGCAGAAGTAGTTCATAATAAGGAGTTTTACTAGCGCGTTCCGATAACGATAACGCATGCGCAAAGGCGTTGTCGGAGGTATCGCAACGATCTATTAGAACTCTCTCTTGACGTTTCAGACAACGCAAACAACAAAGTAGAACCGAGGTAGAAGTGTATTTCGCACTTATTCGGGCGTGTAAATAAACGAACATGTAGGGACCCGTCTCCAATTATATTGCCGCGCGCGTAGCTGACCAAGTAGGCAGCGGGCACGTGGCCTAACGGTTATCGCGCTTGCCTTCCGCGCAGAAAGCCAGAGTTCGAGTCTTAACCGCGGCTACCCATTTTTTTTTTTTTTTTCTTTTTTGACTCTGTAATGTGATGTTCTGGTAAATTTGAGAACAGTCTTGCTGATTCGAGGTTAGAATGTTGTACGCACCGAACCTTCTATGCCGAATGTTCCAGAAGCCTACGGGCGTACAAAAAAGGCCCCGCGTGGCGAGCCGGGGTCAGTCTCGCCCTAGCGCGCTCGATCCTGCGGTTTCGCCGACATCGACGCCCGCAACGCTCTGCTGTTTTCTTCTGCTCCTTTTTTTTTTTTTTTTTTTTTTTGCACAAGTTTGCCTTATTTAACGTTTAGTTTCTTCAGTTTTCATCGCCTCATCAATTTTCATTCGTGACAATATCTTGTTATGCGGTAAGATCGGTGATGACAGGCGGCCGACGGTTTACGACCGAAAGACGGCTCAAATGACTTACTCTCGCGATTTTAAATAGCCAGAATTATTCGAAGGAAACATTACAGACGATCCCTACAGTCCGCTTCACATGTCTTCACAACGTTGCGTGCATTTTTTTTTTTTTTTTTCTTAAAACACGTAAGTGAATGGGATAGCGTTCCGAAACTGCTGTCAACAATTCAAGCGCTTCTTGCGTAAAATCTCGTTTCCTTTCTGTGTGAGCAATGGTCTTCCTAGTTTTTCATGATTGCGTATTGTGTTCTACTGCAGACCCATTTCCTGCTGCGAGAATGCCTTTGGGGAGTAGCGGGGGGCGATATTCATGATTTCACGGCCGTTTTGGTTTCGGCTTCTTTGGCCGGGCGCAGGGTGTTGAGTGCTTTCCGCCGGCCACGTGTCCATCATACGCGTTTTTTTTTTTTTTTTCTTTTACGTTCCTGCGAGTCCCTACCAGGGCCGATCGTGTTTAGGCAAAGGCGCCGTGGTGGCGGGAACCGAAAGCACGCCGAACCCCACAGGTCTCAGCCGGGGTCCGTTGCGGGCTTGACGAATGTCACAGTCGACCAGGCACGCAGCCAAGGGGGGGGGGGGGGGGGGGGGGGATAAGGCCCGGCCCCCGGCCCCGCCATAGCCCCCTTCCCTTCTCCTTCTTCTTCCCTTCCCCCCCCCTCCCCTCCCCTCCCCTCCCCTCCCCCCGGAACAAAGTCCTGGCTACGTGCCTGCTATCGACTATTGATTTGTCCGTGAACGTCGCGTGCCTTCGTAAAGGTTTGAAACAATTGGTCGACTCCTGCCCGAGGGCAAGGAAAAATGCCCGCGTAACTGTTTGAAACAAAAATAATGAAAAAAAAAAGGGGGGGGGGGGGGGGGGGAGGGGATCTTGATTTCGTAACGGGGTCAACCGGGAATCCCCTACGTGTGCATAAGACATCATACATTGTTTTTAGTAAAGCATTCGTACATATTGTTTGGTGCAAATAAACAGCTTGCACTGTAAGTACCACGAAGCCTATGTTGCAATCCTCTGACTCGGCACCGAAGAAGACCTAATCGACCATCGACCCGCACAACGATGCGGCCCGGACATCATCGGCTTTAAACGAGAAAAGAACCATCTTAACTCCTGCCTTAACCAGTCAATAACTAAAAGAATTAAAAAAAAAAAAAAATTGTTAACTGATTTTTTTTTTTTTGTCATTTTCTGGGTTTACCAACGAAGAACATTTCGCACGCTCCCGCGAAGAACTGACCATTAATTGGGATGATCTAGGGATCTCTAACGTGCAACTGAAGGTTAGACAGCGTCAGGGATAAGCAGTAATTTAAATACAAGTACTTGAAATACGTATTTCAAATACTTTGTGTATTTTGCATTTGTATTTAATTACAAATTGGGTAATGTATTTGACGTGTGTATTTAAATACTAAAACGTGGGTATTTCAAATGCAATTGTAATTAAATACAATTTTGTGGGCGAAAATACATCCCTCAAATTTATTGTCACGGACCAGAGCAAGAAGAAAACTACGTTCTGCACCGAATGCAGTGTCTCTCAATCAAGCACAAGCGTTTAGTGACTTTGTGATTACGGTGCTAGTGCAGGGCAAGAATAGTGACGAAATCGACGGTCACAGGCAGACTGGCTAAATAAGCGCCTGTGACAACTTGTGATGACTTCCAGCCTGATTTCCATCCATATTTTTGCCTGAAATATTCTAAATGCGCGGGTCGTCCAGATTTTCGTAACTGGTGCGAGTTCCAACAATAAAAAAATCTAGCTAGTGCTGCGCGTCTTGGTCGTCTCGGTTCTTTGTTGGTCTATACCAAAAATGTAATCGACAAAAAAAGCTGCTTGAAGCTCGGTACTATTTTCACCTATTACATCCAAGCTGATTACATTCTTTTGTGATTATATTTCTAGTACGCTACTAGAGCCTCGCACACTAACTCCCGAGTGTGCGATGCAAAATTAAAATGAGATGCCCAGAAACCTGTTGCAGGTTCCCTGAAGTCGCTGACGCGAATTTTGAGGAATGTATTTGGAAAAGTATTTGGAGGAGACCAAATACATTTGGTTCTATTTGTATCTTGTACTTAATTGCTTTTTTGGAAGTGCAATTAGATTTGTAATTAAATACATTTTTGACGAAATATTTTGTATTTGTATTTCGATACATACTTGCATGTATTTCGCTCCTCCCCCGGCGTCTTCGCAATAAGCCTGAACCCGTCACAACTGGGGCATGCATAGGTCGGTACTTCGGTTCGGAGCATAGCCTCCTATATAAAAGCCTGGCAGATCGCCACAAGAAGATGCCACCGAAATGGAAAAAGTGGAGCGGAAGACAACGAATGAGAGGAGAGCCAGGTGACAGGCGCCCCGCTGCGGCGAGATACCGAAACACACTTCTCCCGAGCGATCAAGTGTGTTTCGGGTCCTCGCAGCTGCAAAAGCTGTGCGCTGACGTCGAAAATCCCCCAAAAATGGCTCTCTGGTGCTCTCTGCTACCAGATCCTCGCGCTCTAAATCTGCGGCCGGGCACTCCATGGCTCCGCCGTCGAACTGCCGGGCTTTGTGAGTATTGAGGAGTTTCAGCGACGGTGTCACCGCCCTGGCGGCCGGTCGCCGAAAGAGAACGAGGGGGATAGGTTCGCTGGGCGGTGGCTTTGTGTATATGCGTTGGCCACGAACGTAGTCTTATACACTTCGGCAGCAAGAATATTACGCGGCTCTAGTGTTTCGGTACGAGCAACAGAGGTGACACGATCTGCTACGACCAGCTACGACCACCCGCCGCAGCGATGCAGGCGTCGAAGGAGCGCAACCTGTGTACTACGCAGTCAGCCGCCGTCGCCCGACGCAGATCGTTCGGCATTCAGGGCTTTTCGCCCCGGGTTCTTTGCTTGTACTTGGAACCGAGTATTATTTCCTGTGCTTGTGTATGTGTTCAGTGGCTGGATATGGACCTCATAGAGCAGTTCTTCAGACTCAACAGCGATTCAAAGTTGACGGCGGAAGGGCTTGCGGCAAACGCTTTCGGTTGGTGCACGGCTGCGACGACTACACGGATAAATTTTAAGATTGCTGCTAGCAAGGTGGGCCATAGTCGCTTTATGTTGACACGATTTTGAGTGTAAGTACTCCGTGCAAAGGTGAATCTATCGCGCTTCTAATCCACCTTTGTTTTTGTTGTTTTTAACACGCACGACAGACTGCTAAGCAAATGCTTCTGTACCGATCACAGAGTGAATGTCTTCGGCCTTACATTGCGGAACGCCCAATAAAAAGTCATATTCGTTCAGCAAGAAAACTTCCCTTTCGAGTGACCTTCTGATTGATAATTTCTCCCGTACTTGAATGCTTTAATCAACACGATCGATTAAGTTTGCTTCCCTAGTTAGGACATTTTTGTGCTACATGCGGCACTAATGCTTAGCACGATGTTTGCCACTGGTGGTATTGTGAATTGGCTTACTTCCAAAGCTAACAGTGTGACAGGTGGGACCATTCAATTTGCTAAAAATGAGATGATATGGGAATTACGTTGCATAACTAGCGTTTTACGTTTAAGATTGATAAGAAACATGCTCGTGTGATGATGCATGTCTACAGCATAAGCTTTGCAGATCCAGAATGGGTGTGCTCGTGGCTACACCCTTAAGGTTTTTAATGGACCAAATTGGTGATTACACGGCAATAAATGTTGTGGTGAAAAACAGCCCATTGACTCGGTGAGTTTTGATTGTGACCATTGGTGTGCTGTTGGCAAATTACATAATGGCACACCTATTCCCTGACCATCTGGCTTCAAGGGGCATTGCATCTAGATGTGCTCAAATATCTTTATTTCAAGGTTCAGTGGACCCCTCTGCATCATTACAGGAAGGCAGTCTCAAGCCACAACAAACAGCAGTGAATATACAATGCATAATAACAGGCACCAGTGTCCAGGCGTATAGTCCGCAGTAATCAGTTTGAGCCTAAAAATGTTTCTGTTTAGTTTAGATAGTTTGCATTTGGTGTATAATCCACAGGGCCCGATTTCCGCACCCAGTACATAGTCCGCCAAGCTGGCGCGTTGTGTCTTTGTGCTTTTTTTCCTGGGTGGCATTTTCTTCAGAAGTTCTTCGGTGAACGCTATTGAGCCTGAAGAACTGCTTTTGAGGCCCATATCTAGCCACAGAGCACACACAAGCACAGAAAATAACACTCGGTGCCAAGTACAAACGAAGCACCTGGGCGGAAAGCTGTGAATGCCAAACGAGCTGCGTCGGGTGACGGCGACTGACAGCGTTGCGCCCCTTCGACGCCTGCATCGCTGCGGTGGATGGTCGTAGCTAGTCGTAGCGAGATGATCTTCACTTCAAGCAAGAAATCTTGGTATACCATAGTCAAGATATGTGTGCAAGTGTTCGACGACGTGGGCTCTCTCACGTTGGTGCAGTTGTCATCAAGAAAGGTGCATATCAACAATGTTGCGTGTTTGAGGCTGAAACTATGACGCACACTTATCTAAACCTAAATTTATCGGTCTGCGGCTACAAACATTTTCGTTGACGTTGCTTAGATGATGTAACCATTCAGGCCTCGCATTAAATGGTGTTGTGACTCTTCAGTTGTGTATGAAAACCTATTTCTGCCCTAATAAAAGACATTTTCAAAAGGACATGTGTCTTTTGCTGATACATATCTTCCAATTTACAATGCAGAGGCAAACAGAAAATCAACTGCATACATCTACAACTTAGCATAAGCACCTTTGGCATTCATTCTTGAGCACACTCAAATATCAGCTTAGTTTGGTCTTGTTTTAGAAGCTTTGCCCTGTTCTGTAAAAATAAAACAGTTAAAAAAGCTTTACCTTCGTTCTCCTTCTCGCATTTAATACAGACTTGTTTGTCAGCAGATATCACCGTGGCACACACAACTCGAATGACCGATGAGACTATTGCTATTACAATAAAGCTTTCCACAAGAGCCAAAACGAGGCTTGTAGGGGTGCAAAAGCACATAGAAATGAGATTGGCGCTTCCGGGGATTGTTTACATTACGCGTAAAAACAGGACGACCGGCGACCAGCTGATCGCAAGATAACACCAAGGATACCGATGTTTCGATACACAGAACGCAGGATAAAGACCTCAATCGTCCCTTGTATGCTGCAGTTGTCATACTTTCTATCCAACCGCTTTTTAGCACAATTAACTAGAACAACCGAAGAGTTCGCGACACCTTTTAATGCGAGGCCTGAATGGTTACATCATCTAAGCAACGTCAACGAAAATGTTTGTAGCCGCAGACCGATAAGTCTAGTTTTAGATAAACTACGCGTCATAGTTTCAACGCGCGAACATTGTTGATATGTACCTTTCTTTGGACCCGCGTACATTCGGTTCAACTTGATGAAAGCTGCACCAGAAGTGAGAGCTCACGTCGAACACTTGCACACATATCTTGACTCTGGCAAGATTTCTTGCCTTCAACTGGCTTGAAGACTTCATCTTTAGCGTCACGGTAGGTCTTGGTTGAAACGATGATCGTCTCGCACACGGCAACAAACAGAGAACTACACGCTTTGTTTTATTTATACGCTACCGGTCTACGGGCGTCGCAAATCTATCCCCCTCTTGTCCGCCATGTTGGATCAATCGGAGCGCCCCCTATATTCGCTGAAACTCCTCAATAGAGGAAGCAATGTTCGGAGCACGTGGTTCGGAGCCACCGAGAATGCCTGCAGATAGCGCGACACTGTTAACGCAAACAAATAATCGTAATCGTCCCCTTTTTTCTTTTTTTCAGTGTACGTACGTGTCAGTTGCGAAAAGAAAGCCACGAACAACCAAAAAACGTGACGACGGGAGCGCACAGTATATGAATAGAAAAAGAGAGAGAGAGATGCGTCATCGCGCAAAATAAAGCCCAAGACGGCGCCCCTCGAGAACAAACCGGTCAACCGACGAGCGCCGTAAACAATGACAGAGAAACGAGAGGCGGCGGTCATTCGACGAGCACGAAAAAAAAAAAAAAAAAGGAAAAAGGCCTCCGAAACCTTCACCTACCTCCGCAAACACTCGCTCACGAAACCGCTGCGACACACAAAGAAAACAAAAGCCCAACTCGAAGACAAATTGCGTTTCGACGTACAAAGAGAGACACCGGAGGCTAAGAGACAACGCGGGAGAAAAAAAAAAGCAAACAAACAAACACGGGCACAAATGAACCCTCGAAAATCGGAAAAATCAACGGGTAAAACCGCTTCTTCCTCGCCCCTGCCTTCTTCTCTACCAAGAACGAAGGAAGAGGAGAAGGGGAGAGTCTTCTGTGGCTCTTGCGTCTTCGGTCTTTGTAGGTCAAGCGTAGAACACTGTAGTCAAGCGTGTACAGTTTTATGGCAGTTGTTTTCTTCTTCCTTTGTACTTTTCGGTTCAGCGTGTCGTCTACTTTTCAAAGACGCGCCCACGGACGGTACCCAAGAACACACGCTGACAAACTCCACACCGGCGCTGCGTCCACAAAACACACACGACCCCCGCGTCAGGGCGGGGAATGAATCAGACTGCAAAATAAACCTGCCATTTCCCTCGCAGCACCATCTCCGCCCCCCAAACAAGAAAAGAAAGAAAGGAAACGGGTCAGTGCTCAAAGACAAAAACGCACAATCCGAGACGTACGAAAAATCTCCTCCCGCCTTTCTTGGCGGCGATGACGACGACGGCAAGCCGCCATGCAAACAACAACGGGCGGCGGACACAACAAAACACGCGCAGCACAAAGGGTTTGTATCCTTCGTAACCCCCTCCTCCCCCCACGAGAGAGATCTCCAATGCACGGTGACATCAACTGCGGTCGGCGAGCTTGCGTCACTCGACCCCAAACCGAAAATAAAATCGCGGCGGCGGCGGCGCTCGCGCGCGCGTGTCACTCAAAGACGACGTTTTGAGCTTGTCAGCGTGTGGAAACAAATGAGACGCTGACGAAACGAGGCCGCGTAAAACGGCATACACCGTAGGATTTTCCAGACAGCCGCCATCGAGCCGACTGACAAAACAGTCACAAACAAAACACCCGAGGCCGGAAACGTCAGTTGGCGCGGCGTTGTGCACCACGCGCGCGCACGCGCGTGAAAAGGGACGGTGGGAAAGGAGAAACAATTCGCACCAGCACGCCGCACCCCGCCCCCCCCCCCCCCCCTCCCCCTCCCCCATAGTCCCGACCGCGCTACCCGCAGGCAAATTATTCCGAGACATCGGAGAACGCCCCTAAAACTCCGTCCTAGGGTGCCTACATGTAGGCACCCTACTCCATGTAGGCACCCTACTCCATGTAGGCACCCTACTCCATGTAGGCACCCTACTCCATCCCATCCCTACAATGGACCGCAACGGACGCTACGAGCCACCCCTGCGGCCAATCGGGCGCTTTGAGCACGCCACCTGACTCAGCGCATCGCGGCGCCACCTCCCAAATGCCTTGTCTTCTGGCTCAGATACAGTCTATCGTAAAAAAAAAAAAATAAATACCGCGTAATCAAAGGTTAAAAAAAAAATCATCATTGAGTTTTGCGGCTACGTACTTAGGAAGCAACGAAACGCTGTGAGAAGGGAATTGACAAAACGCCTTGAAACAATGAGGTACGGCACGACCTTGGCTACAAAAGAAAGGGCCCAAACTGGGACAAGTGTCTGGCAGGCAAAACGTCGGCCAGCAAATGGACATGCAACGTCGCTTTTGCGTGACCGCCGTCTCTGGTAGTGCCGAATTCGCGTGCGCGGCAAAACTGTCTTGCGCTTTCTTCCATACTTTTTGTTGAGGGGGCACGACGAGAGGAGTTTAATGCCGTTTAATGGCTCAATAGCTCGATACAGCCATTCGCGATTCTCGGACGCAAACGGGTATACCAGATACGCTGCACCGTCGGGACGATTGTCCGAAGCCCGCTTTTAACCTTCTTGGGGACGTAATTCGGGACTAAGCAAAGAGAGATCATTCAGGCAGCAGGGGTCTCGTAAAACGTCGCAAGAATTACCATCGGGTCCGCCTACATTCATTTTGGATTGTTCTCCTCGGAAACTCGATGCATCTGCAGAAGCAACTTGGGACTCATCTAGCCACTCTCCTAACAAGACTGGAGCTCATTTTTCCTGACTCATGAGTGCAGTCTACAGTTCGTCACATGAACTCAGTATTAATGCGAAAGCATTAACTGTCCCATGGAGCGAACCGGCGTTAACAGCTTTTGAAGCCGCGCGCCGAACGGCACCTAACCTCCCCTGTCCCAATGGAGCAAAGCCTATAGTCTGTGGAAGCGATTTGATGGATAGGCTCCCATTGGCTGGCACGCGTTATAGTTTCAAGGAACGCCACCCCATGGCGCTGCGGGCCCCGCACCGGTAAAAGGAACACGGTGGCGCGCGCTCGGCCGCTTGTGCTCCTCTCGAAGCCGACGAACATGGCGACACTTCAAGCATCTCTACAGGGTGTCACAAAAAAAAAAAAAAAAAAAGATTGCTCATTCTTTACCGCAAAAATAAACTAGGCATCGCCGAACGCTCATTCTCCACCCAAAGGTATAGCGCTAGAGGTCACAACCAGATGCCAAAGTTTCAGCCCGATCTGATACCTAATTCAAAAGTTATAAGCGATTTTCTGAAAATTTCAATGGGAAAATGGAGCCCATTTTCGCCCGTTTTCGGTTTCTGGTACCATAGATCCCCATGTATTCGAAAAACTCTGTCGACCACCATTTTCCCATTGAAATTTCCAAAAAATCATTTACAGCTTTTGTTTGATTAAAGTATCGGATCGGGCTGAAACTTTGGCATCTGGTTGTGACCTCTAGCGCTACCTTTGGGCGGAGAATGAGCGTTCGGCGATGCATAGTTTATTTTTGCAATAAAAAAAAAAGTAATTTTCTTTTTTTCGACACTTTGTACATCTTTGGCGCGGCCGCAACCTCGGCAGTGGCGAAACCTGCCCGTCCACGCAAGTGCATTGCAGACAAACTAAGGCAGCGGAATAACGCAGAACGAGCGAGGAGGCAGGCAGCAAAATCCACCATCGTTGTCAAGTCTCCGAATACACGGCGGGCGGAACGAGCAGCGGCGGAACAAGCAGCGGCACAACGAGCAGCGGCGGAACGAGCAGCGGCGCAACGCGCTAGGAGATAGAACAAAGCCTTTCGAAAGCGTGAGGCGCAAGCGGATCGCGATTTAAAGCGTCTCAGGCAGCAAGAGGACGAGGCCCTTCGACAACGCAATACGTCGCGGGCGGCATATTTCCGTATTCACAACTCATGAGAAGTGCTTAGGTGTCCTCGGACTTTTTACCGCAAAAGCATTAATTGTCCCATGGAGTGAACCGACGTCATCAGCTTTGAAGCCGCGCCAAACGGCACCTGAACTCCCCTGCCATAATGGTGCGAAGTGAACCCGTGATCTGATGGATAGGCTCCCATTCGCTGGCGCGCGTCATAGTTTCAAGGAACGAGGCTCCCAGTGGCTCTCGCGCGGCATAGTTCCAAAATACGCCACCAGAAAAGCCCTCTTCGGGGCGGCGCAGCACATGCCGCGGCCCGGCCGCCGGTAAGAGATGCGGGCCTGAGCGCAGAGCTCGCACGGGCAAACTCCGGAGAGGCTGCACGGCCGAGCTCGGCGCGGCGCGGCCATTTCACAAGAGCGCGCGCTCGGCCGTCGGCCGCTACCTCGGCAGTAGCGAAACGTGGCCGTCCACGCCAGTACGCCGCAGACGAACTAAGGGAGCGATAGAACGACATTCATGCTTTCGCATTCACAACTCATAAAAGGTGCTTATTTTTCTATTATATGTATAATATTTGTGTGTGTGTGTGTGCTGCATTACGAAGTGCGCAACATGCTTTGCTTCCTTTGCACTTCGTAACGCAGCACCCATTTCACGTGATTTGTAGCGGGCGCCCCAGTGTTTATCACTAATGTTTTATAGCATTTTGTCGTCGCATCTTTAAAGATCACCAGCCTATATCTTTCACCATTTATATCTTTATTTTGGGAGGGCGTTCTTTATGGATTTTTCGGTAAACATTGCCGAAACCACCAAAAGGCAATGGCACTAGACAAAAAAAAAGTTAAGCTGAGAAAATATATTTGGATATATCCAAAGCATAGAGGAAACTTCCATGTTTTCGATCAGGCTCTTTCACACTTGTTTTTTTGTAAATAGCTAAAGACTGAATTGGGTATATTGTGAGGAGATACTCTGAACTGCAAAAACTTCAAAATTGTAATGTTGCAAAATAATTTTTTTTTTAGGACTTTGATTTATTTTGAATTGACAGTTCAACTATTGTCGCCAGCACGCGACAGAATATGCAGCTTTGCCGCTTGGCCTCGAGTGTGCAAAAGGAAGCCGTGAGACTCACCGACTAGGTTGTCTAGCAGGTATGCCAAAAGCTTGGATGTGCCGTTGGGTTCACTGTACACATTAAGAATTTCTGGGGCCAGGGGGTTTCCTTTCAGGCCTGCAGAGATAAAATAGGAAACAAAATAAAACATTGAAAGAAAAAAATAACTCTTGATTTATTTCCAACTGCAACTCCTTACACCCAAGTAAAACCGGCTGCTGAATTCCCTTTAAATTGAGTTTTCAAATGCAGTGGAGCAAACAAATTGAAAGTTGTAAGAACAGTAAATCTGGGGACACACTGGTTACACATCATACTAAAGACAGCCTGCATATAAAGACAAACGCGAGTCACAGCAAGATCCGTGCTTCAAATGCCGTATGGCAATGAGCTCAAGAAGAAACTTGGCACGCGGCATTCAAACCAGAGATATTGCGACGACTCGTGTTTTCAGACTGCCTTTTCTTAAGATGTAAAGCGGTGTGACCTTTTCCTTTCAGTAGGCAGATCCTCCCCAGGCAGTATAATGGATTTGCCATGAGCACTGCCACACAATGAGCACTGCTCGTTGTGTGGCTTCCAATGCCGCATGGCAATGAGCACTGCTCGGATGTCAGTGCAAGTCTCTTCGACACCAGAATCCAACTGGTAGCGCAGAAATATTTCTAATTCTTTAGAAGTTTTCTTGGACCAAATATCAAGCGCTCATCGGAAAGCCTGATTCCCTACCGTGGCAGCTGATGGGTAAAGGCACTTCAGATGCATTACTTTATATGCCTTCAAAGAATCCAGTAGAAAGTGCACACATCACGAAAGGAAGAAGCTTGGTTTTGCGATGCCATCAAGCTTTGCTTGGCACAATCTTCATCTCTGGTTTTTTTTTTTGTAACCAAGGCGTAAAGATCGGATTCTTAACAAGTTTGTCAGCTACGTCCCAGTCACTGTTCTTCTATTACGATTGCAAATTGAAGTGCAATTATGGACAAAGTCTTAGCCTACAATTTCCTTCTATGTGCTTACTACATAAACAGATGGAGCCGAGATAATTTAGCGTGGGAAAGGACGAATCTTGCTTCTGCTGCATAAATGCTTGTTCTACATTTATGTGATGTGCCTCTGCCTTGTCCAATAATGTAGCATGCAGACACTGACACTAAGTGCAGAAACTAATGGCCAAACAGGAGTAACCTGATGGTGTGATAGTATTCTAAGAAAGAAGCGAGAGGGAACCAGAGAGACATAGCCCTGCACGCCTGCAGCAATGTCTCAAAATCTGAGAGAAATATAGTAGGAGCTGTAAGCTTGCAACATATTAAAATTATTATAGTAAAATAAGACACCTCTCTTAATATGCAACGACAAGAGCTTCATCTATGAAACAAGATCGGGAGAGCCTTGAGAAGGTGATGAAACGAAGACACTTTTTGTTTGGGAATGTTCTTGTTCCCATACAGTTACAAACACAACCACAAACCTGCCAATTCTAAAATTACCAGAACTCACTTAAAACCAAAAGTGTATATTTTTTTTTTTTTGCAAGCACATATCACAATTTAAATCTAAATCACTTGCACTCGATGTTATATTCAACAAATACTGTAAAAAGACCCCCATTCTGTGCAAATAACTATTATCACTGGGAAACTTCCCAGATTCAGTTGGAAAGCCGCAACTAACCCATATCATTGGATTTGAGCAAAGCAACGAGCAGTTTGATGTTGACCCTGCCATCACGCAAAATGCCAACATCCCAAGTGCATGTGGTGCAGCAATTGAACTTCTCATCTTTTTAGCATGGCATGAAGCACAGAAACTAACATGCATGACCACCTACACTTGAAGGTGTTTCTTTTTGAGGTTTCTTGCAAGCCACCACTTTCAATGACCACAGAGATCTGGGGATCACCATGAGCATGTAAAAGTGTAAAACACGCTCCATGACTTGGTGTGGGGGGTGCGGGGGTGATGACGTCAAAATTCATGTGTATGGACCTTTTTTGTGTACTCTCGTCCCCAGCCACCTAATAGGCACATCCGGTACAGGCGACGAAAAAATAATAAAATGCTTCGACAAGTGAATGGTAAAAAAACAGAGGGAAGGAAAACCAGAATATTATGCTTTATTATGAGGTTACGCTCATATCCTAAATTGTCTTCGAAGGGCGTGGCGATGGCAAAAAAATATTTTCGCCCATACTGGAAAAGACAATTCAAGATGGCGGCGCCCTTGTAAAAAGGGTCTATATATTAGGGTTGGCAGGCTTTGAGGGGAATGGCTTCGCCACTGACAAGTAATTGCATTAAAAAAAAAAAAAAACACTCATGCAAGGCACAAACAACAAACCACCATGAACGAAGGCATCAGGCTTCGCGGTTTTGAATTTGGATCAGTGACCTTCGGAAAGATGGATAGTAACCACCGCGGCTACAAAGCAGCAGGTGGCAGAATCTTTCAGCACTTATCAGAATAATTTGCAAGCCAAATCCATTTTCAAGAAAATTTGAGGTAATATTATAAAATTGTAAAACAAGGCTCAAATTCATTTATACACTATTGTGCCTTCATTGTTTAAAAGTACACTCCACTTTCTTTGAACCCAGAAACCATTGCCTTTAAACGTGTGTCCATTCGAACAAAAGATATAGGTGCTGCCATCTACTGAAAGCAACAACAAACGAGGTTAGTTTAAATTGCATTCACTATGTGGCGTTCAAATTAAATTGCTCTTGGGTAAAATATCTTTTTTGCTTATGGATGCCTGCAAAAGGTATCTAGTTTAGACGACACAAAATTTGCGGCTTTGTTTGAGCAAAGTAATGACGTGTCAGACAATTAATACCTCAGAATTTATGACAGTAAGGACAAAGGATATATTAAGAATGTGCCAAAGTCAAGCACTTCAGAATCCTGCCTGCTGCAATGCAAGACAATGGAGTTACAAGAGCTAGCTTCATGACCTACCATACAAACACAAATGTGTGAAAATGAAGCCCTTCCAATCTAATGTCTCAAAATGAGAGAATAAACCTAAGGTTTCCAAGTTTTGATACAAAAACAAATTTCAAGATTAAGAGAACAAAAACTCCTCAAAGTATATGGTTGCACACAAAAAAGTAACTCCCCACATAACCCTATGAGGATCACTGCGGTAAGTGTACGGTGGCAAGGGAGCATCCTATAAGGTTGCCACTGCACATGTACGTTCGCGATTGCAAGTTTGAAATTTCCCGCCTAAATATGAAACTGCCCACGCTCCGGGAGGTGCTGCCATCTGTCATGTCTTCGGAAATTATAGCTGTTTCATTTGCAGCGTGTTTCATACTGCTGGAGAGGCTACTTATGCGGAGTGCAAGTTTGTCTGCTTCTTGCACAGGGGTTGCGATGATGTCAGTATGCCGATCACTTTATTGGCCGATCGAAAAAATAACGGGTAGACTTGGAGGCATCTAGCATTGAGGTCTACCCACAATCGGATCTCGGCATCCTTCTGACGTCACCGCAACTCCTGTAAAGGAAGCAGATGACTTACTCTCCGCATAGTTCCAAAACTTGTACACTCCATGCTGATCGTGATCTGCCCAAGATTGCTCGAGATGGCTGTTTGGCGTGTCTGTGCCGGCTGGAATGACGACTCTTCCAATTTAACGCTTTTGGAAATCGAATTTAGAGGATGAGAGTTTATCATCCAATGAAGGAGCTCTGTAAAGGACCGTTTAGAGTGAGACCGCTGAAATGTGGTGGAAGGCAACGAGCGGCAAACGCACCCAAGTGAAACCTGATGGAAGGAAGGCGAGAACATTTGCCCTCAATATTTTAATTCAACACTTCTCAATTTGGACAGCTTGGAAACACTGTATGTGCTCTTGTCAGACCATTTAAAAAAAAAAGTGAAAGCCGTTTACAACTCCCTGTAACGCCGAATTGGAGCGCAGCTCTTGAGGAGGAGGAGGGAAGGGTACTGAGGGGAGGGTAGACCCCTCCTCCTTCTCCTCTTCCTCCCCTCATTCTTTAATATGCTCCGGGGGGGGGGGGGGGGGGGGGGGTCACGTGACCTTGGGGTGTCACGTGACCTTGGGGTGTCACGTGACCTTGGGGTGTCACGTGGGGGGTCACCTTGGAGGTCACGTGACCTTGGGAGGGGTCACGTGACCTGGAGGGGTCACGTGACTTTGGGGTGACCTTCGGGGTCATGTGACCTTGAGATGACCTTGGTTACGCCGACGGCGACACCGTTTAAGCCGGGAACGGGTGCCTAAGAGCTGCGCTCTAAAATATTTCAATGCGAAAGCATTAAGTGTCCCATGGAGCGAGCTGACGTCCTTAGTTTGAAGCGCGAAAACGGCACCTAGTTTCTGCGATCCAAATAGGAGCCAAGTAAAGCTGATGGATTCTGCCTTCAGTTCCATTGGCTGACGCGCGTCGACGGGACTCCCATTGGCTGCCGCGCTTGTCAGTTTCCACGACCGCTCACCCCATGGCGCTGCGTGTCCATCAGCGCGCCGTTAACACGAAGTGTCCAAGGTCAGCATGCCCATGGGAGAAAACGCGCTAACCGGCGATGAAACGTATGCAGCAGACGAAAAAGGGAGCGGACGAGCGGCTTGCATGCTTTCACATTCACAGCTCATAAGAAGTGCTTAGGTGTACCTCGAAATTTTTTGCATCGACTTATAGCCAGTTTGTTTCACCGCACTCTTGCCCATGCATGCCCACTAGCAGTGTAGTGTGGGTTTGTTTTGGCTGGCACTTTATGAGTGGCTGCATATTCTGTGTTTGTTTAGGCACCAACACTTAACGCGTGCATGCACTCGCTGCACCGGGAGAATTCAACGTGTGCCAGAATGCAATCCCGTCACGCATCGCTCGGGCAAGGAGCAAGAGCAGACGATGGGGGTTCGTCTGTTACAGAAGGTGCCGTTCGAACCTAGCGAAACCAAACAAAAAATGTGGAATTTGTGCTGGATATCATGTCGCGCCTCAACAGCCCATGCTGTACTTGCAAGTTTTGAGCCGTTCTGTTGTCGTACAGATGCTGAAATCTACCAGTGGGCAGACTTGTACCGTACGCATTACAAGTAATCAAATTACTTGTAATCGATTACTTTTTTGAGTAATTTTGTAATAAATTGATTACTTTTATTAGGCAGTAATCACAAGAGTAATCTGATTACTTTTTGAAGTAATAAAATTACTTGTAACAGTTACTATTTTTCCACGGTACCCCCCCCCCCCCCCCCCCGGCACACGCCTTTTTTTTAGGAGTGGGAAGCCCCAGGAAAGCCACAGTGCGTGACAAAGGCCATTCAGGCAAAGTTTGAGGAAGCAGAGTGTAGCTTTGTGAGTCCTACGTTCAACTAGCCCCCTCACGCGCACACACACAGAAATAAAAAAGAAAATAAAAAAAAATCCTGTTTAGGGTACCTACTCGCAGCTCGTAGGAGAGCCAGAACCGAAGAATGCCTAAAGCGGATGCAAAATGTAACAAAGGTAGTTGAAATATTTCCCCATTTCTCATACGTGGTCTTTGTGACAAGCAATGTTTCGAGTTGAGAAGTGGTCGGGGCGATCTCTTCCGCTAATGGATACGACACATGATCCGTTTCAAATCCGGGAGCTGCTGCTCTTTTGTAAAACATGCGAGCTCATCCACATGTGAATAATAAAATGAGCCACGCAAACTTTGAGCGACAACCTTTGCTCAAGCTTAACAAGATCTAGAACCCCCTCCGCTTCCCCCCCCCCCCCCCCCCCCCCACACACACACACTGGCAAACGCCCAAATCATTAAGCGTCTTGAAACGAATTCTATGCTTGTGTCCGCATTGTGAAGGTGCAACGACCACGAAGAAGGAGCCAGTTTTTCTTCTTCAGTACTTGTGCAAATGTGAAATATAGGTTGGAAGTAGTTCATTGTTATGAGCGCTAAAGATGTGTCTTCACACAATAAAGTAATCGGAAAAGTAACGATTACTTCTTTAAGTAATGTCCAATTACTTTTGCCGTCGAGTAATCAAGTTTTCTAATCGATTACTTTTTAGCCAAGAGTAATAGTAATTGTAATCGATTACTTTTTTTTAGTAACGTGTACAAGACTGCCAGTGGGTAAAGAAAGGCTCAGTATAAACACACGGATGGTGAGATCTCTCTCACCATCCGTGTGCGGGTGAAAAGTTGAAAAGTCAACAAGGCACCTCTAGCAGAAACCTCTGACACATCGAGTCGGCATCCAAGAAAGCTAAACATGGTGATTTTACCCGAGGCTTGGGTTAGGTTGTCATGCTTAACATGAACCTATGCTAGGTATCTTGCCCCATCATATTTTGTTTGGGAAAACTTGTTCTTGCCACTCCCACCAGGAATACAATCTGATCCACCTGTATAAAACAATCGAAATCAAAAGTTCTGCAAAATGTATTAATGAAGATTCCGACGAACTAGTTTTAAGCCGTAACCTTTCAGTGGTTTACACTTAAAATTGGTCAAACTTCTGAGCGAACAGTATCAACAGTGTCCTCCAGTGTAAACGGTTTTAAGAAGTGAAAGACTGCTTAACTTTCATTACTTCATACAGCTGTATTGTAGATAGCTGGCTGCGTAGACTTGCGCAGTCTTTAAATATCTCTACAAGAGTCGAGTTGCTTGACATCATCGCAAATATAAACTACACGTTGTAGCGACTGCACAATCACACTTACGCCTGTCACGTCAAACAGTAGGGCACTAGGTTCGATTTGAGGTCGGTACTCTTACTAAATGGCGAGACCATCAGGCTGTACTCTGCGCATTGGGCAAGTTCGTTCGGGACCGATTCTGCGAGTGTGATGCATTCTGGGAGAACTCGCACGGTGCCAGTGTGTGTGAAACAAGCTCGCTATTGTTCTTTGTACAATTCCAGCGGAAAAAAAACACAAAAAAATGACACCACTGAAACATGTTTTCTTAAAAGAAAAATAACAATTTAACTCAAAGGGTTAGGTGATAGAACTTTCTGAAAAATAGCCCAGTTGTAAATATCCTAAAAGGCTGTGTGAAGCGCACAAAGAATTAAGGGAACACCCTGCAAGCCTACTCCTTCAGAGTAGGCAGCAAAGTTGTGCTTGCCAGCATTTTCTCCGTCATCTGCTACAGTCGGTTCTATACCGAAAGTTCCCAGAATTCCTGTGGGCACTGCAGAGGACGCCGCACATTTTTCAAACAGGTCTATTGGCCAGAGTCAACAGAGTTAGCAAGCATAGTTAACATGACAGCCTCAGCAACCCATTGCAACGACTTGATGCTCCATCATGAACACCCTACAAATGGAAAGACAGCAGTTAAGAACTCTAACCATAAATGGAATAAGCGGAATTCCGACGTTCCAAGACCAGTTCGGTCCTTAGCTCGCAGGTGAGTGCCGGTAAGGACACATTTCACGTACAACGAAAGGAAGGGAAGGAATGAGGGGACCCACCGAGGACCTGTAGGCGGAAGAGCTTGCCGATCTCGTAGGGCAGGACCCTCAGGTAGTTGTGGGAGAGGAGCAGCTGCTGAAGCAGCACCAGGTCGCCCAGCTCTGCGGGCAGCGAGCGCAGCTTGTTGCAGCTCAGGTCCAGGTGCTGCAGCCCCGAGAGGCGCCCGATGCCCGGAGGCAGCCGCGACAGGCTGTTGTCATTCAGGTACAGGCAGGTCAAGTGCGACAGGCGCCACAGGGCGGGGCTCAGGTTGCGGATGATGCCTGCACGGACCGCCACCAAGGCCTCGCACAATCATCCGAAAAGTGGGAAGCACCGTTCCTACTGTGTTTACTCCAATACTAGTACTCGTCGAGAATGAGAACAATATTGCCACGATAAAGAGGAAGGAGACGAGCAAAGAAGAAGAGGACATGGACTTTTGTCACAAACCATCTCATTTGTCACTTTCGTAATGTACCACCTTATTCGCGTAATACTATTCTGCAGGCGCGTTGCCCAATCTCTCTCTTCCCCTCGACCTGAATCTCCGACACCGCCGGTTCTCTCCGACCATATAAATATATTTGACTACAGGTTGAAAGAAAGAAAATTTATAGACGCTTATTGGACAGTGTTTCTGTTACCACTGTTAAAGCTAGATCATCCACCGCATTGAAAACATCATCGTTCGAACTTTCAGAACGGCCAGCAGTGTGCTTTCCCGCAGTGGCACACGCGCTTCGTCGCTCGCGTCAAGTTTCACCAGTTGGCACCGGCGCGCAGGCGTCAAGCTTCCCCACATAGCACAGGAGCGCAGGCGTCGAGCTTCACCTCTTCACACCGGAGTATTAGGAGAAGCATCTCGGTTAGCTCAATAAACTCAATTTTTTTTTTCCCCCTTAGTATTGGTGACGTTTATAGGTCGATCCCTAACTTCATCGATGAGTGCCCGTAAAAAGTTTGTCGACTTGCAGCGTGAACTCAATGGCACGCTGGCTTTCTGAAGGAACCACAAAAATTTGTTTCTTAACAGCCTGTAATGTAATTTAGCAGTAGTGTAATTTGATCATGCATTTCCTGTTCTTGTTGTTTTTTTTTTTTTTGGATGTGTGTGCGAGATATAAAAAGAATTAGTTAACCGAAGTGAAAAATTAGAACAAAAACATATTTTTTTTTTCTCTGGGTTAAAGAAAGACTAACACCCACCAATTTTTTTTTTTTTTTTTTTTTTTTTGCTAGGCGATTTATTATGGTGTCGGATTACTACCCAATTAATATTTTGCTACAGAGTCACGTATTTTTTTTTTTAATAAAGCCAAAAAACGAAGCTGCTCGAAACCGAAACCCCCGCACCACACGGAAAAGTGGAGAGGAAAGATTGAATGGCGGAAGTCACGTGGCTACACCCGACCGTGCGATTTTATTTATTTATTTATTTATTTCCGCACGCAGCAGACGAAATGCGTTGCGGCATCTGTTAGCCGTGCGATCCCTTTGCAGTTGTGTTTGTTCCGCTCACTGTTCTGTACTTCAAGATGAGTTGTTTTGGACATTTAAGTGTTGGCAATTAGTAGTGAGTGCACACGGTGAATTCCCGTGATCAGCTCCGAAAAGAATACTCCCAAGATGTTGCGTGAAGAGCTGCCTCACAAGTTTCCGAAAGATCAACGGGTCGAGATCAATGGCTGGCTGCAATTCATGTAGAACAGTTGCGAGAACCTCGGAAAGCGGACGCTACCCGATTCATATGCTGCTTGCACTTTGTGGAAAGTGACTACACAGAGTTCGCAGGTGTCAAAAATGGAATCCCATACCATTTAGTTCAGCCACGTATCGTCCACAACAACTGTTTTTTACAGTAATAATTGTAAAGAAAAAAAAAAAAGAAAAAAAAATGTAAACATCGCAAAATGTTTGACACAAAAAAAAAAAAAAAAAATGTTACGCCCACACTAGGGATCGAGCCCGTGCCCGCTGCATGTAAAGCGGACGTCTTTCCACTGAGCTATTGAAGGAAATCTTTCGATCGCAGAAATGCAGCCGGTCGACTGTAGGTCGGAAAGTTTGTTGCCGATTTTCCTCCAGTACATACATGTGATGTCGGGCAGTACCACGCATTGGCCATATTCGCACCCAGCAAAGAAACCGTACGCGTGCATATTCAACTCGAAGGACTCGTGCTTGACGTTTGAGCGAGCGATGTCTTCAGCCACGAGAAGGGACGATGACTCGGCGACGTCTTCGTGCAATCGGCATGCTGGTCGGGCGTGTCGTACGGGATGAATATCAATTGTTTTGATCGGACCAAAATTCCTCTTTCGAAGGAAGACAGAACTCGCCAAAACCGTGAACGGCAGTTCTGAAGTAGAGGTCCCACGCCCGTCGTCCGCTGCCATCTGCTAGTCTTACGATACGCGAAACGAACGCACAGAATGCTTCCGATTGTGTGTAGAACCTTTTTTTTTTTTTTTTTTTTTTTTTTTTTCAATTAACGGATTTGCAGCTTTTTGGAAGCCACAGAAATTTTTTTTTCTATTTTTAATATTGATTGTGTGCCTTCAATGACCCACGACTTTGATTAAATTTGGTGGTAACGTCTGAACCTTAGAAAAGTGCCCGTGACCACGGAAAAGAGAGTGAGCGCGACTCAAACCGGCCAGTTCTCGATCGGCGGTTTTCGGGCGGAACGGAACCGAATTTGGAGCCGAAAATTCTGTTCTGGGTAGTTAGGCTCTCATATGTCAAGTACAACGAAAAACCTCGGCGAGCACAAATACCCTATCAGGGGTTCGCGTGAAACAATGAAATGGCATGGTGGATCACTGAACATGTATTTTGTTAAACTGAAGGGCATAAAATATAAGCTAATTTTATTTCCTTTTCTTCCACCTGTTCTTTTGTTGTGATAAACACCATAATGGCCCACAATGTGATTTGATAATTTCACTAAAAAAGGCTTAACAAAACATCATCCATATAAAAAAAAGTTCCTTTTCTTTATTTGCGTGAGTTCATAGTTTCACACCTTTAAATAATCAATGCACCACCTATGGGGATTAGTACACTAAATCGAAGCACAATACCTTTAGAAAAGATTTATGCAAACCCCTTCAAAGAGCGAATGCACTATTAGATCCTCACTGTATATTCAAATAAATTATAGGTCTTATCACAGATGACGCATAGGAGTGAAAAATTACAATTTGGTCACAGGCATCGCATCTTAGGGCTCATGATGGGAATGATGAAAGCACGTGTGAGGTCAACAGTGATGATGGAGGAGCAAGGGTATTGTGATAAAAGCTGCATTTAGTTGATCTAACATAATGGTGGACAAATAACAGCAGGTAACGAAGATACCTATATGGCTATGTAGCTTGGTCAGGTGAAGATGCCATGAATGGCCCTGGTAGGGTCTCAAAAATATTCTTTGGTTGGAGTTACCCTGATGAAGAAACTTAAAATTGTAGCCCCATCATAAGAAAATCTGCGACTTCTTTACTTCAAAGAGCGACGCGGCATGCCAACTCTAACCCGCCTGGAATGAGTGCTTCTTGATGGTATTCTTGATGTTGCAGTTCACCAGGCTATATCAAGAAGTAGTAACATAGTCAACAAAAAGCACCATCCTCGTTTCACACAGAAGATGAATGTAAGCAGAGTGCATTAAAAAAAAAATTTGCAAGTTCGCTGTTCACAACATATATTCCTCATTGTATCATCCAAGAGCCGTTGATACCATTACGAGTTCGAAGCAGCCCTTGGAGCATCAGAAACCAATGAAACAAGTCCAGATGCCATGGTGCAATGCCCTCTAACAATAGGGAGGTGGCCGAAACTGTCAAGGTAACACAGTCAAAATGCGGACGGAGAAACAAATAGTCCAAATGTAACTTTGCAAATGCACAGGAATGAGTTTGTAGCTCTGACAGGGGCTTCAGAAGTGCTGACTTCATAGAAAAATCCATACTCTAGTGTCTTCATGGTTGAATGATTGTTGTAGAATAGTTTAAGGACTAATAAAGGGAATGATGCAGACATTTTGTTTACCTTAGTATTTCTGTCTATGTAAGCACTTTTATGACAAAAAACACTCATCAAAAATGTTATGAAAAAATACCCTAGCCTCGTGGTCCCTCTCGCAACCCTAAAATGCACTAATCCCAAAAGTTTAGACTGTCTTCACCATGTTGCCCCATGATGCTACAAGGCTGCTTCACATGCTGCAACCCTTCAGCATTACTCTGGGTTGCCAGTGCTGCTGCAAAGCCATTTGCAGGGCTTCCTTCTACATATGTCCTCTCCATATGCCTTCTGCCGTGGTGATGCTCAAGGTCGTTTGCAAAGAATGGGTGTGCACAATAGGTTTTGGCAATCCCAAAATAAAACCTTAATGCTTTATTCAAATTTTTCTATCATTATTTATTTAATTAAATACAAGTGGGAATATTAAATTTCGTAACACAGCCTCGACTTGCATTTTCTTAGCATTTTCCTAAAGCTGTAGTTACGGCGGATGAAACGGCTCTAGCAAACATGGCCAATCCAGATGGCACTCATTAATCCAAAATGGATATCTGTCCTGCCTCTGATTCAAAGTATTACGCCCATCCACTTCTGCTCTATCGCAAAAAATCCCTCACCCTAAAATCCTTAAAAAGGCGGGTGCTTCAACGTCTCAGTGATCAGCAGTTCATTCATCTGTCTGCGAAACATGCATGCCTGCTTGAGGCGCTGGAGATATGAAATCCCATCCTATGTGCAAGCTTCTCTGCAGTGATTCTTCTCCCATCACTCTCCACTCTGCCATGATCAGTCAGCCAAAAAGCTGCTGCTCTGCCACTGTGAAAAATATTCAGCAGTGCTGAACCACAGTGCCTTGTGTGAAGCCGGTTTTTGCAACTCGGCGGTAGAAGTCGCATAGCACTTGAAAAGTGTTTTCTGTATGAGCCCTAGGTATAAGTGCCATATAGTCATCTGTGTGGGAGCCCATTGTTCCGGTGCGTCATACATTGTGCATCACGATGGTATGCAACACATATGCTGCACTATCAGTCTGCGTCAAGAGTTCAAGGCTCTTGATGCAAACTTTACAATACCTTTGAATGCTCTCCTCAGGGTGCAATGTACAGACCCCACTCTCCATTCCATTCATATCTAATTCACCTGTGTTCACTTTATCTTTTGATCCCTTCACTCTTCTCCTCAGAGACAATAATGCAACTGCAGTGGAAGTGAATCAGCTATACTCCGCGACAACTTTTCTTGGCATTTCTAAAGAGAGGAGGAAAGCTTGAGCAGAACTTTATTCAGCGCTCAAAATGGGAGAGGGAACATGTGCCTGTACCTTCCACTGCACTGCCAAGAAAAGCTGTGCCGAGTGTAGGATGGAGGCAGTGGCGTACACAGGGGGGGGGCCAAAGGGGCCACGGCCCCCCCCCCCCAAATATTTTTGAATGGGGGGGGGGGGGTCGGCAAAGTTACTGACTCTCGGGTTTATCAATATCAAACTTTATGACATAGTAAAAATAATAAAATATGTGTAGTTTTAACGTCGTTTATCTCATATAACTGGAAAATAATCAATTAACAAATATCTTTTTTTACTTCTACTTTTATTGTTTCACGAGTGCCCCATATTCCTCTCGCGGAGTCGCCAGGGCTGGTTTGTCGTCGCCACGGAGCGGCCCCCGTGTCCCCTGTCTCAATTGTTCCTCGAGGACACCGCTCTGGGTGCGTACCATGCGCTGTGCCTCGTTCGAGCACAGCGAGGCCCCTCAATGTTTTGTAGCCTTTTTTTTATATCGAGAAGAAGCGTCGGTACTGCTCTTGCACCCCGACAAGGGGTTTTTCCTTGAAGCGGTGTCCGGCTGACGGTCGACAGTTAGGGCGAAGGTTTTTAGGAGTTTTCGGGGGTCTATGCACGTGTCCTTTCTTAATTGAATTTTATATTGTATGTGTCCTTTCTTAATTGAATTTTGTATTGTATGTGTCCTTTCTTAATTGAATTTTGTATTGTACGTGTTCGTTTTGTACTGCGTGGCTCCCATTGGTCTAAAAAGAGCGATACCTGATTGGCTCCTCGGATGGCGGGAAAAGTTTTAGAAAAGTGAATGTAGGCGCCTAAAGGCGCGGGAGTTGCGGTTCAAGACTCGAGTACGGAAGTTGTCATCGGCAGTTTGAGAACCGCGCGAGATAGGGGCACGAGTGTGCGACCTGCTGCCTCAGGACGAAAGCCAAGTGCAATATGTGAGTGTGTAAACCATTTTACATCGTCCCTTTGTTGCGTTGTGTGACTTCCTTGACTTTCTTTTGTGAGCAGACTTCGGAAACCTTAGAAATCGACACCAACGAACAAATCACGTGAGATTCTTGTTGGTTAGATCGGGTTAAGATAGGGAGTACTTTATGGTGGGGCAGCTTTCCAGTGCTTATTGTCTATCCATCAAGATGTTCCGCGTTTCTACTTATGCACCATTGCTTTATCAGCCTCGATGACTGGAAGTTTCGTGCATTGGAGTCGTGCTTCATAAAATATTTGTTTTTATGATTCTTGTTTTCTGCTTACTGTGGTGCCTTCTTTTGACGTGACTTGTAAATAAAAAAAGTAAAATGCAAATGCCTTCCTGGTGGGCAATTTCCGGGGCATCATTTTTATATACCATAATCATCCCAAAACCAATACGACAACTTTATTTTAATTACTTAATAGAAGAATGCATAGTTATTAGAAAAAAAATTAACATGCTTTCATTTTCTCGTGAACTTTCTTTTCTTTTTATCTTGTCCCCCTTTACCCTCGTTGGTCCGGCCCTCCGCGAAATGAAATCCTGCGTACGCCACTGGATGGAGGTACTTGCATGAGTATCCTACAGAATATGCCAGACGCAACAGTGAAAATTGCAAGTCTCAAGCAGCATTCTTTCTCATCCTTCTATTTCTAGCTATGCAATAGGCAACACTTGGAACTGCCAGAGTTTAGGCTTAATACAGGTGAAAATTTTGCGAATCATTCATTTTGGGTGGATTGCTGTCTTAGCCATTTTCACAGCCATTTGCACACATCCACAATATTTAAACAAAGCTTGAATAATGCTAATGGTCAGCGAACCTGTTAAATGAGTGTGCTCGAAAGTTCTGAGTTGATAAACCCAAACACCCAAGAAGGTATAAAATTTAAAAGGCTGTTAGCTTCTTATACAGTAAGCTTAAATGATCAAATTCCTGGTTTAAAAAAAAAAAAAGAAAAAAAGAAAGACTTGCATATTGTAAGCTATATCTTAGATTGCAACAATGCTTTCAGGTACATAGAGCTATAAAATCTCTTAAGATGAACCTAAGAACTTCCTTATAAGTAAATATGCCAGACTTTAGAACGTTTTCCCCTTCGCTACATTACCATGGCAAAGGCAGTGATAACCCAGAATGTACTGTGTGTTGCTTCAGGGCAATGTTTCACAATGACGTTTACGCCTCACGATGGCCTAAAAAAAAGCCCTGCTAAAGCTAGCACTCCAGTGGGAAAGGAACACGCATTTTGCGTCTCTGGCAGTGGCACACCCGAGTTTTGACCCAGCTATATTGCGACTCCCCATTACCTATGAAACATGTGTTTGCACTCTTCCCTCTCGCCTCCTCCACACACCTACCCCCCCCCCCCTTCCCCCACCCCCGTGCGCTCACCCAAAACCTTCTAGCTAAACGCCGATCAATACAGTACCGTCCGACTATGTTGTGAGGATTTCTGTTAACACCCATGAGTAACTGGGACATCTGTGCTTCGTACAAAACTTGGCTACCAATTAAAAAGAGTAGCTTCGCATAGAGCAGAGAAGCACGAAAGTGACTGTTACTCAAGCTTGTACACTGGGCACTATTCCAAAATTTACTCACTCTCACTTCAGAAAGTAAAAGCTCTGTACCCTGGCATTCGGAAACCAACTCACGTCCAGTGCCGCTCAATCTGCGTTATCGCATAATATAGCCCGTGGGAATATCTCGGATCTACTCAAGATATGAGTTACAGCATATGTGAAATAGTTTCTTTCAGAAAGTGATTCTGACTTTTAACTTGCCTTTTTTTTAACTTGACGTTGCATTTAATTAGCCTTAAAGGGCAACGTTTGTCAATATTTTCGAAGTTGGGATTTTGACTGTTTCCAGCTCAGTCAGTGCTCCTGAATTACAAGGTATATCTTTTTTTCCGTTTGTTTTCAATATTGTGTGTAGTTTAATGAATATTACGGCTCAAGGTTTGGTTTTGGGCATCCTCAGCAAAATTAAAACTATATGGTATAGAGGGATGGCAACACTGATCATCAGCTGTACGGCCGCGACGTGACATCACGAGGGTGCTGCGGTACGCGGTACAACTTGCGGAATCAACTGCAGCACCACCAAAACGTAATGTCATGGAGGTGCTGCGGTACGCATCACCCAGTGTTGCTAGACTAAAAGCCCTGCTTGCTACCTGCTAAAGAGCAGCTGGTCGCATTTTTAAAATTGGTTTTAGTGAAGCACGCAGCTTAGCTTAGACATATTTCAGCTATAACCATAGTTCAAACCAACTAAAGCGATAACAGTCATTTATTTTAGTTTTGTTTTCGACAGGAGTTGTGTTTTAACTGACTTGTTGCCTGTTCACGTTCCACAAACCAGTTTTTCTTTTTTGTTACTAACACCAGGCTGTACCCCCTGTAATGCTTCGGTGCTGCAGGTTGTTTTTGTGAAGAAATAATGCATAAATAAAATAACATGGCCCATGTAATGTAGTCAAACGTTGCCGTGTTAATGGTCCTTATCAAGATCGTAGTGCCCTTTAGGTGACGTACTGGACCAGTGTAGGGCACGGATTTGAAACCAATGTTGCGTCAGCATTTGGCACGGACTAGTGTCCAATCAGTGAGGACAAAAGTGCCAGCCGAGCACTGATGGAGTACTCGTGCGATGCTTTCACAATGGGAGAGTAAAACCTGAAGTTGCCAGGAGCCGGTTGTACATCCATTCTGTGTTAAAGAGCAGTGCGAGAAATGTAAATGTCACCTGTTATCTCCAACTCCGGCCAGTGGGACTTCTTGCCGGCTGCCAGATCCTCAGGACACATGATCGAGTGTGTCCTACGGGAGTTGTTGGACTCATACTTGTCCTTGTCCTTAAGGCCTGTCCTCGACATGAGTGGACCTGCATAGCCCCGCGCCAAGCGCCGATTCATCAGTTCACAGGTTATTTCTAGAGATCTCCCAAACTTCACAGAACACTGGAGAGCTCGTTTAAAGGCTCTGTGCAAGCAAACCTGAGTCACTGCCCACAAGTAAAGACCACCGAGCTTTGTCGTCTGTGCAGCTCTAAGCAAATCCTGGAAACCAAACGAACTGTAGGGTTTTCGTAATAGTTTACAAACTATGGATAAAGGCAATAGAAAAAAATATATGGGGTCAATGTCCCTTTCGTGAACGTTAGTGAGCATCAGCACATCTGAAGCAGCAACAGTAAGCTAGGACTGAACAGTAGCAGCAGACGTCAGAAGTCGTAGAGCTCAACACTTGTGGAGAAGCAACTTTTATTATTTTAATACAAAACAATTCCTTTCTTGTTCAAATGAAAAAGTAATTTTTCCTTCGAGAGGGGTAGACCCATATGTAAAGTTCAACGACCTAATTGGAAGGGGTGTTTCTTAGAATTCCTTCAATGCTTACTGAACTGCAGGGTTTATGACCCCTAAAACAAAGTTCACCAACACTGACAATGATATATCGTGGATGCTCCTGGAAACCAAGCAAACTGCAGGGTTTTTATAATATTTGTTCTCCACTTTCATTTGTTGTTTCTTGTAATAAAAACATTAGACAGCAACTGAATGCTATTAAAAAACGGAAGAGGCTGAACATCTAATTAGAAATACAACTTTTTCTAATTTTTAAACCGAAATCTAATCAGCACATACACAACAGTTCTAGATCTGCGTAAGGCCACACATCACTTGCAGGTTAAATCATAGGTATATGGTGGTGCTTATGTCTGCTTACAACTCGCTGAGGAATGCAAACCGAATGGTTGGATATTAGCATCACAGAAGGTAAAAGACCCATCAGCATACCAGACGAAGACGTGAGTGCAAGCTGTGTATACATTACGGCTCAGACGCCTCTGTTACCACAAAAGGGAGATGGAAAAACTCTACATCTTTTCGATCAAAATCTTTAGGCAAAGGTAAGACAACAGCTAACATGAACTGTCAACTAAAAGGGACTGGTCGGCACAATTGGCATATTTCATGGTGTCCCACAACAAAGCTGCTTGTCATAACTAAACAAGAAAATAAAACTTTTATAGAGTCTACAACCAAAGGGGTTACCCGTTTCTTGAATTTGCTGCAAGAACCCATGTCGATCAAACTTCAACAATACCAACATGGCCAAACGGTGCCACGCAAATACACGCTAGAGCTGGATTTTCTAGGCTAGCAAGAGCACTCTATTAAAAGTGCGGGCACAAAAAAAAAATATACGTGCACGCTCCCAACTTAATAAATGCGCAACGAAATGATACAAGCTAGCGCTGCAAAACAAGCCATGAGCTCTTCGCGGGGAACCGACAGCAAACAAAAACCGTTTCAATAACGACAAAAAGGGCATCCTTACTTGGTCAATTTCGGGTGACATATCATTATTTGCCGTGGCGAAATATGCTTATCTGCCGAGCAATTGCTCAAACGAACTGAAGTGCCACCGCCGGGCCGTCACACGTCTGCCAATCATGTCGTTGCACGGCTGCGTTCGTTCACAAAACACAACTCGCAACATCGCATTTGATGCTGGATAAAATTATTAGTCCGGCTAATTTAATTGTAAACAAAATGGGAATTTTAGCGATTACGAACGGCGGTGACGTGGGGGCGCACGACCCGACGCCACCGCATCCACACGTGAGCGCGGAACATCGGAGCGAAGCTCGAGTTGGAACTAGATAGCTAAACGCTGCGGAGGATTCTAGAAGACGAAGTCATATGCTGCGAGAACGAATGCGTGTGTACCGTAGTAGCATTCCATTGGGCAACGAGCTCGTTGAAGCCACACTTACGGGCGCAGTGCGGTCGCTTCGGCGTCGAGCGGCAACGCACTGACTGACAACCGCCTCCACGCATATCGGTCGCGTATCATTTATAGAGAGCGCCCCAAAACGCACGCTTCAGTTGGCCACATGCTTGGGGTGTCCGGAAGCAGGCAAGTGGAATTCCGCGGCCAAACATGCATATGATTCGAAAAAAGGCTAACTGACCGGTCACCACCACCGAAACCAAACCAAACCATCATTACCAACGGAGTGAAGTAAGTACCCACTCTTGTTTCGATCGCACTCGGGCATTCCGACCGCAACAGACCGGAATTTAAAAATGATACATCATGCACGTTGGTTTTTTTTACGCACCTTCATTTAATAACGAATAAACCGTATCCAAGCCGGACAGAAATCACTTTTCTTTTGCCACTTCAAAAACTTCCGGAGCACCTAGAAGACTCCCATGATGGAATCCAGAAAACAGCAATCCCGCCGCAACACTCCCTCGCGGCAACTCTTTGAATAAACTTGCCTTAAACTTAAAATAATATTACCAATTTAAATTATTGCTTAAACGTACAAACATATTTATTTATTACCGATATAAATACTCCAACAGCGATACAGACGACTGTCATTTTGCGCGTTCCTATCCATGCAACATGGCGACACTCATGGCGTTATCTCGCTCATGTGTTCGGCTTTGCAAACACGTTCGAAGTAAGAATTCTCTGCTCTTATCTCATTTAAACTTTGTTTGACCAAATATCCTTTTCAGGCGCGTGTTTGCAAAACGTGGTCCCTGCGCAAGCGGCCTGCGTGACGTCTCTTCAGAGGGAAATTGCCCAGGTAGTGCTGTGCGTTTTACATATCTTCAATTTAAAGAGATGAGTTTTTTTGTTGTTTTTCTCGGCATAATTTTTTATGTTTGTGATGTATCAGACACACGTTTATTCTGTCCTTCACGCGCTAACTCATAGAAAATACGGGACAGAATCGAACAGCGTAGCCTTCTGAACTCGTAGCTAGATCAAGCTGTTAAGTGTATCTTAGATACAATAGTAAGGGTGCAGGCGAGCTGGTGGATGTTAACCATGTTGAATATACCTGAGACTGGGGTAGAAAAAACATAAAAGTCGAAGAAACAGAACGGGACAGGACGACGTCTCAAACTCAGCTACCAGGTTTATTCAGTCCTCCTCCTTATATAGTCCACAAACAGTGTATCTTGCCGGCTCGTGTACTCAAGAACTCCATGGAGCGTATAATGCAACTAATAACTTCGCCCGACGGCACGCTCGTTTCGCGCTCTACTTAGCACCCACTGTGCTGGTGCCACGCGCAAAGCAAAAGCCGGCGGGGCAGAATTCGTCGATTTTTCGCAGCATATTCGCCCCATGGAGTGGAGTCTAGCCTTTAGTGCCCATCACAACCGCGCGCCTGGCTTGCCAATGCTTTTAGCGCGCACTGAGCTAAGCTTTCCGATGGAGAAAAGGAAACAAAAATAGTGATGTGTTATTTCCGAACGGAGTGCCTGGAGTTCCGTCCAGACGAAGCGATATCAGGTGCAGTATAGTTTCGTCCGGACGGAACGATGGCAGGCCCAGCAGAGTTCCGTCCAGATAGTAAAAGACAGCAGGTGCAGTAGGGTTCGGTCCAGACGAAACGATAGCAGACCCAGCAGAGTTTCATCCAGACAGAACGACAGCAAGCCCTGTAGAGTCCCGTTGGTTCCGTCCCGAAGGCCCACAGGAAACTATTGAAAAAGCAGTTAGGGCGCAGGCGAGCTGGTCTAGGTTTTACCGTGTTTTTAGACCACCTGAGACTGGGTGGAAGAAACACGACGACGTCTCAAAATTTGAGACGTCGTCGTGTTTCTTCCACTCAGTCTCAGGTCGTCTAAAAAATGGTAAGAAAGTATTATTCCTTTGCATCCAAACTAGGGGAACCGTTGTGGTCTGGTTTTTGTAGCTGGGTTGTGTTAGCAACATATCTACAAATCACCATCATATGATCTGTACTTCATTTTTGTCTTTGTTGGTGAATATACTGTCGGATTTGGAACGTTGACTGGACTGGTCCTGTCCTTTTTCTCTGCCGTGTCCCTGAGGACACCACATTTTTGACGACGATATGCTGAGCCTATTACGGCTCTACTACTAGCAGCCATGGCATTTTCCTCTGCTGTATCGCCGCACCCGGTCCTGCCTACGCCGGGACAGCCTGCAATTCGGTGGAAGCGGGTGTTTCTGAATTTTCTGGAAGCTGTCGGCGGCAATGAATTGCAGCCGAATAGTCAGAAAGCGATTCTGCTTAATGCCCTGGGCGTTGAAGGACAGCGCATGTTCTACAGCATCGTTGGGGCACGGACCGGTCAGTCACATTCTACCGAGAAGCCTCTCGGGGGGGGGGGGGGGGGGGGGGGGGGGTAGGGGTAGGGTAGGGTAGCAACAAAGCATCGAAGGACGGCTAGTCGGAGGGAGCGCCATCAGCTGAAGATGCGTTCCAATCTGCAATGATGGTGCTGTACGCTCATTTTGCCATGACTATGAATGTGCTCGTAGACCGTCACCGGTTCCGACAAAGATGTCAGGCGCCTAATGAGGCGTTCGAGGCCTACGCAGCCAGTCTGCGGGAACTTGCTTCTTCTTGCGACTACGGTAACGGCGTCTACAACGTCATTCGAGACCAGCTCCTCGAAGTCACTACCTCTCGTAAGATCCGAGAACGCCTGCTCTACGAAGGCTATACCCCCACACTCCAGAGAGCGATTGATATTGGCAGGCATATTGAACAAATGCAACGGGAGATCCACGAGTTTTATGGCGACGCTTCTGTGCAGCGCATGGCACCGAAGAAAACTGAGAGATCTACTTTGGAAAAAGGACGTTGCTACCGCTGCGTGTCACAAGCTCACAAGGCAAACTACGACAAATGCCTGGCGAAGAACAAGTGTTGTCGCCAATGCAAGAAGATTGGCCACTTTGAAGTAGTCTGCAAGTGGAGCGAGATGTCCAGTGTTCAAGCCGTCAAGGATCCGAAGTCGGCGGAAGCTAACGTTGTCACCATTCTGCACATCGGCGACGACTACAGACGTGCACTGGAAATATCTATGGAGGTGCTCATCGGCAACGTGCCCATTTGCTTTCTCGTGGACACAGGGGCCACAGTTTTCCTGTTAAGTGAAACAGACTACCGCAAAAACTTCGCTGAAAGGTATCCCCTGAATGCGACGTCAGTCGTGTTGCAAAACTACACAAAAGAGGAAATCCCAAGCATCTGATGTTCTCTGGCCGAGGTAACCTACAGAAACAGGGACGCCTGCGTCCTGTTCTACGTGACCAAGACAGAAATTTCGTTATTGGGACTTGACGCAATTCGTAACCTTCGTATCAACATTGAAGGAGAAACGCTCGGCTGTTGTCAGGCTGTTACTTTACCGCCCACTACGTTGCTACCATTGAGTCTAGAGGAGGAGTTTGGACAATTTTTTTTCCAAAGACCTCGGACTTGCTAAAAACTTTGTGCACCAAGTTCAGCGACGTACGTCAGTGCAGCCAGTTACGAACAATTGCGTGGCCGATGCCTTATCACGGTTACCAGTGGAAAGTCTTACAGGTCAAGAGAAAGAAGAGGAGATAGTCTCCATTGTTACATCATGTGTAACCAAAGAACAGCTGCAAGAAGCAACCGCAGCAGATGCTACTCTGCGGGACGTTGTGCGTTTCGTCTACGAGGGATGGTCCTCAAAGAAGTCGCTGGACACCAACCGATTCCATTTTACCACATTCAGGAAGCACTGTCGGTGGTTGACAAGCTGGTGCTGTGGGAGGAGAAGGTGTTCATACCTGAAGCTGTGATGCCGTTGATGGTACGCTATACATGAAGCCCACCCTGGTATTGTGCGGACAAAGCAAAGGCTCAGGGACCGGTTTTGGTGGCTTCACATGGACCGTCAACTGGAGTTAAAAGTCAGAAGCTGCCACATCTGCCAGGAAGCAGACAAGTCTGCAAAGCCTGTGCCCGCTGCGCTGCAGCCGGTTGCTCAACTGGATCGTCCATGGCAGAAGTTGGCCATGGATATTGTCGGACCACTGGCTCGAGCCCCACCAGACAAAAAGTTTGTAATTACACTGATACACTATCACTTGAAATGGCCTGAGCTCTTTTACAAGCCATGTGACCTCCCAAACGGTCATTGAGTTTCTGCGCTCGGTGTTCAGTAGGGAAGGGTACCTTGAGGAGATTGTAACAAATAATGGGATGCAATTTAAATCCAAGGAGTTCGAGGATTTTCTTCAAGAAAGGGGAATCTGGCACTGCCTGTCTTCAGTATACTATCTGCAAGCGAATGGATTGATTGAGGGATTCATCCAGCTTGCTATCCCCAAGAATCACCCTCTGCAGTCTGCAGTTACCGTCTATCTGGGCGTTTACAGATCGTTTACAGATGTACCCCACACGGCACGACCGGAATCTCCCTTGCCATTCTACTGCATGGTCGGCAGCCAAGAACAAGGTTAGATGTAATAAGACTGCCATCCAAGGACTTCTTTCAACGACCAGAGGCCGAGATGAAGTCTCTTCGGAAGAGAGTCGAGGACCGGCAAAGCAAAAGCAAGGCCTACACTGACGAAAAACGTGGTGCAAAAGCTGCCAAGTTCAAGCTAGGCGACTTCGTCAGAGTGTGCAAGCCGCCTGGTGGCAGGAAAGCAGACCTTCGGTATACGACACTGTTAAAGATCCTAAAAAGAAAAGGGCCAGGCACGTTTGTGCTGGAAGACGGGCGTACGTGGAACGTTTCGAAATTAGTTCTCACCCTCAAGCGGAAAAAGAAAAAGAACCAGGTTGCCCAGAATGGTTTCCGTTGAATTTAGGGGCACCGATGGAACCGCAGTCAGTTCCATCCGGCTAGAGATCGTGGCCAGACGAGCAGCCGCCTGAACTTGCTGTGGCAGAGCAGAGGACACCGGCTGGATGGGAGGAGTCTATCTCCATGCTTTTCCCAGCTTCCCAGCAAATGCCGTAACCGGACACTAACGTGCGGCAGCCCTTAACACAATCACTTAAACCACCAAGCTGGCTCGGGATTATGTCACATAGCATGGGAAGGAATGAAAGGCACACATCAGACACTGATACTTTGTCTCGCTTGGTATTACTGAAATAGTGTTGATTTTTTCTTAGGGGAAGGTAATGTTGTGTTCTGGTTTGTGAGGCTGGGTTGTGTTAGCAACATATGTACAGTCGCCGCAGGAGTTAATAGCTCCTTGCGAGCGCGCATTTATTTTCGAGGGGCGCTTGACTGGTGGCTTGCGATAGAACTAGAGATGAGGCTAGGGCGAGTCCATGCGGAGTGGACGAGGGAAGCCATCTCAACTCAAGGGAACCGTTGTTATCATCCGTCTGCCTGCGGGTGAGCGTAATTCGAATGAAAAAGGGAGATGATTCTGCAGAAGTCAAGATCGAAAAGCACACATGGGATGGCACGCACGACTTCTGCAGAATCATCTCCCCTTTTCATTCCAACTACGCTCACCGCAAGCGGCAGGCGGATGATAACAACGGTTCCCTTAAATTGAGACGGCTTCCCCCGTCCACTCCGCATGGACTCGCCCTAACGTCATCTCTAGTTCTATCGCAAGCCACCGGTCAAGCGCTCCTCAGAAGAAAACGCGCACTCGCGTGGAGCTATTAACTCCCGCGGCGACTGTACAAATCATCATCACCACCATATGATCTGTACTTTATTTTTGTCTTGTTGATGAATACACAGTCAGATCTTGAACGTTGACTCAACTGGTCCTGTCCTTTTTCTCTGCTGCGTCCCTGAGGACACCACAGGGTATAGCTTGCAAGTGTCGGCATTGCTGGGTACTAACGGTTATTTCTACTTGCTTTTTTTTTTTTTTTTTTCTTCAAATTACAACTTCTGCGGTGTGCAACCAACACGACGAACTGAACGTTCGCTGCGCATAAAATACTGGCGTGGACGCGGCTCGGTATCTTACTCTGTCAAGTATGCCAAAAAGGTTTTTTGTTTTTTTTCTGCGTGGATTATTTACTAGGTGGACCTCTCCAAAATTCAGTGCCATCTGGTGGCTGAAATGGCGGTTTATCTTTTGCCGTACTAATGGTGGGAATAAACCCATAGCTTGCAGTATTTTATCAGGCACCGTCACTTTTGCAAGTCAACGGCAAACGAGAATGTGCTTTTCACTGTACAATTCTTTCTCAATCATCACTTTCAGTGTCGATTGTCACAAAGATAAAACCAGTCAGAACAAAGTGCCAACCCAGATAGACACCTTGATAAAGTTCTATACATCAAGGGGCTTTGAAGTTGATTCGGTGCTACTAACTGATTGACTGGGCCCAAGTTATAGAAACGAACGCTTATGCAGCTCTTGCATTAATTTCCTGCTTTGCAACATGCTAACGTCTCAAATGCATAGGCCTCGAATCCTCAGTTAAGGAGTATCCTCAACTTGTTCCTTCATGGGTAAACAGAAGACCGCCATCATCATCTGAAAATGGCACATATGCCATTTTTCAGATGATGATGATAGTGATCAAAGTGGCCAGACTGAATTTCGGAAAGGGTGTATAACAAGCTCTTAAAGGGATACTACAACGAAATTTCGGCGCTCATTTTTTGGTCTATATGTGTTCAAAAGAGCAGTATCACACGGAACATACCAATATTTTGTTAAAAAAGTTTCGAAAAGAAATTTTAAAATGAATTAAACGATTAGCAAAGAGCACCTGGTGGATGTCGCTACCGCCTCGTTTGTAATGCTCGTCTAGGAACTTCGACAGCTAGTGACGGAGGTTGTCTCGTCTCCGGCCACGAGAGAAGGGGGCAAGGAGGAACTCCCCTCTTCCCCGAGATTCCCTTTTGTGTGTCGCAGAAGTCGCTATTGTCCCCCTAGAAGATTATAGAAGATTAGCCCGTCACTCAAAATTCGTACAAAAGCAGCTGCTTCGGTGGCTGGAACGACTAGGCCATCCTCTCGACGTCAGCCTCGCCGTAGCTTTGCTCGTCTTGAGACGACCTACGTTACGATTGGGTTGGATGTCACATGCTCTAAGCTGGGCCTTCTCCGAGCGCTTGCCAAAGTGGGCCGTTTATAACGAAAAATACAGCCACCAGGATCAAAATACAAACGTGCGATTGTCATTTACGGATATTGTGGATCATATTCAACCTATTTTTGAACATGACGGGAATATTTCAAATTTCGTTGAAGTATCCCTTTAATGTGCGGATCTAATTACAAAATTGTGGTCTGCAATTGAGGACAAACAGCATAAAAAGTTGAGACAGGCCGTGCTCCTTTATTATGACAATGCTCCCAGTCTCTGGGCTTGCATCGCAATGGATGCCATTACTAAAGAAAGCTTTAGAAATACTGGAATATCCACCGTATTCAGTGGATCTGGCTTCCAGTGACTGCACTCTTCAAAAAGTGGAAGAAACACGGGAAGATATTTTAATGGGTAATGAAGTGACAGAAGCCGGAGATGCGTGGTTTGCTGAGGGTGGACGTACTTCTTTCCAGGATGCAATAAAAATGTTATAGGATTGCTGGGACAAGTACATTTGACTTCAAGAAGACTATGTTAAAACAAGGCTCAATGTACACCTAAGCACTTCTTATGAGTTGTGAATGCGAAAGCGTGTACGTCATTCTTCCGCTCTCTTATTTCATTGGCAGTGTATTTGCGTCGACGGCAGTGCGCACCCTCTCCTCGCTGCTCTGACCTTAAACGTTTTGTGTTATCAGCGCGCTGATGGACATGCAGCGCCATGAGGTGGCGGTCGTTGAAACTGACGCGCAGCGGCCAGTGGGAGCCTCGTCGAAGCGTGCCAGCCAGTAGGACTGAAGCCGAAATCCATCAGCTTTACTCCGCTCTTTTGGGATCGGGGAAACTAGGTGCCGTTTGGCTAGACCTTTCGTGTGGTTTCATAGCTGGGAGCTGGCTTCACTTGAAGAAAGGATTTAAGGTGCCGTTTGGCGCGGTTTCAAAGCTGATGATGTCTGCTCGCTCCTTGGGACAGTTAATGCTTTCACATTAAAATAAGAGTAGCACTTCCAGTTTTTACTCCAAAAAGGGGTCGAGTGAAGCACAGGGATCAACCCTTGTATATGCTATAGTCGGTGACAGGTCAAGAAGGAAGTGGAAGCTCCTCCTACCCCTTTCCACCTTAGTAGTGCGAATGCTGGTGAGGAGGCGACCTCCTCTCCACCGTTCGCTCCGCTGAAGTGGGAAGAGGTGGGAGGGGCTTCCACTTCATTCTTGACCTCCCACCGACTATAGATGGGGCTTCAATGGCAGGTTTCTGTTCTGTCTGGACCGTACTTTAGCGGAGTTTCGTCTGGACAGAACTCTATCTAGTTGTGACTATCGATTTGTCTGGACTTAACTCTACATGGTTTGCTAACTTTCCCTTTGGACAGAACTCTAGTGGTGACTACCACCCCATCTGGATGGAACCCTAACCACAGCCATTTTCGAAATGTCTTTGTGGAAATCGCCTTGCCCCTTGTGTTGGTCATATTGTTTGTTTTTATTATGCCATGTACAAGTCAAACTCAAAATTGTTTTATGGTTTCTTTGAAGGTAGCAAAGTGCAGCTGGTCATTAAATTTATCTGCTTATTTGCAGGTGCGATGCTACGCCTCGCAGAAGCACCAGAAACTCATTCTGGCAGCGCAGAAACGGAACAGGCAGAGGAAACTCGAGAAGCCGAAGGAGAAGGAGAAGCTTCATTGGATGAAACGGACATCGAAGTAAGTTGGTGCCATGTAATGTGCTCTTGAAATAGTGTTTCACGAAATGGCATTGGCCTTGGCAACTGGTCTTTTGCATGCTGGCCCCTTCACATGAATACCATCTGTGCAGCAGAGTGCCAAATTTCATGTATAGACACTGCTAATTTTTTTTTTTTTAATGTGGTGGCACCACGGTGTTTATGCAAATGATTTGTCGGCAGCACTGTGAATCAAGCTATCTCTTTTCAGATTAATAAAAAGTGAAAGCCGTTTACAACTCCCTCTAACGCCGAATTAGAGCGCAGCTCTTGAGGAGGAGGAGGGAAGGGTACTGAGGATCACGTGTTCTGGAAGGGGGGGGGGGGGGGGGGGGTTTGCATGACCCCCTCCAGGTTATGTCACCCCCCCACATGACCTCGGGGAGGGGGGTCATGTGACCTTCCAGAGAAATTTTTCCGCTAGATTTAGCGAGGAAATTTTTTCCGCTATATTTAGTGGGGAAATTTTTCTGCTACATTTAGCGGGAAAATTTTTCCGCTGGATCTAGCGGGAAAATTTTTCCGCTGGATCTAGCGGGGAAATTTTTCCGCTAGATTTAGCGCCCAATTTACCCATAATGCACCGCGCAATTACGCCGACGGCGACGCCGCTCAAGCTGGAAGCGGGCGCCTAAGAGCTGCGCTCTAAAACGAGAATACAGCTGTCATGGTGACTCTAACCCAAAACTGGGGCATGAGGAGGAAAAAATTTTACAGTAAAGAAAAAGGAAACGGGGACAGACGTCTCTGACTCAGCTAATGGTTTCATTTAACCACCCTCTTGGTTAAATGAAACCTTGTCTTGTCCCCACCTGAAGGAGGGGACAGGACAGAGCACTCTGTCCTGTCCCCTCCTTCTCTTCTTAGTCCTTTGCACTTTTTAAAACCACAGTCTAGGTGTTTAACCAACTAGCCCCCCAATTAATTCTGATGTGTTCTGTTGTTTTGGTTGTCCTTTTTGTGATGTGGTGAGTGTGGGTTTTGTGCACTGGCCTTAAAGAAGCAATGTTCTGCAGTCCTGTGGTGTAGTGGATCTGTATATAAGAAGGGTGGGTGAATAAAATCACTAGCCGAGTTAGAGACGTGTCTGTCCCTGCTTCTTTTTCTACCATTGTAAAATATTTGCCTCCCCTCCCAGCTCACCTGCACACTGATTGTGTTTTCGTTAATAGTACAGCTGTGTGTCTATAGTTGATTGTTTTGTTTCTCCATGCAACAAACTATTTGTGCTGCGAAAACAATTTTAGTTAGCAACAGGCTAGGAACGCAGTAGAAGCTCTGCATCCAGCACACGCTCGTCCTTTCATACGAGCTTTGGCCACGCGTGCGATGAAGTGTTATGAATAGCAGAAAGCTCGTGCTGCAGGCGGAGGGAGCATCTACTGAATTCTTAACCTGTCTCCTCAGAAGTTGACCCACTGTTGCCTTCATAATTTTCACAGTCTATGACCCCTTGCTTACCCTTACAAAATAACGACCATGTTTCCACACTTGCTCAGGGACAGCTTATTGAAGCCCCGAAGAGACAACTTTGACCACCTCGACAAGAATCCACCCGTGGACGACGTCTACTTTTTGGAGTCCTTCGTGCCCCCCGTCTATGCCGCCGTGGATGCGATCGAGATGCACAGGGAGTCTCACCACCCCACCGTGCTTGACGATGCAGACGCTTTCCTCTACGCCTTTGTAGAGCTTGACTTGAGCACCAAGAAAAAGGTGAGTCGTAATGCTCTCTCGCAGTCGCCTTGGGATGGAAATCCTGCTTTGGATGAATCGTAGCTCACTTTCTTGATATCTGTATGTGGTAACACCCCTACCGATGGCCGTCATTGTTGACGAGTCTCGAGTTCTCACTATTAATACATATCATATAGGTTCGATGGTAGTTCGCAAAGAGCAACATTTTTAGCATGTTGGAATTTCAAAACAAACTAGAAAGGATAAGGCTTGCAAGGCTTTCTGTGTGGAACCTAAATATTCCCAACTGAGCAAGGAAGCCTGTTCACAGATATAATTCTGTTCGGACTAAATGGGTGAGCCATCTTTCTTGCAGCCTATCGGGTCACATGTTTTGATGCCCGAGAGCTATTGCCAATGTCAGATGTGCATTTCAGCTTGTTAGAGCACCTGTCATTTTGATGTGCATTTCAGCTTGTTGGAGCACTTGAAGTCTTGAATTACAGAAGCTTGTGACCACACAACCCACAGTGTTGGCACTGTTCTTTCTTTGCAGAACAGGTACAGGGACAACTTTGCTGGCACTGTCCTATTCAACCATGGGTTTGAATTTACTAAGAGGCAGAAAAGGATTCTAGCGCTTTGCAAGGTAAACACTGACTTACCTTTTAGGCATGTTTTAAGTTGAAAATATACTTAATATGCTCACGGCATGCCCATGTTTCAGAACACTGACCTAGCCACCGAAGCTCTTGAGGCAGGAGCAGAAGTGGCTGGAGGCTCTAGCGTCATCAAGAGAGTAAGTTCCAAAGCTACTTAATTATTACTAAAGAAGAATGCCAATAGTGTCAGTAGCCAAGTCATTCGTGGGCTGTTATTTCTAGTAAATTGTTTCCGTAATTGTCTCCTCCTCCTTTCTCAGTTCTACTCTTATAAAAGTATATATGCCGGCCTGTCAGTAAAATTTGTGCAGACTACTGTACATGGGTAAATATAATGTGATACAGAATGCTTTTCTTAGCAGGCGTCTCTGGCAATACCGGAACTCACATGTTTCAGATTCTGACCGGGGAACTGGACACCAAGCGCTTTGACCATGTCCTCGCTCATGTGGACATCATGGCTGATCTTCCTCAGTTGCGAGGACTTCTAAAAACCAAGCTGCCCTCGGCGGCCAACGGTGGGTACTGCGCGCCTTTCTGAACACACTGACGTTGGTCAAGAGCGACTCTACGGATTCAGTTACCACGACCAAAGTCATTCAAGTTTATTATGAATGGCTGTGCCACAGGGTGAGATAACTCCACTAAAAATGGCGTAGAAGAATGAAGCCCTGGTTTAGGTTAAAGGTAACTGTACCCAGATATTACTTGAATCAGTCATATATTGCTACAAAGAAGAGAAGGGAGGTACAACAAGGAAGTGAAACAACAGCAGCATATCAGACAGTTCCCTCATCCTTTCAGATATTTAATCTAAACATTAAAGGGAAGCTGAAACACTTCTTGAAAAAAACAATTTAAAGGTGAATTCTGGCACATTTTTATCCTGTGAATCTGAATATCACATTTGTTTTCCCTAGAGATGTAACTAAATGCGAGAAAACACGAAAAACCTCCGACCAGACGTGATGTCATACTAAAATGTTTGGGCTACCAAACGTGTGTCGCTCGTGTGAACAGCGCGTGCCATTACAAGCTTGTCAGGTATATATCTCCGCACGTGCATCAGTCGTGACGTTTCTTTCTGACCATTTTGAAAATGGCAAGAGTGTGCGTGCTTAGATTTGATAGGCGCTGAAGATGCGTGACAGCAGAGGTTACAAAAAACTCCTACTATGACGTCGCGCCTCAACAAGGAAGGGGTTCAGCGGGCCTTTGGAAATTAATTTCCGCAGTCTGCATGCACCAAATTGTGTAGTGAAGCTCGATATTCGAGATCCTGGAGGCCAAATGAAGAAGAAAAAGAAAATAGATGGTGCTATGGAGATGATTTAAGTGTTTTTTCTCAAATATGGAACCGCTTCAGTTTCCCTATAAATGCTACATATGACCCGGCTGTCCGCCTGGAGGTAGCAGGGATGGACACGGATGGCAGACCCTCCTTGCAATGTGTCTACTTTCACTGGAATGACAACTGAAATAGACCCACTCTGAAAAATAGCATGCAGGATCAATGTGACTATCAAGTGTGAAGTTTACTATACACTTTATTTAGTCAAGTAGTTACTGCCTCATCTTCTTAGTGGAATGGCCGCTACGAAAATGCTTGTGTGTCTGGTGCCATTTTGCAAGGTGTGGGTTTCTTCGTGTAACGACGCACATTCAGTTTACCAGTTACATCCCAGTGGCAAAGTAGACAATTATTATGTGCCTACAGTCACAATCACATTTAACTGGAGCTTGGGAGTAAATGTTATGCAGAAAAAAAACTAAAGCATAATAGCACCGAGACATACTTATGTGAAACGGTGCTACATATTGTCACGAATGACAAATGCTTCCTCTCCATCAATCGCCATACCGAATCTCCGTAAAAGAAAGGGAGGTCATCCAGGAGCAAGTTCAAGGGATGCTGAACGACGACATAATCCAGCCTTCAAGCAGTCCGTGGGCCTCTCCAGTCGTACTGGTTAAGAAAAAGGATGGAGCGCTTAGGTTCTGCATGGACTACCGGCAGCTGAATGCGGTAATGAAGAAAGGCGTCTATCCACTCCCCTGCATCAACGGCATGTTAGACCAACTGTGCCACTCTCGATGCTTTTCATCGGTGGACCTGAAGAGCGGCTACTGGTTGATCAAAGTCGACGAACAGGACCAAGAGAAGACAGCTTTCGTCACGCCGGATGGTCTGTACGAGTTCAAAGTGATGCCCTTTGGCCTATGCTTGGCACCAGCAACTTTCCAGCGTGTCATGGACACGGTACTTGCAGGACTATAGTGGCAGAGCTGTCTCGTCTACCTCGACGACGTCGTATTTTCCGGTGACTTTGACGAGCACCTGTGACTACTCCGAGCTGTCCTCCAAGCCATACAGACTGCCGGACTTACCCTCAAGCATAGGTCGGCATTTTAGAACCCCTTCATTCACCATCACATCACAAACAAAATCGCGTCTCCGAAGTCATTCACATTCACGTCACAAGGTACTCCGACCTCCCAAAGTCACAGCCCTTCACATCTCGGCGTTCAACGGCACCAAAACTTCATCCCCTTCACAACACACCTTTCAAACTCCGCCGAGAATTCATCCCCTTCACATCACGGTGTTCAACCATGCCAAGAATTCATCCCTATCACATCACCGCCGCCTCCGAATTCACGGAGTCATTCACCATCACCACGAATTCATCGGAATTCACCATCGTGAATTCATCGGAATTCACCATCACAATATGAATTCATCCGAATTCACCATCACTTCACGAATTCATCCGAATTCACCATCACTTCACGAATTCATCCGAATTCACCATCACTTCACGAAGTCGTCCGAATTCACCATAACATCACGAATTCATCCGAATTCACCATCACATCATGAATTCATTCGAATTCACCATCACTACACGAAGTTATTCACCATCACGGTCAACACGAATTCACCGGAATTCACCATCACATCATGAATTCCGCATAATTCACGAAGTCATTCAGGTTCATTCTGACTAAATTCAACTTCACTGCTGGTAGCCCTTCACGAATTTGCAGTTCTTGCAGAATAGGACTGTGGCGCCTTTTTGTGTCAGCCACTTGAAACCAAGACTATGGCCTACCAGGACCTGACTCTGCCGGGGAAGTGGGGTATTTCGAGTGCGCGAAACACAAACCACATTGATAGAGCGCCAACCAAGCGAATGCTGAGCTCCGATCGTGTCACGTAAATGTGCGCCGTGCGCCGCTGCGTGGAACCAGCAGGTCAAGCGATATGGTCTCGGCGCCGGATTAGGTGCGCCTGCTCGTGACGTCGGCTTCGGCTTCGCCTCTTTTGAAACGCTATATGGCTGCGCCGCACAGACGAAGCGGCGCCTGCTGCTACTAGTGGCCGCAGACACCGCGGCTGCGCCACGCACGACTCGCGAGCGAAACGGCACAGCGAGGGCCTTCAGGGATTCCGGACCATATGCCCCGAGACACGGAAAAACAAAGTTGGCAAGGAGCTCAATTGATTCACAAGGAACCGCTCGGAAGAACGGCAAAATTAAATGTCAAGTGTCAAAGAAAACGACTACCCCCTCTCCCCCTCCCCCTCATTGCCACTGCCACCGCACCTCCCTCATAAACAGCTGTTACTACGAAAGTGCTCGACAAAGGGCCACCGCGCTGAGGCGCGCACGGTTACACAGTGAGACTGGTGCCCAAACCGCTAAAGTCAAATGGGTTCCTGTGGTTTGCGGTGAAGGATGAAAACAACCAGCAAGCAAGCAAGCACCTGAGTAGCATGTTTTCCGCCTATTCTGAAATCATAATCATAATCATAATCATATCACATCGAGAATTAAGTTCACAGTATTACTTCCCATCACAAACTTATCAAGTTCACGAGCCACGCCCATCACAAATTCATTGTGTTCACGAGCCATTCACCATCACGTCACAAATTCATTGAGTCATTCACATCACAATGAATTCTATTCACTTCACGAAGTCCTTCACAATCACAACACAACATGAGTTCATTCAAATTCACGAAGTCATTCACCATCACATCTTCATTCAACATCACATCATGAATTCATTCAAATTCACAAAGTCATTCACCATCACATCACAACTTCATTCAACATCGCATCACGAATTCATTCAAATTCAGTCATTCACCATCATATCACGACTTAATTCACCATCACATCACGAATTCATTCAAATTCACGAAGTCATTCACCATCACTTCATGACTTCATTCACTATCACATCACAAATTCATTCAAATTCACAAATTCATTCACCATCACATCACGAATTCATTTAAATTCACAAAGTCATTCACCATCACATCACGAATTCATTAAAATTCACGATGTCATTCACCATCACATCATGATTTTTTTCGAAGTCAAGAATTTATTCAGAGCCATTCAAATTCACGCTGTGAATGTGAATGAAGGTGAATGAGCGAGTTCAGGAATGAATTTGCCGAGGTACGCCCTCAAGCTGTCAAAGTGTCAGTTCGCCTACGGCGATCTAGAGTTCCTGGGTTAGTGGTTAGTAACAAAGGCGTTTGCCCAGACCCAGAGAAGACTCACGCCATCACAGCATTTTCAGCGCCGACAGACGAGAAAGCCGTGCACAGGTTCCTTGGACTATGTGCATACTATGGGCGCTTCGTTCGGGATTTTGCAAGGATGTCTGCACTGCTCACAAACTTCACGAAGGACGCCAAGAAGTTTAAATGGTCCGAGGAGCAGCAGCAGGCATTCGACGAGCTGAAGCGACGTCTCCAGACTCCTCCTGTTCTTGGACATTTTGATCAGGATGCTGAAACCTAGATTCACACGGATGCAAGTAATACTGGTTCAAGAGCAAGAAGGCACTGAGCGAATCATCGCCTACGTAAGTGGGACACTGTCCAAGGCGGACAAAAAATACTCCACGACTGAGAAAGAATGCCTTGCGGTCGTCTGGGCAATCATAAAGTTTTGTCCGTACTTGTATAAGAGCCTGTTCCACATAGTCATGGACCACCTCTCGCTCTGCTGGTTTGCGAAGCTCAAGGAACCGTCAGGATGCCTCGCTCGATGACTACAAGAGTTCACCATGACTGTGGTCTACAAGTCGGACTGCAAGCACAGCGACGTCGACTGCCTTAGTTAATTTTAACATAACTACTGTAGAATACTGCGCATCCGCCCATTCCACACTAAGCGCCCATACTCAAATTTGTAAGATCTGAGAAAATATGCACAGTACATTGATCTGTTAAATTGATGACCGGACAAGAGCCCATCCCCCATTTTTTCAAGATTATCTCTAAATTTTGAGTGGGAGCTTGCCCGGTATTTTACGGTATATGAACTGTGGCATGTAAACAACAGATTTGTTGCAGCTATCCAAATCAAATAGATAAAAGTGAATTTATCTGTCTGCTTGCTATATGCAATTTTTTTTTTTTTTCTATTTCAAATTTGTCAAAAAAAGAAAGAAAGAAGCATGGACGATGAATGTGGGCTGTCAAGACATCGCTGCTTAACGTAGACCAGGGGTTCTCAAACTGGGTTCCGGGGAACACAGGGGTTCCACGAGCTGGTCTCATGGGTTCCGCGAACACCAAAATTGCAACCCCCCTCCCCTGCCCCCCCCCCCCCCCCCCCCCCTTGTGCCGCAGGCTGCGTGGCAATATCATGCAAAGCACCTTCATCTCACTTTGTACTGACATTGCGATTGATATGGTGGGGATATATGGGAAGCAACACAAGCAAAATTGCCTACAATTGTGCATCTGTTGCTTCTCGGTCGGCAAATATGGGGGGGGGGGGGGTTCCGTGGCAGTTTTTGAAGCTTCCTGGCGTTCCGTGAGGCCAAAAAGTTTGAGAACCCCTGACGTAGACCTTGACAAAAAAGGGCTCCTGGCCGGTTCTCTTTTCAGTGTTTGTGCATATGGTGCGTGATTTGCTTGCTTTCCAAAGCAACGAACAGGCGCGTGCTGGGCTTAGTGGGTCGCACGCTGTGCTGGGGACTTGTAAATATTGGAATGGACCCTTCCAAAGTCGCAGCTGGTTAGCCCCGTTGAGTGCGCTTCTCACGGAACATCTGTGCACTGCGGGGAAGCAATACCCGCAGTGCTCACGGGCTCCGCGGGTATTGCTTCCCCGCAGTGCACAGATGCTCAGTGAGAAGCGCACTCAAAGTGGTTACGCCGTCGCAATGAACACTCCGAAAAGTATGAATATCGCAGTTTACCTCAAAGCTAATATCGAACAGCCTATTATTCGAAACTAGCATTAGAATATTTGCTCAACACTAGTTTTAATTACTTTCTTTTATCATGATTGTGACTGCTCCTGGTTTGCTTCGTAAACCCGGGCGACAGCAAATCGCCAGAAGCTCTGTTGTGGCATAGTACCTGGAATTGGTAGCGGTGCTTGAAAACCCTCAAATTTGTTGATGATAGTCAGATTTTTTTTTTCTTCCATATTTAATTAATTGTTTGCAATAATATATAAATATTTTTTTGCGTGTATGTTAACATAAATTCCAAAGTATCAACGAGGAAGTTTTCTTATACGGCACATTTAGACACATTCAGTGGATGCCCGTTAAACACCTGGCCACAGTGGCAGCAGTCCCGGTGGTTCTAGATCCGGTCTTGCCCGTCTGTCATCTGGCAAACGTGCCCGTTGTTCGCCTTGTTCTCTCGCGTGCTGTTTGCTATAGTTACTCCTGGTTTGTTTGTTCCGCTTCTGTTTTATGCTACACATGGCGTACGTTGTTCAAGTTGTGTGTGATGCCTGGGATGTGCAACTAGTAACTACAGACACTGAGAAAGCAGAGGCAACAGGTGGCATCACCTATATTGTCAAGTTGAACAGCCTAAGGAAAACGGCGAAAACAAAGATGCAAGACCTTCTAAACATCAAACAGGAAATCAATGAAAAGCTGGAGTAGATCTACCGAACCCTTTACTAGCACCTCTTGGCAAATCCACCCTCTCCTAGGTATCCTGCAATAAAAATTGTTGCAGTGCATTTGAAAAAGTTATGTTATCAATTTACTAAATAGGGGATTGGAAGGGGTCCTTGAAAATATTTTTACAGGCCCTTAGAAGTCCTTGAAAACCCTCGTATTTTTCTTTGAAGTTTGTACGAACCCTGTAGTAGCTCATTAGATTACCGTATAAACTCGTGTAAGGGCCGCACTATCTCCCCGATTTGAGGGCAAATTTTCGAGGTGTGGCCCATACACGGATTAAAAAAAAAAAAAAATCTGTATCCACATTCCTAAATGAACGTACATGAGCGCGCTCGGCTCCACCGGTCGAAAAAAGCCTCCATTCTGGAATCTGGACTCAATTGCCAGTCGGATTTAATTAGTTTACTTGGTACGCAATACACTCTTTTTTTTTTCCGTACTTGATAGCATGCGCGGCAACTTTCGGCTTGAATCCCGTATGTCTGTCGAAGTGGTACTTGCCCATAGCTCTCAGATTGCACGAAAAGGCAGACAAATCACGCCGCTTTGACACGAATCAAAGAACAAAAGGAAACCTCCCCAGAGCGTACAGTGGCGTTCGGAAACATGAGTGCACACGCGAGCTGAGCTCGCTGAATCCCTATTTGTTGTGCTTGCCACGGAACCTGACATATCCTTTATCTTTTCTCAATGCCTTGCCGCAACATATATGCATCCCGACGGTGCGGCCGACCCGGGCCGACCACGATCGAGGTCGACAGCCGTTTTGCCATACAGTGATACGGATGAGGGGAGAGCAAATATCAGGGATGCCGCTACGTACTCGGGCGGTGGCTAGTGCCACCCAGCGATATATATTCATAGAAACATGGCATTACAGTCGGCGCGCCTCAAAAACAAGGGGGTGCGACACGCGCGCAAATAATTTCTGTAATTTCTTTTTTTTTTTGCAATACTCTGTTCTAAATACGGGAGTGCGGCCCTTACAGGGGTGCGGCCCTTACACGCGATTATACGGTATCACACTCTTGTAAAAAAACTACCACATTTCACAAGTAGTTGCTATTTTTAATAATTGGAGCCCAAGCAATCAAGATAATTTTCCTGTTCGATACTGGCACTCTAAGCTCCGACTTCGGCACTTTTGGGAGCACGCTGTTTCATGTCAGCTCACAAACTCAAAAGATTTCCGAAGATGATCTAACATGCAAGTAACCGGTGCTCTTTGCTTGACTCCAGGCACTGTGGCCAACGACCTGAATGCTCTGGTGAAAAGCTACCTGAAGGGAGTCGAATTTGTCTCTAACAGCGACTCGCATGAGCTCGACTACGGCTTCCTGGAAGTCCCTGTTGGAAGGGTAAGCCTTAAAATTGACTCGCACACTTCCATTTGCTTACGATCAAGTTCTTGTGATCTCTCATGGTGTAGTAGTAGTAAATACGCTTATTGAAAAGAAAAGGAGATTATGTCGTTGCACCGCTACCACATGCGGCGTTCGACCGCATGTGGTAGCGGTCGAACGCCGGACACGATCCTGGGGGGTTCCCCAGGATCGTGTCCGGTACCAAAATCTTGTCGACATAAAATTCCAGAAACCTCTGGACAGCCACCGCCACCTATAAGCGACGGCGGCAAGCACACAACCAGTCTGGTTGCCGCCATCGCTCGTAGATGGCAGCAACCTTTCCCGCTATCATTGAAGAATGGATAGCTGGGCGCATTGGTGGGAATCCATCGTAGGAAACAGTGCGAAAAACAGACGAGGACGAAGAAGAAACACGTGACGAGCGCAGCGCTCGTCACGTATGTTTCTTAGTCCTCGTCTGTTTATCGCACTGTTTCCTATGCTCTTATCAGTTTCGGTTTAGACTCAGGATGGGGCATGCGCATGCTTTTTCGGGGAAAGAAGACTGGGTGCGGCAAAGCGGCGACGTACACGGCAGCACGAATAGGTCCGCAATCGGCGTGAAGCCGCTGTCGCCTCGACTTCCACTGTGTCCATCGCTTTGACTCCCTTGCGAAAGAAGATCTCATCGCTCGCCTGGAAAGCCGCCGCCGAGAACAGAACCAGCGATGTAAATCGGCGCCAGCAGGCTACGGAGGCCAAGCGCAAGCGCGAGGCCCAGCGACGACAGCACTCCATGCCGGCTGAACAGTTCCCGGGTGCGACGGCGAGGTTCCGGAGGGAGTTCGTGGAGAACCCGCTTGGCATCACGTGCGTCGTGTGCAATCAACTCTGGTTCGCCGGAGACTTATCCTTGATCGGCGGAATGTCAGACAAGAAAAATCGGGAAACGGGCGCGTGCGCGCTGCAGCAGTGTATCGAGTCGGCGGACGTCTACAAAGAACCGGCGTGCAGAACGTGCCGAGATTTCCTGTTCAAAGGCGCAGTGCCCCGGTTCGCAACCGTAAACGGCTACAGGTACCCACCCGTGCCGGAGCACCTACCGAGGTTGAACGGGGTGGAGGAATGACTAGTGGCGCCTCGACTCCCATTCATGAGCCTTCGGCGGTTGACATGGTATAACAAAGACAATCGGGGACAATACGGTTCTCACATAACCAATTACTCAATCACACCTTAATTCTTACTTTTATAAATACTTAATGTCCACCCTAGTACAGCTTCGCTGGTTTTCCTTCTTCCCGAGAGTGGAAAAACAAAGTTTTTTGTCATATAATACGCTCGAAGAAAAATATTATTGTAAAAGATGTGTGAAGATAAGTAATATTGGTAAGTCAATTGCATACACAGTGCCAAAGGGGCGCTTTCAGTACCGACACTTCATCACAATCTTGGCACGACTGTTTCGGAAAGACTCTTTCGAAGCTTTGAAAGGAGCAAAATTGCGATTGCCATGGAAACGCATACCATTCCACCAGTCACCTTGCAAGGTTTGGGTCATCCATACGTTAATATTGGTTTGTGTTATGCTAACAGGCAGGGAAGGTAATGGTGCTACAATCCCAGGATTGGGCGACTTTAGTGCAATCCAGCGTGCCTAGATTTGAATGTGTCCCCGACTGATTGATCGTGGTCGAGTACTCAATGGGCCGTATTTGCAATACGATTTGCGAGGAGGAGGCGGCGAATACGTCAAACGAACACAAGCTCTGCCTCTTCGCTGCCACGCTCTGCCTCTTCGCCCACTATCCTAGCTCCCCGCCCCGCAGCAACGTATGTGTGCGCACATTCACCCAATCTGCACGGAGGAGGCTTCCCCCCTTAAATTAAAAGGGCACTTGCTGGTCTAAATCTAGGCTATCTAGTGCAACAGAGACACACTTTCGTTTGCTCACGACAGAGTTCTCGTTGATCTCTTATGACAAGAGGATCACCACTATGAGGTGGCCCTGGAACTGCATTTCACTAAAACAAAGGTTTTGCGGCATCTGCTAGATCAAATGTGCATACTGTCTATTAGAAACTGTCATTAGTAACATCGTCAAAAAATGTTCAGTCCAATAAAAAAAATTATGATGCACGAAAAAAAATTTTAAATGTGTAAAAATTGCGAGCATTCCACGGCTACCTGACAGACAACATTAGTGTGCTGTCCCGACATAAGAGATCACAAAGGGTTGTAAGGCACTCAGTCATAAGCAGTCATAAGCATGAGAACCAGCCTTTACCGCTTGTAGACTTCTTCCATAAAAATTTCTTTCGTGGTTCCTTCTTTTTTTACTTTTTTGCAGCTGAGCATGCCGACTGAGCACCTTACAGACAATATCAGAACTCTTCTGGAGACTGTGGACGGGTTCAAACCGAAAAACACCAACCCAGGTGAGCATATCCTTTTGCTTAAACACTTCCGAGTGTTAAACGACCGGCCGCATTTTAGGCGACGCCGTGTCAGGGTGGTCCGACGCTTTCGAGGAAACATTCGTGATCGGCATTCGCTGCACGTAACTCAAACTGGGTATGTCTATTTTGGTACTGTAGTCTGTTGTAAGTTAAGAAAAGCAAGTCGCCCCCTCCCACAAAGCTGCCTGCTCACCGTGATTGGTGGTTTTCTCCTCTCTGCTCGCCTCCTCTCCAGCATTTTCTCTGCTCGAGTGGAAAGAGTTGAGGGCTTTGTGGGAGGATCTGGTCTTGCTTTTTTTAGCGTGTGACAGGCTATTAGTGCCTTGTCATCATGTGCACATTTCAAGGTGTACTACTGGGAAAATATTGCTCCAGGCTGTTAGACTGCTGCAACCGATTAGGGTGCCTAGCGTAAAAATATCAAGCTAGAATCCACGCTGGTGCAAGAACCCTTCTACCTCGTTTGTTTTCCAAGCACACATAAATTTGCTTAAGCAAGTGCCCATCCCCAAACTTCGTTAGTCATGTCTTGTTAATATGGACCACCCTGCTATATAAAGAGTTACCGAGAAAAGAGAACAGTGTTTTTCGGCCAGGGTAAATACACTATGCATCGCAGAATGCTCCAACTCCGTGAGAATGTGACGCTAGTGGTTGGAACAGTATTCAAAAGGTTGCGAACATGACGTGTCTTCAATTAAAAGGTAATGGAGAAAAACAAACTTCCTTTATGAGCCGACAACCAGCTAAGCCTAATTTCGTCAAAAAAAGAAATGACATTGTGGACACCTGTAGCATATATTTCAGTGAAACAAACTTGCCAGCAAAAAAGAAAACAATATTCTCTTTCTCACTGACAGGTGTTTTTCACCGATATAAATCCCACCCCACGATCATTCCTTGTTTTGACGATATTAGGTTTAGGTGGACGCGGCTCATAGATAAATTTCATTTTTATCATTTATCTTTTAATCCAGACAACGTCGTCATCTCAAACTTTTACGTTCTATCCCAACTGCTTGCCTCACATTCTCACAGAGTTTGAGCTTTCTGCGATGCATAGTTTATTTATCCGGGCCGAAAAACAGGGTTTTCTTTTCTCAGGAGTTCCCTGTAGACAACATTTTCAAGGCCGAACTGGGGAAGTGCATGCATTTTCGTCTCTTTATTTGGACAACTCACATTATGAACACTTTTTAGGGGGAACGGAGGCGTCCACGTTAACAAGACAGCAGTGTACATCATCTCTTGCTTGCACTCGGATGGTATCCCCCGATTATCATTTCTCCATTATCTCCCGGCGCCTTTTGACCGTGATAAAAAGCTCGCCCGTTTTGGCAGTCTCTGGCGCCCTTGTGAGCGAGCCAGTGCTTAAGGGGGGACACCACTTTAAAATTATTATTTTTTAGGGGGGGAAAAAAATTACAATTTTTTAGGGAAAAAATTACTTTTCTTATTTTTATGTGTTGTGGTTCCACAACTAATAGTGCACCCCCCTGTAAACATTTTATTGCAATATCTAAAGTATTTACGAAGAAATAAAACATTTTCGGTTAGTCAACGATGTAGAATCACATTTTGGAAATGTGAAATTTCTATGTTTCCTATTTTCAAACTGCACTGGTACGCCCTAGAATGATGATCATCCTCTCGTTGCAAAGAGCATTCCTTCACAATTTCAGTACATTAAACATCTTTGTTTGAGAGTAAACATTATTCGGGCAAGAACACCATAGAAGTCCAGCTTGCATGTAGGAGAGGCTATGCACATGGCCAAGAATGTAAAAGCCAACTCTGATTGAACAGAAAACTGACTAAAACCAACATTCGTTTATAGAAAGTCACGTGGGTTTGTGTACTTTGTATTTTGATGACGCTTGCCCCGCCCATAATTGCTGACGCTGGTTTATGTAATGCAAGCATATCCGATTTCTCACTCGTTTCCCAATCAGTGTCCACATGCGGAAAAAGAATGATACCCGAAAAAAGCATTTTAGGCTCGGACTAACTCGGCAAAGCCATGCATGAGATCAGATGTAAACACAAGACACCACCTATGCTTTCGATGCCTTTTAGTTGCCACCACCACCAGTAAAATCTAATGTTGTTGTAGCAACTTCTGTTTTTGGGAAACCTATCATTTCAATGAATTACCGAATTTATTCTTCGCTGTGGACGTTTTTGAACTGAAATTTAATAAGGAATCAGGCTAGATATTTATTTTTCTATTTAAATTAAGCTCTTATTGCCGAAAAGTAGGGTTTTAATGAGGAGAAGATGCCCCATTATGTGGAATGCTTTTCAAATTGACATTTTGCATAAAAAAAGACGCAGACTTCAGGGTATAGAGATAGTTGCACCCCCATATGTTCTAGCTAAGGCTGAAGCTTAGAAATGCTCAATATTCTGTAGCAATTTTATATGATAGATTTCCTTGCCAAGTGAGGCGACTTATACCCGTGTCACACGGGCAACTCGAATGCCATTTACAACGAATGACATTTGAACGATTGGCCAATCAGCGCGCGACACTTCAAGCGTGGGGCGCACCACGCGCGACAGATCGCAAGCCGATTGGTCGATCACACGAATGTCATTCGTTGTAAATGGCATTCGAGTTGCACGTGTGCCACGAGTATTACATCAATAGCTGTATACGTCCCCCCGTAGCTTATCGGAAAATCATCCTGTGGAGATGAAACGTCATACAGTGCATTTAGGCCACAAGATGAATAGACCCTTTAAATTTTAGCAACATTGAGTGACTGGTTTAAAAGTCAACTCTTGAAGGTGATGTCACCACTTAAAGCAGCACATGATTTTGCAGGGACGTTCATCACAAAGGTGGAGCTGAAGTGCCCTCCGACTGACGAGAAATTTGCGATAGCCTCCAGCGAATTCCTGGAAGCCTACATCAAGACAGAACAAGAGGTTGAAGACCAGGGGGAGGAGGAGGAGGAGGAGGAGAAAGAAGAGCCCAAAGAGGCTGAAAGGGCTGCATAACATCCTCCCAAACACGACCCCTCCTCAGATTGCTAGTTAGCGCGAGATTCGCTCATAATAAAATCGCCGTTACCAGGGCCGTACCCAGAAAAAAAATTCGGGGGGGGTTTTCGGGGACAACGGCGGCCATTTTGAAAATGTCTATTGTCTTATTTTCGCCTATGAATCATGTGCATCGGTGGCATATAATGGAGAGTTACAGCAAACCGGAGAACCGTCCCGGTTTAATACCCGGTAGCCGACCGGCGCCACTGCGCGTGCGCAGAGGTGGAGATTAAAATCGGCTGGCTGCCAGTGCACCGACCAGGGCCGTACCCAGAAAAAAATTTCGGGGGGGGGGGGGGGGGGGGTCAGAACCCCCTAACCCCCCCCCCTGGTTACGGCCCTGGCGGTTACACAACTTTCTACAGCAGTTTTTTTCACTCTAGATGTTGCAAGAAAATGTCCAGGTGTTAATGGGCTTCATTCCTGCTGACTCCTCCGTTTAGTGGTTCCGCAGATTAGAAAAGGCTAAAGTATATTTAACTTGCCAATGTCACTTCAAGTTGCTGCCTCTGAAAAATTTTCTAAACTTGCATTTTGCGCAGTTTATGTTGAGGGGCCCGTTTTCTGTTTCACTGAAACATTATGAACTTTTTTGTACAATCCCAGCCAATTTGAGCTAGACATGTGACGTGCTATACCGTCAGTGCCAGCTGCCACTGAAACATTATGAACTTTTTTTGTACTATCTCAGCCAATTTAAGCTAGACATGTGATGTGCTATACCGTCAATGCCAGTTGCCATATGCACCACAAACTTAGTGCACGCTGAACAAGAGACTTGCAGTCTCTGCGCTGCTTTCTGCATCCAATTACACTACTTTCAAAAAGTCCCTGCGTGCAACACCGCACACTTTGCGTTATGGGGGACTCTTAGGCCATGGAGAAGAGTGGCATGGTTTTGATTTTGATTGCCCCTTTTACAAACTGACTCACCTCAGCACTGCGTGAAAATAAAGTTGGCGCTCACTTGCATTGCACCCATTCGACTTTGCAAGAGTCTTCGTTAAAGCATGAACCTCCAGCACCCGTAAGGACCTGCCTAGATTTAGCGTCATTAGTATGACCGGCAGTGGGTCCCATGTCTTTCTGGTGGCCTGGCTACCTGCAGCATGACCCTCCCGGGTCAAGGATCATTTAAGAATCGTAGGACATTAAGACAGTGGAACAAGACAATTGACCCAGTACACTTCTTCCTTTGTTTACCTGCGCACAAACTCCAGTATGTCAAGAGCCCCAAAAAACGTGCCCCAGCATTCTGTCCATTTTTGTAGGCAACACCACAAGTTTAAAGAAAGTACCATATTCGAAGATGCATGAACTGTATTTGGTCGTGACGGGATGTCGTGAATTGAAGTTGGTAAATCAAAACCGAAACGGTGGCCGAAAGGTACCCAAGATACTTTGCACGGCCCCACACCGCTTTGGATCGCTTCGATTTTGAAAGAAGCTCGTTAGCCGGCCAGTCGACGATATTTGCAATGACCTCTTCCGCTCACTCTCTGCTTCGCTCGAGCTTCGCCATAGTAAGGCGCCGAGAGGAGCATTGTCGCACGCCGTACTAAGTGGACAAAAACTCGCAGTGTAGAAACAAGCACTTTGGTTAACGTTCCTTTGGTTCTGCAATGCCAGACATCGCTACACAGAGAGCCATCCAAGATTCAATGCATAGCATGTTTGCCATCACATTTGCATAAACAGCATTTCAAACGACCTGCATTTGCTTCATGAAAATCAAACGTTTGCAAAACACTTGGCCGGCACATTTCCATAAAGATGGGCGAATATTCGGTCATTATGAATAGCCAATCGAATTCTCTTCTATTCGGCATTCGCTTCGAATCAAATTTAAGTATTCAACAATATTGAATTATTCAGCAATATAGGATTATTCGACTTTTCTAAATACAGTCAAACCCGACTATATCGAACCCGCTTGCATCAAATTATTTTTTATATCGAGAAATTTTTGTGCACAGTAATGTTAGTGATAATATATAGCAAAAACTATGGTTGCATTGAACAAAAATAGCAGCCGCTACCGATATATCGAACTGCCAAGAGCACCGTTTTGCTCTGCAAGCTGGCTTTCCCCCAATGCGAGGGACTGCATTGAGGGAAAGCCAGCTTGCCAAGCACACTAATTTTTTTATATATATTTTTTTATTTATTTTATTTATTTTTTTTTTTTTTTTTTTGGGGGGGGGGGGGGGGGGGGGGGGGAGGCGGCCGCGTTGATTGCAGGGAAAAGAAAAGAAAATACAGCTTTTGCGGAGGGAGCGGAGAGTCTGCTCCGTGCTCCCTCTCCCCTCTCCGTCCGCAAAAAAGAATGAGTAAAGCTATACGCACTCCGCAGTGCGCTTCGCGCGGAAATGGCTATACGCACTCCTCCGAGAGATCATGCCGCTCGGGCCACCCTTTTCGAACGGCGCGTGAATCACTGGGGCGCTCGTTAACACAGCCCCCCGCCTGCGTTCACGCCGCTTCGCGGCGACAGTATCGGCTGCTAATTACAAAGCGTAACCAGTACACGCCGCTTCGCGGCGTCCAGCCGGCAATCCAAGCCCCGCTGTCCCCGATCGCACCTCCGGAAAGGGAGTCCGATACCATTTAGTTCTGCGAAGTTTCTCGACAACATTCGATTTTTTAAAAAGAATATTGTTTTCTTCCAAGCGGTTAACGCGGCCACCCGGGAAAAAAAAGCCAGCTTGTTCTGCTAGCTGGCTTCCCCCAACGCAGCCACCTGTTGTAGGGGAAAGCCAACTTGCAGGGCAAAGCGGCGCTCTGCAGAAGGTGCTCCCGCTCGGACGTGCTCCGTGCTCTCGGCATAGTTCGGCGCTAATGCGCGAATATAGAGGCAGCGGCCTCAGCATTTTGGAGTCCGTCGATAACGTAGAAAAATATCGTTATCGCGGATGCAATGAAAAAAAATCAGCAGAAGATGCAAGACTAGTTCAATGCATAATATTTCAGCAGAAAGTGGATTTTTGAGTCAAATTCATTAAAACTTTTATATTGAATTACCCGCTATATCGAACTGGTAGACGTTTTCTTGCGAGTTCGATATAAACGGGTTTGACTTACTCCGGCTGGCATTTCCGGCCAGGTGGCGAAAGCTTCCGACCATTTTGACCATTTTGTGCTCCCGAACTCAATACAGTAAAACCTCGTTATAACAAAGTTGAAGGAGCGGTCGTAATTATTTCGTTATAACTAGGGTTCGGAGTTTTCGGTTTAAACCGATAAAAACCGATAAAAGTACGCCGAATTCAATTTCGGAAATTCGGTTTTAACCGAAAAAAGTCAGTTATTAGGTTCGGTATTTTCGATTTAAACCGATAAAAACCGATAAAAGTACGTCGAATCCATTTTCTGAAAATCAGTCTTAACCGGAAACGGTCACTTTAACCTTCCAGTCGTACCGCATTGCCGTGGCGAAAAAGTGGAACGACAGTGTCTATCGAAACGTTTCCGAATCTATGGGATACACGGGTGCCATCACGACGTGTTGGTTTATTGTGCGCATCATCGATCGGAACGGAAAGTCCGAAATGCCCCATGACTTCGCCATGTACGGGCGTGTTTTCAAACTCGTTGTAAGGAAGACTGATTTGATGAAAGCTCTGCATGTTGTGTTGTGCTTCAAAACGTCGCACCGTGTCTCTTTTGGTGCTCACAATTGGTTGATTGGCCGATTTTGACTCAGGCAGCGCTTCATCTCCTCAGCCTGCCAGTGTCCAGTACGTGTTAGCGTTGAGAGGGTATTTTTGAAGCTCAGTGTCATATTAACAGGAAAGAAAGAGTGCGGAACAACGAAGAGAACCTGGGAAAGTACATGTCTGTGTACTGTAATAAGAGCACGTAATCCTGGTAAACAGAAGGTGAAGTTCCATGTTTTTTGGGCATAGGCTTCATATCTGATTTCTTTTACTTCTGTTTTTTTTTATTGATTCTTTACAGTTGCACACATTTGCGAAATAAAGTGTCCATTTCTTTTTCAATATATCTGTGCCGTTATTAATTGAGTGATATAAAATATCAGAGCTACAAGGATCATCTCATCCGGTGTCCGTTGATGTTTATTTTATATACACCGAAAAAAGCCGATAAATTTTGGTGGGCATAAATAAACGCCGAAAAAAACCGAAAATTGAATTTTAAAATAAACACCGAAAAAAGTACGGCGAATTTTGAGAAAATAGAAACCGAAAACGCAGAACCCTAGTTATAACCATTAGTTTGTTATAGCCAATGTCCATTTCTTCCCACTATTAGCAAGCAAGGGGAATTAATATTGCTTTGTTATATCCATGTTTGTTATGTCCCGTTTTGTTATAACGAGGTTTTACTGTACACTCGAAATTAACAATTACAGTACTTGTAATACCAAATAAGAGCAAATATAAAACTATAGTTTAAACATATCTTGTGGTATTCGCTGCTTGTACTATTTGCTTCGAAATTATTCGGCCAAATCACTATTCGCTTTGAATTCGATTCGGACCCAAAATTTTCTATTCACCCATGCCTACATTTCCAGCTTTTATTTCTGAACCAGTTGATGCAGCTTTGTCATTTTAATGCAGATGTGGCTCTGCCATGATGCAAATATTGGCCAATACAATGAGCACATATATGCACCAATGTGCACCAAGTTTTGCAGGGCATATGACAGGCAACACCAATACTACTGCACACCAATGTAACATAGCCAGATTTTTTTTTTGGGGGGGGGGGGGGGGGGTTGTTTTGTCTGTTACTGCTGCGCACCCAAATTGTGTCAATAATGGCCAGGGTTGTAGTGTCAACTCCACTTTACCAAAGCATGTTCTCGCATGCTTACATATGGTCTTGCACGGGCAGTGCATTCTTTGTGAAGGTTGCACATTGCCTGCGCCCGTTTTTCAAGAGCACTTGTCTGCTCCAGTCAGGTCTGATTAGAACAAGATAATAACAGGTCTTCGAGAGCACAGCATGAAGCCTTATGCACACATAAGTCCCATTGGAAGATGCCCGCATAGCGGCAGACAGAATGTTTCTTAGAGAGCGTGTCTCTGCGTTCCTCAGATGCCCTTTCCAGGGCTAGCACCTTGACAGTCACTTCCTTTATTTTTGTATGGACTGCCAAATCTGTGGCATGTCAGCCGCTACACCTGCAACCCTCGACAGCTTGCACCATCGGAGCCAATGCTGCTATCGACAGCCCTCGAGCAACAAATTTGGGGTACCGTTTGGAGACAACAGACGTCATGCGACCCATCTTTTGTGCACCGAACACGGCCGGCAATTCAAAGTTTGTAGAATCGCTCGACTTTGGAAGTTTAAAAGCTTGAATCGTGTAAACTATTCAAATAGTATAGCAGACCAAAATTTATATGCTTCACATCCATTCTTTTTTAACGGGTGTGTCAGCACAGAAAAGGTAGCCGAGACCGGACGTTCAACTAACAATGATTTATTTCCTCCATGGTGGCAGCTTGCCACTGGCAAGGGGAGTCGGTAGACATGGCACTCTACCCAAGTTTGCATCATTGGTCGTGTTTTGGAAGCGTTGAGCTAGCTGGTGAGGATAAGCTTTGAAGCTTGGATCATGCGCTTGCTTGCTCAAGCTGCTGCTAAGTTTCGGGAATTAAAACAGTGTTTAACAGAAGGGGGGCAGTGAGAAAGAGCCTAGATGCTGCTTAAGCCAGAAAACTAGTATGTGGTGGGACACTTTTGTTAAAAAAAGCCGAACGGTGGAAGGTGCCTCCTCGGCGTGTGTGGAACGGAAGATACATAAGTTAGGTGAAGGTGAGGCCAGCTTCGCGGTAGGTCAGGTAGATCTTCTCGATGGAGTTGACGTAGGCGGCAGTGCGGAGGTCCAGGCCCAGGTTGTACTTCATGGCAGTTCTCATGATTTGCTGCAAGCAGGAAATGCAAAAGAGAAGATGTGGGCGACACATTGGCCCAGCTAGTCACAACTAGAACGTAGGGCCACTAGCAATATATAACATCTCGGCGAGAAAAAAAAAAAAAAAAGCTGGCTCTGTTTTAGAACAAATGCCTCCCCAATGAAGGAGTGTGTTTTGATGCATGAAAATTTCCGGTGTGCATAACCTTAAATTAGAGGGAGAAAAGTGAGTAATTACCCTATTGTCATAGCAGCAGTGATCAAATCAAGCTCCTACACGTGCTAAAAATCTAAAGTTCCTTCAGCTTAATCTACCAATGGAACTTCAGCGAGTATGGTGCAGCAATGGCATTTTAGTGTCATTGCTCATTAATTATAGTACACCTGTGGATTCAATGTCACTTCAACACCTCTTGGCCGAGATTGCCATGGTTGTATATTAAAATTTATAACTGGTTTAATATTGTACTTAATGGAATAAAAAATAAAAAGAGCAACAAAGTTATTAC
>NW_024609868.1:40296929-40558601 GCF_016920785.2 Ixodes scapularis
GAGCAACAAAGTTATTACACTGACTTCTGGCCCATCAAATGTTTTTCATCCTTTACACACTGCTCACCTCTTTGACGTTGTTTTCACAAGTTTCACGTTTTGTGAAAAAGAAAGTGAGGTGCAGCGTCACAATGTTTTAACTTCACAGTGCTGAACCCCCAAAACATGTTTGCCAAATAATAAGTCAAGCAGGTAGATAATGTTGGGTTTCCACTAGATAGCAGGCTTCTCCACACAACATCAGTGCACACAAGAAAACATAATTTTCTAGAACTAAGGAAATTGTACCATGTGAACAAGCAGCTCATATGGTTCAATGGGCAGCACTACGAGCTAGCTAGACATGGCACCGGCCAAAGCAGGAAAAGTCGTGTCACCAATTGGCTACAGTTTTTTCTATGCAAGTCAAACCGTGGGTTGTATGCAAGCATACAAGGTTTTTGTGACCAAAAAATTTTATGCAATGAAAACTTTAGTAATCTCTGAAAATCTCCTCTGCAGAATTAGGAAACATTTGGACTTACCACCTTGAGGAAAGCTAAGCTTTGGGCTAAAGCTTTCACATAGTACTCTTGCCTGTTAAACTGCTTTGACTTTGCCACTAGCATAAGGAAAACACACTTTGGAATTGGGAAAGCCCTCTTGCCCAGTCCTGCACCCACAAACAACTTGGAGCTTGAGTTCATTCACTCACCCTGGCTGATCTTTCCATTGTGTAATCAAGGCCAGAATGCACAATGTCCTTTTCTGATGCACCCTGCAGGATGAACAAAGCAAAGGCTTGTGCACAAGTGACACCAACAGCGATAGTTATGCTTTTAAAGGGCAACTCTGCTCGATTTGGGGTTTTTAACAAAATAATGCAGCTCTCTTGTGTACCACCGGGAGTCCACAAGTCAAATAAATGTTAATTAAAATGGCCAAAGAAAGTTCCAGCCAACAAAATGAGCTAAGTCTAACTAGATGACATATGGCACAGCCAACTACACCATAGACACAGCAATTTTCGGCCATCTCCGTTTTTACTTTTATAGGCAAAGCCCACAGGTGGTGCCAACAGTACAAACCACAATGCTTTATGGGGTATGCATGCACCTAAGCACTGGTCACAGCGTTGTGGACATGCCACAAGCCAGACGTCTGCTGTACGTTAATCTCAACACAGTGAATGTCTGTTTTGTCGCAAGAGTGTTTTGTTTTAGAAACTTTAGCTGTATTTTTTATGACATGCACTCAGACTGCAGTGGCGCAGACACCGCTGGATGCAGACAATCTTGCACAGTGCCAATCTGCATGTCAGATTGGGTAACTACTTGAACCTCATGGGCACAACACATCACAGCAATACGACCCATACTCACAGCCCCAGCCAAAGTTCCAGTTTGTGATCACGTCTAAAGCAAGGTTGCAGGGAAAATATTTGACTTGTGGGGAAAAGGAAATTATATAGAGCTGTTCACTGGTACTTCTCATAAAATCTCCCACTATATCTTGCAATTTCCTGAAATCAGCAAAGTTGCCCTTTATGTACAGACTAGACTACAAGCAGAACTTAATTTATACTGTGTCAGACATTGTGATGGCAATTACCATTTTCTTACTAGAAATATAAGGCTACATTTGTAGAACTGGACGAATGTCAAACATTTTCCGAAAATACCATGACAGGATTTAGCTGACAATTACTACATTACAAATTCTAATGATCATTACATAAAATTACATTTCCCGATCGTCGGACTTTGTTGAGATCATTTCCCAGTACATACTTTAGTAACCAATCACCTTGAGGAAATATGGAATGCAATAAATTAGGCTTAAGAGCTTGAACATCTTTATATTTAAAAAAACTGTATGCATTATATTTATAATCACTTAGCAGCATATTCTAACTTGTACTATAGTTACAACAGTTACAGCTGCAGGACATTAACAAATCCCAAGCAAAATTAGTGGTATTAAAAAAAATTTACAGAACCACCACCAATCAAACTCAATCCTCCAATTTCGAGCCAAGTGATAGGCACTGAACCGTAACTTGGCAAACAATGGGCGTCGGAAGGAAGATCATAATAATGCACTGCCGGACTTAACCCCTGCGGGTGGTGTTACGTGCCTAGCTTTGGCGACCTTACTAGCTCGGCAGGGCTGTAACTTTTGCCAAGTTTTATAAAGAAATAGCGCATAGACAAGTACGCATCTGGGGCAACTCACGGAGATTCTCTTCTGGAACGATTCACTCGGCATGATGGGGATGCGTCCCCCGGCCTTGCCAAACCTCCTCTCCAGCGATTCCTGAACGCTCTCTGGAAACAAAAAAAAAAGCTCAGGCTTGCACGCAAAATGACACTAGCACAGTGCCTGGAACGTGCCTCCGAACAACGGTCTGTTAACCGTCCTACATCGCACACGCGTCGAAAGTGATCTCGAAGCAACAAGTTGCAACGCAAAAGTCCCGCGCGCCACGCTGTCCGATGTCACAATCTCGGCGGTCGGTCTTAAAAGTTGCAGCAAAGAAGACGAAAAAATGCAAATGTCACTGTCGTCAAAGCGCTCCCAACTTCTGCAACTCCACAAAACTGGCGTCTGCTGCATCCTGCCTTTTCCGCCGTGCCACATTCAGGAAGTCAGAAATCGAGGGATCACAACCGAGAATGCGGTCAAGAAGCCAGTCGGAGACTCGTTCCGGCACCGTACTAGCCAAGCCAAACTGAGACAAGACTGTCAATGCGTTGCAGCACTGCAAGAGAGCGGCACAACCGACCCACCAACGTTGTCTGTCACCGGCTCGAAAAGGAGCTGGATGATTGGGATTTGCACAGGTTGGCACTATGCGGTGCTCCTAAACAAAGGGGTGCGGACTACCTAAAATTTTCCTGCAACGTCTGCCATCAAGCACCTCCAGAAAAAAAAGTGAAAGCCGTTTACCACTCCCTGTAACACCGAATTGGAGTGCAGCTTTTGAGGAGGAGGAGGGAAGTGTACTGAGGGCCACAGTTTCTCGGGGGTCACGTGACATAGGGGAAAGGGTCACACATGACCCCCCCCCCCCCCCCCCCCCCCCCCCCCCCCCGAGGGCACGTGACCTTGTTGGGGTCACGTGACCTCAGGGGAGGGGGTCCACGTGGAGGGGGAGTCACGTGCCCCCCGAGGTCACGTGACCTCGGAAGGGGGTCACGTGACCTCGGGGAGAAGTCACGTGACCCCCCAGGTCACGTGACCAATATTTCCCCGCTAGATTTAGCGGGGAAGTTTTTCCGCCAGATTTAGCGGGGAAGTTTTTCCGCTAGATTTAGCGGAGGTTTTTCCGCTAAATTTACACGGGAAATTTTTTCCACTAAATTTAGCGGGGAAATTTTTCCGCTAGATCTAGCGCGGAAATTTTTCCGCCAGATTTAGCGGGGAAGTTTTTCCGCTAGATTTAGCGGAAAAGTTTTTCCGTAAATTTAGCGGGGAAATTTTTTCCGCTAGATTTAGCGGGGAAAATTTTCCGCTAGATTTAGCGGGGAAGTTTTTCCGCTAGATTTAACGGGGAAATTTTTCCGCTAGATTTAGCGGGGAAATCTTTCCGCTAAATTTAGCGGGGAAATTTTTTCCGCTAAATTTAGCGGGGAAAATTTTCCGCTAGATTTAGCTGGGAAATCTTTCCGCTAGATTTAGCGGGGAAATTTTTTCCGCTAGATTTAGCGGCAAAAATGTTCCGCTAGATCTAGCGGGGAAGTTTTTCTGCTAGATTTAGCGGGGAAGTCTTTCCGCTAGATTTAGCGGGGAAGTTTTTCCGCTAGATTTAGCGGGGAAGTTTTTTCCGCTAAATTTAGCGGGGAAATTTTTCCGCTAGATTTAGCGGCGAAAATTTTCCGCTAGATTTAGCGGGGAAATTTTTCCGCTAGATTTAGCGGGGAAATCTTTCCGCTAGATTTAGCGGGGAAATCTTTCCGCTAGATTTAGCGGGGAAATCTTTCCGCTAGATTTAGGGGGTAAATTTTTCCGCTAAATTTAGCGGGGAAATTTTTCCGCTAGATTTAGCGGGGAAATTTTTCCGCTACATTTAGCGGGGAAATTTTTTCCGCTAGATTTAGCGGGGAAATTTTTGCCGCTAGATTTAGCAGCAAAAATTTTCCGCTAGATCTAGCGGGGAAGTTTTTCCGCTAGATTTAGCGGGGAAGTTTTTCCGCTAGATTTAGCGGGGAAGTTTTTCCGCTAGATTTAGCGGGGAAGTTTTTCCGCTAGACTTAGCGGGGAAATTTTTCCGCTAGATTTAGCGGGGAAATTTACCCATAATGCACCGCGCGGTTACGCCGACGCCGACGGCGACACCGCTCAAGCCGGGAACGGGTGCCTAAGAGCTGCGCTCTAAAAGGAAGCCGTGGCTCACCCAGGAGGTGGTAGTTGGACTCCCGCTCGTACTTGAAGAGGAGCCGGCCGTAACTGACATGGTTCAGGTTCTTCAGCCACTCAAAATAGCTGACGGTCACGCCGCCCGCATTGATGTACAGGTCCGGGATGACCAGGATGTTGCGCTCCATCAAGATCTTGTCCGCCGCAGGAGTGGTCGGTCCATTGGCGGCCTCGGCAATGATCTGGACGTGCGGGCGAAGAGAATGCGGCGATTAGACATTCCCAGGCTAGTGGCCTTCTACACCGTGCAAGATCTGTCCAGAGAAAGTTTCTAGCCCCTGCATTTACCCAACTTGGCAGAGCAGTCCGATTAGGAGACACCCTGTACATACATCCTTAGCCGGCTTGATTGTCATCAGTCGGATGACTGAGGGCCAATCGTCATTTTATTTCCAGTTAGTTGGATATAAATGCAAATACCAGACTATTAACAGCAGTTCTAGACACCCACTGTTAGAATCACCTAAAAGATGAAAAAAAAAAGGTACCAATAACTTCTTTCTTTTTTCAGTGTGCAATATAGATTTTTTTCCTGAGCCAAACAGATGGACACGGGACACCAAACTGAAGAAATGAGTTAGAGTGAAGGGTAGCGACAAATATGGGGCACAGATGTACCATACATTGCCTTAATATTAGCAAAACTGACTTGCAAACTATAAAACATTGTGGGCAGCACATGGTGAGTACAGCTCTGCATGATGCCATCCGGGGCAAGGCCAGGTCTTTGCAAAATATGTCCATTCTTACAAGCATGACAATTTGTTCAACACTGATGTATTTAGCTTGTGTCTTTAGCTTTTGAGCATCACTGTGAGCACTCTTCAAACTTTCAACTGTAGCCAGATGAAATAGGAACAATTCTAATAATTTTTTAGGGAGGTGCACACCTTTAGTGACCATTCAGCACGCTCACTGTTTGTGCTGAAGGTGCCTACGCTTTTGAACGAGGGACGTGCAAGAGGGATTGGCATGCTTCACCTTGCAGTTGAATTTGTTGGCATTGTCTTTGGTGATGACCTTCTCCACGGCAGATGGCACGAAGATGTCGCACTCCTCATACAGCAAGTTCTCCCCCGTGTAGGGCTCTGCTCCAGGGAACCCAACGATTGTGCCATTGTTCTGGGAAAAAGAAGACCAACAACAATCGAGAATAAAGTTTATTGTGACCTCAGGTTCAATCAAAAAGATGTTGGCATCTAGAGAATTTGCGCCATTGTTATGCATGCAATCATTCCATCCCATTAATATTGGTATGCCCACTTGCTCTAAAAGTAGTCATTAACTGAATATTCCATACTAAGAACGACACTGCCATTAAAACGCAAGTAGAGCAAGTTCTCAAATTTTCAAAATTCCCTGTCCTTATCCCAGGGAGATCAGAATTACAGCAATTATAGTAGGCTCATGATAATTCAAACTCAGATATGTCATACTTGGGGTTAAGTTAAACAAATTTCAATATTTCGGCTGTCCTGCTATGTTTTTAATGTATTTATAAGCCCCTTAATTCAAACGGCGTGTTCGTGTAATTCATACTTTTTGTTCTCGCGGCCCAGTTGAGTGAACTTCTTACCGAGCACCGGTGCACCGCAGAGAAGCAACACCCACAAAGCTCACTTCCGCAGGTGTTGCTTCTCCGCAGTGCATCCATGCTTGGTAAGAAGCAAACTCAATGGGACTAATTGTTCACAATAGACTTTTTTGCTGGATGAACAAACTTAATTATGTTTTCAGGTGTCTAGTGCTATCAAAACAGTCCAGGATAGACAGCATTTTTGAGAGATTAATAAACTTTTATATTTCACCAATGTTTTATGTGCAGAATATCTGATAGTGATTAATAGGCCTGGGAAGAATTGTCAAATATCTACTTTTTATGTGCCAAGATCCATATAACAATCAATATTATGTTGCATCACATTCAGATAAATTTCTGAAAATTCGAACAAAATTTGTGACTTACTGGAGTTTTAGTTAATGAGAGCCTACTGCACATTTATGAAACATTTTTTGGGTCTTTGCTTACCATTTACAGGCCTTTCGAAAAAAACAACCAACTGGGTGCAACCAGATGCTGCACAATGTGAACTTCACAAAAAATATTTTACATGTCAGGTAGACTACCTTTCAGAAATGAGCCCCATAGCCCATAGTAAGGAAAGAGCTATCGTTTCAGTCTTGCAGCAAACACTTCGAGAGACCGAGCCTGGCCCTCAACCGCACTCCCTTAACTGAGAACGCTATTCAACAGGGTGTAAACATTAGTAGCGATTTTTTTCCACTTTATTCTTACAGTGTAGTGCAGAGTAACAAACTTTACAATCTATATGTTGCTGTCCTACATGCTATACCGCACTAGAAGTTTTCACACGAGACTCCTATCTGCATTTAAAAAAATTAAAAAGAGCATGAATTGCATGTTTGTGCCAACCACGTCGTGCTACATAAAACAAAACTTAAAACTAAACGAAAGTGGGTATAACCTTTGTTTTTTCTTTCAATTTTTAATTTTTGCACTCCAATTATCTTAGCTACGAATACGGCAATGTCTCGTTAATATCGACACCTTTGTCCCCCCCAAAAATCGTCCAACGCGAATTAATGTGTGCATTTACCCGATTCGTCCATGCAATCCTTGTCTTCGTAGCAAAACATTTGTATTAGCAGGGTTTGCATTAATGAGGCATCGCTGTACCACACCTTGCTGCCTTCAAAAATAAGTTGCCCCAAAAGGACTTTTCAAAACGGCCGCTTTGAAACGAGAGCCAAGAAAGGGTGGTCGGAGAAAAGCGCTCACGATTTTCCACTCCTCGATTTCCTTGGGGTCGATCCCGTTGGGGTTGAAGATGGAGCCGTCCACCTCCTGGATGCCGATGCACCGGGCACCTGCTCTCGTCAGGTAACGCGTGCAGTGCAGGCCCACGTTTCCCAGACCCTGGGCAAAGCGACGTTCGAGTTGCGCCACTCTCTAATCTCGAGCCAGCGCGTTCTACCTCGCTGGTGCAACCTAAAATGCACTACGAGGCAAAATGTCGCAACCCAAGGTTACAAGTACCGTAGTTTCTGGACCATTGTCCACAAACTATACATGTTCAAAAGTTGAAATTTTAGGCTGTGCGGACTATCTACACGCGCAGGCCATACAGGGATTGTATTTCAAAATCGTTCACTGCGACGAGACTAGACTTATTTTGTGAATGAAGGGTATGTAAACAATCATTTATGTGTGACACAGGCTTCTTTGTGAGCTATGAAAGCAGACATTTGTCAAGCTGCTCCATGTATAAGAAGTTTTTCGTGTCAACTAAGCACCAGCTGTGGACTATGCACCGGGTGCAAACTATTTAATCAAAAACTCCTTTTTCTGGCTTAAATTGGCCGCTGCAAACTATAGCCCCGAAAATATGGTACATCGTGCCAACTGACAAAATAGGAAAAAAGATCAATTTTTCAAATCGAGGGAACTCCTGTTACCACTTTGGGTTGTTTCTAAATTTTTGTGTAATACAGTCAAACCCGTTTATGTCGAACTGGCATAAAAACGTCTACTAGTTCGATATAGCGGGTAATTTGATATAGAAGTTAATGAATTCGACTCTAAAAGATCCACTTTCTGCCGACATATTACACAATTAAATATTCTTGCATCTTTCTGCTGCTTTTTCTTCATTACATCCGCGATAACGATACTTTTCTATGCTATCGACGGACCCCAAATTGCTGAGGCCGCTGCCTTCTATATTCCCGCATTAGCGCCGAACTATGCCGAGAGCACGGTGCACATCCAAGCAGGAGCACCTTCTCCTGCAGAGCGTCGTTTTACTCTGCAAGTTGGCTTTCCCCTACGACAAGCGGCTGCGTTGGGAGAATGCCAGCTAGCACAGCAAGCTGTTTTTTTTTGCTTCCTGGAGGCCGCATCAACCGAAAGAAAGAAAAAATAATATTCTCGGACAGAGCAGGGAAGAGGGAGCAGGGATTACCTTCTCCCCGCTCCCTCCGCAAAAAATACTTTTTTTTTTTTCAGGCAATCAACGAGACTGTTTGGAAAAAAAAAAAAAAAAAAAAACGGGGTGCTCTGCAAGCTTGCCTTTCCCCAATGCGGCCGCTTGCGTTGGGGGAAAACCAGCTTGCAGAGCAAAACGGCGCTCTCGGCAGTTTGATATGTTGGTAGCGGCTGCTATTTTTGTTTGATGTAACCATAGTTTTTGTTATATATTATCACTGTAACATTAGTGTGCACAAAAATTGTTTGATATAAGGGATAATTCGATGCAAACGGGCTCGATAAAGTCGGGTTTGACTCTTACAAAATGTACAGATTTAAAAAAAAAAAAAATGAAAAAGTTTATGCGAACTTAAGAGAAAGCTTGTTGCATGATGTTCTTTTTTCAGTGAACACTAGAACAGCAGAAAATGGAAGCAGAGCATCTGTCTAGTTGGCTCGGTTCTATCAACGTAGTAAGCTGTCCAAAAGCACTTTTGCTTGTGTCGTAGCTTTCTTGACCCCTTGCCTACTAACAAGTATCACTCATGCCACCCTTTACGGACCATAAAGCCCTACCACAAGTGTGACTCGTGTTTCGGTTTCAGCGCTTGTTTAGCGTGCTCTCCGGCAGATGGCAGCACCACCCTTGTTGCTCCACTTACATTGGGTTGTTCGTTCGTATGTGTTGCTGTTTAGACAGAAAAAAAGTGCTCAATTTACAAAAAGAAAATAAAGCGCAAGCTGGATGAGCGTTTGCACCGAAACAAAATGGTTTCAGTGTGGAGGTCTGCTTTAGCCGACGAAGAGATCCAAAAACTTCTTTTTGCGAGCGAATGACGACAAATCTTGCAGCCTTTTTGATAACCCAGAATCTACCTAGATAGTTTGGTGGGCAGTGATGAGAGTGATGAAAATGATGCAAATAGTTTTATTCACTCCCATCAAGGTGGCACTCCACCTTCCTAAATGTTTTCAGCATTACCACATTGAGTAGATCTATCAGTGAAAGGGAACCAGAAGATTAGAAGTCCTGATTTAGAGCAAGATACAACACCTGGAAGTCAAGGAAATGCTTTTACCTTATACTGATGCAAAGTGCCCGTTTAAAACAAAGTTTTGCTGTACATTCCTCGGAGAAAAATAATGAGTAGGCAAGGGGTTAATGCAGCGGTGATCACATCAGGAAGTCACTAGAGAAGCTGGCTTCTCTAATGTGAAACTAAATCAAGTCAGAATTTTGATCTTGGCACTTCGATTCTTGTATGCTCAAGCAACGCACTGAAATGTAACAAGGTCTGGCAGCATCAAACTAGCACATTAGTCACTTGATCAGACTTTTTGCTGTAATCTAACAAAACAGAAATGTAGACGGCCTACTTGCATCATTCTTGTAAGCTCCGGCCGGGCCTAAAACTTTTTTATTTTTTTTTTATTTTGTGTGTATTGCGCTATTTCGGCATGCTAGTTTGAGTCTTGTGTATGGACCGTTCCAGGATATGCACTATAGCGCACAGTATATAACGCTTGGAAACCACTTGAAAGAAACCCGGCAAGGACACCTTTCCTACTAACAAATGCTGGATGTTGGTTATCGCAGATTGAGATTTCATCTGCGATGCTTTCTGGATGACACAGATCTTCCCAAGTTATTTCATAGCCACCGATGTCTAACAGTTGTTGGACTTACCTGGACAATAAAGGTTTTTCCTCCCCAGCCAGGTGTGGTCCCAATCATGCTCATGAAACTTGCTTCGTTGATGAAGTTATCGATTCCATGGAAGACGCCCTGCAACAAGGTTATGTATGCCACAACATCCTTCGCACGTCAACTCGAAACCCATCTCCCTCGTTAAGATTGCTGCCCATTGACATTCTGCTAACACGAATTGGCCTGAAACATTATTGAAAAGTTCCCTTTCTCCCATATCACGTTCCATATCACGAGGCAGCCTTATGCCCAGGCTCGCCACAGCTTTCCACCAGCTACAAATTAACATAAATGGCGGCAAAAGCCTTAGATGCGCCGTCCTTCCCTACTTTTTGTGCCTTCGCACTGAACACACTCAAGCTAAGAAGTGTGAAAAACCTTCTGACTAGGCTCTCTTAGTCAACATGTCATAGATGCCCAACCCAAACTTTGTAGTGCATACCTCGCGGTATGTTACACTCGCTAGTCAAGTGACACAGTAAGCATGTGAACCAAACAGGCACGGCATATGCGACACATCAAGGGGAATTTCACAGTGGTACTCCAAATTGTGCGACTCCTCATTCTCGTGGCCTACAATGCTTACATACTTGCCCTAGTGAGCACATTCCTTAATTACGAAGTTAACAAATATTCAAAAACTTGTCAAATGTTACAGGTCGAAAAAAAAAAGTACGTATAAATACTGCTACTGTCACAATTCATTAAATTTAAAACATATTTGAAACTGGGTAAAGGAAAGGTTCTTTGCTTTTAATAAATAGGAGGTTTTTAGCCTTCTAAACGGTATTAGCGCACACATAGAGAGGAGAGAAGACTATGCGTGCACTAGTACCACTTAGATGTTTAATTACCAGCTAGCCCAATTATGAACCCTTTTAAAGGAGATTTTCAGTTTTTGTCTCGTACAGGTTAGCGTGACGGGGCCTCTACCCTGTGCTTAAAATAACCCAGAACTTTTAAAGAGATCATGGGAGCGTTGGGCGCTCGGAAAGTCCAAGCAGTTCCGACAGCAAACAAGCTCACCCTTCCGGTTGCAGACACTCGTCCGTGGATTCCGCCCTGGTTGATGGGCTTCCCGGTGATGCATGCATGTGAGTTCATGTCAGTGTGGCCTAAGTGCAGGTGAGAGAGTAAAATAAATTATGTTGCAGAGAATGGGAGCACAGGAACACAAGTTTCACACTAGTTTGATTGCCATCCCCAAAATACCCATCACAGGGAGAAAAAATAGAAACAACTCGTTACAGTACAAAGTCGTCATTACCTCCACCAAACTCACAAGCACATAAAATATCAGTAGGAAATCAACACAAAAAGTTTGGAACATGAATAATGGCTTTTGGTCTATCTCACAAACAGAAGCAGTGGCACTAAGGTAAATTGTTTACTAGTTGACGAGAAAACTTTTAGCTGGCAATTTCCCCATTCCCCGTCACCATAAGAGATTGCACATCTTGCATGCTCATAAGCGGGAAGAATTGTTAACCGGTCGGGACAGAGAACTGCTGTTAAGCAAAACAAAGAATGCTCAGTTATGGCAGGAGTGGCCCGTTTTGTAACAACCAACTAGACACTGAAAGAGACACCACAAAAAAAGAAAAGGCCTAGGTCCTTACGTTGTATTGCCGGACGTAAGTGCAAAATTGAAAGAACCGCTTCCTCGGGACCAAACAAAAAGCCATGCAGGCAGTACTCTCACCGATGGTCTGCGAATATGTGTCGGCGATCCAACTCATTTCTCTCTCTCCTGTGCCCATGTCGGGCGCTGGGACGTCCACACCGGGCCCTGCAAGCAATGTACAGCAGTATTTGTGTAGATGCCCAATATCTAATGGCTCATCCTTCATTCTAAGTACACCATGAACTGCATTAATGCTCAATTATACTACTAGCCACAAAAAGTATTCACCAGCTCTTCAGCAATGCAAGCATAAATGTCACCAAGGAGCCCTGTTCTGACAAAATAAAAAAATGTCCGACACCCATCATGAGGTCGTTTGTGTGAATGAAGATATACAATATCTGATTACGAGCATCACTTGGCAGCCAACCAAGATGCTGATAGAGTAGATGCTCATGCGGCCAAAAATTTTTCTAGCCCTGTCTGTGTGTGATTCCAAGAAGCATATCTTAAGGCTGGTTCAGACATCAGTGCTTGTGATTGACCGTGTCTTGACTGCTTATGATGAGATGGTAGCTTGGCAACCAAGCCCACAAGGAATCGTAATGCGGTCAGTTACACTCAAATGCAAGTATCTTGCCCAGACCTTATCCGGTGATGCACAGGGAAAGAAGTTAAGTGGTCGTTACATTTCTACTAGATGTCTGCTTCAACCATTAGCTGCTCAGTGCCACATTAGCTCGGTTCAAATCTACCAAGTAGTAAAGATTCGTTGAATGCAAGTTTAGACAGCGGGAGTTTGCCTGTCTCTGCTGTAGACAAGAGACCTAGTCAATGCTGAATCACTCTTAGCCTGGGGTCTTTAATGTGCAAATGTATCCGGCTTTATTCAGTGGTCAACACGGAAAGAAGATTCCATATGTGGCTATTACATTTCTGCTAGACGTTTGCTTCTACCATTAGTTGCTCAGTGCCCCACAGCTCAGTTCAAACCTAAGTAGTAAATGATTGTGGGGAAGTGTACAGCGGGAAATTACTCTGCTCTAAGGGGCATCTGAAGTGTCCACTCTAGCTAAAGAAACTAGCCAGTGCAGTACCACTGCTAGGCTGAGGTTCGTAACGTGTATCGTGCAGCAGATACCCAACTGCACGCCAATACAACACAAGGCAAGTGTATAGGATCTGCAGGTTAACTTGTAACTCACAGGTGCCCAGGAAGGCCAGATAAACTGGAGATTCAACTCACCCAGGAAGCCCTTCTTCGCGAGCTGGAGCGCAAAGTTGCGGGTGATCTTCTCGAGCTCAAATTCGCTGAACTCCTTGGGGTTGATCTTGAGGCCAGCTTTGCCGCCCCCAAATGGCACGTCAACCACTGCACACTTGAAAGTCATCAGCGCGGAGAGCGCCTTGACCTCATCCAAGCTGACGTCCATGCTGTATCGAATTCCTGCAAGGAAACGTGCAATTCTATCATAAAATACACTCATGTCTAGTTCATTTGAACCTCGTAAATATGAATACCTCATTATGTAGACAATTTTTTTCAGGAACAAAGTGCATACATGCTTTTTTTGTCTCATTATTATGGACAATATTTTGAGGAAATGGAGGAGTCCGCAATAATGAGACAGGACTGTGTGTAACAATCTTGGTTCTTTGGCCCCGATTCTTCGCAAGTCTATTCCGCCAGGCACGTTAACAGTCTCCAAAATTTATAGTGTATGGTGAATTTCCATGTCAAGCATTATAACATCTAAAAAATAGGTATCTTTTATTCTTAAACAATTTGAGTGAATGTCCCTTTTTCCATGTGTCTTATTCTTTATATAATTGTCATTAGTTCTACATATGCCTTTATTGCATAATATCTCGCTATGCAAGTTTTTGATTTATAAGTATGTGTATATAGTTCAATGCATTATACATTGTGTGCAGATTTTATAATTGCATACATCCCATTCATTTCTCGAGTTTGAAGCAGCCAGCCCGAGACTATGGGAACAAATCCTTTGCTTGATTAAATAAACATTGAAAGTAAATTGATATTTGCAAACCAACCGAAATGGCACATGAAACACTAAAGATCAAGACACTTCATGGTAGTTTCTACATGGTTTTAAGGTATGCAACAGATACAAAAATATGAAATGTATTGCAACCATTCGAAGGACGAAACCCCCTCTATGACTTGCAGAACTTTTTTTTTTTTTTTTTCTTTTCTTAGCAAGCTACCGTGTGCTTTCGAGCAGAAAGAATCTGCATGCAGAGAAGCTAAGTGATGCATTTCAAATGCTGCATCAATTCCCACAGTCGGCTTATAGGAGTCAAGGATATATTGTATCTATATTTAAGTACACACTCAAACGTCGAATAGACACGAGTATAGGACGGTACGGTAAATCCGAGTTGCTCAGAAATATTCTAGACCACCATTCCGAGTTTATTTCTCAAATCCTAAGGGAATATAGCTCCGTCGTAAGATATTAAAATTTGTACTGAAAGGTGTACAGGACACGTATAGCTTATTCCGTCGCCTTTATGCTTGAAAAACAGAAGAAAAAAAACTCACATCCGTGTCATATTTGTTACTACGGGATGTCGCAAAAAAAACGTGGCTCGCATTTTTTTTTTTTTTCTTTTTATCTTATACGAGGAGGTTTAAAAAAAAAAATTCACTGCGAATAGTCATTGTACTGCTGCGTGCGCAACGCGGAACAAAGCAGGAATACAAAGCGGACTTTAAAAATAAAATAAAAAGAAAAGCTGCACAGTTTGCTCTTTCAGCGTCACTGGCGTGTCGTCCCATCGTCCCATCGACGCACGCTTTCTCGCCTTGTTCTCCGTTCCCCCGGTTCCCTCCCAAGCCTGGGGTGGAAGGCCGTAGTAGATCTCCCACACGCTCGATATACGCCGATACACCCTCAAAAAATACACTCCGCACCAGCACCGCCCATAAATCCGGCGTGCACGGGTGCGGGCAGCTCCCCAGCGGAGCGCGGCGGACGAGCCGCCGAGCTAGCCAGGGCCGCAGTGGCCCGCTGCTCGCTACCAACCTCCTTTGCATGGTGTCCGGTGGTGGCTGTGCTGCGCCCGCCATCCGTTGATCATCACGTACTCCCCATTGTCCCGTTTGAGCGGAAAGGACACCTCCAACACTGCGTGGCATGGCCCCAGCAAAGCCAGGTAGCCCCGGACCTTCTTGCGCTTCTCTTCGAGGCTGAGCTTGCCGCGAAACTCTTCGACGAGTTTATCTTCGACCACTTGCCAGCCCCGGTGGTAGAAGTACTCCACCATGTGAAAGAAGGAAGGGTCCTCGGCGTCCTCGACGTACTGCAGGTTATCCGGGATCTTGTGGTCCGAGTAATCCCGGCGTTGGGAAATCGCAGGCGCGACCGCTTGTGCCGTCTTCCGACATATCGCTCCCTTGGCGAGCTGGCTCAAGGTGACTGCGCCGTACCTCAGCATCTCCGTCCACACCCGCGGATGTCGCACTAACGCGATGTTTTATTTGCTTCGATGATACCCGCCCGATCTAAGAGTCTAGGATTGACTAAACCGCACTGCCCATACAACTCACTACGCCGATTTTGATAACTCCACGCCCTTCCGCCACTCTCACTTATGGGCAGGGCTTGGCAACTAAATACGAGCCAAATATATATCCGATTAAAATGCAGAGGGGAGCCGCCGCGCCAAAGCGGCAATCATTGGCACTAGCGGGACAAAAGATCGCCTGCCACACGAATCACCGCGCCTCAATTTATCCTGAAACGATGGTAAGAACCGAAATTCAGTTACTGATTTATTTATTTTCCGCACATATTTAAACTAAAATTATAAATTTATGTGTAGAAGTATGTTTGTAACGTTTGTAACCTTATAAAAGTACACTCCCATTGCGTACGCTATCGCAAGTCTGAGCGCGGAATTCAAAAACCTCCAACTCTCTGCTCGCTACATCTCAGTGGTAGTGCCAACTTTTCAGCTCGCAACACAAATAACGGCAAAAATATCATACAAACAGTGCCCCTGTAACTGTTTATTGGAAGTACAAAATAATACTGAGTTTTAGTACCGCGTATACGATCGCACGCCAGCACAGTGAATTTGCGTTAGCTTTGCGTGTTCCACACTGCGCGTGCCGGGAGCACAAACTGTGGCCTTCGATTGGCGCATAACAACAACGCGCATGCGTAGCATGGAAAACGCGACGCTAGCGCAAACGCACAGCGCTTCGCAATACTAAAACTCTCTCATTCATGCAAGCTGTTTGCATTCTTTTTTTTTTTTTTCTGTTTGAATCATACGACCATACTGATAGTGATAACAACGTCGATAAGCTAGGGATCCTCATGCCAGGAACGATTACTTATCACCCACTGTCTCGTACGATAGACAGGCGACAGCCAGCTTGGTGTAGACGGGATACCGCATGTGCGTCTGCCTTGTGGTTGTCCTGTTTGACTCCTGGATACAGCAGTTTCCGCTATTACATTCCAACCAGACTGCAATATTCGCGAAATCAAACATCCAGCCACGTTATCGCTGGATTGCTGCAATATCAATACATGTAATGTTGTTTATTATCCGGCTATTATTTCGCTTTCTGTTTATCGATCTACTTCAATCCGTATGCGCTGATACCGGGAGCGGATGAAGGTGTTTCCAAAAGGGGGGGGGGGGGGGGGGGGGGGGGGGGGCAGGCAGAGTATTAGATGTTTGACAAAACACCCTTTCTAACCCCCTCTTTTACCCGCCTTAAAATTTTAAGCATGCGGAATACAACTAGGGGGAAAGAGGAGGAGGGGGGGGGGGGGGGGGCTTAGGACAAAAAATAATAATTAGTAACACCCACCACCTCTCTTCCCCAGAGGGACAGCCCTGGATAAATCCTCGCTCTAAAGACGCTCCCCATGCAAGGTCACGACCCGCCGCACCAATGAAAGCTACCCAGTAAAGCAACCACACTGGGAGTAAAAACATTCTCCATTTCATTGATCATCTCACGAATCGCTTTCCGTCGGTGTCGTGATCGTAAGGCCCCGGCGTGCTTCCCTTCTGCTCGCGCCTCGCGGCAGTGAAACATCGGCAGACCCGAGATAGCGGGATTTCAAGGTCAAGACCGACAGCGCAGCAAACCGGTTCGGCCCGGATCATGCGTGAGCGGGACAGCCTTCCGGCCGCACCTCTGCCGCTGCATGCTTCGAGTCCGTCGCATCCCCACGTGCCACATACACGATCGTGCCCAGACAACACCACCTATAAGACAAGGCCTGCGCATGACGTCATCGTTAGTGGATCTCTGAACCGCCCCTAGCGACCAACACGCCAGATACGTCCGTCTTGGCGTCGCCGCGTTCTAGTGTTGCAGATATTACACACGAGTTCCGTCTCTTGCTACTTTGATAGCTCTTCTTGGTGATATCTGGTGCGCCACCCTTTCTTATTCGCGGATATATCTCAATGCCACAAAGCGGTCAGGTTTGGTGTCACTATTTTATTTAGCTCTTGGAGCTTCGTACGCAATGTTTACAAAAGAAATAATTGCGACGTGAACGACAGCCTTTGGGCAGTTCTGAGCATAGGCGCGATTCTCGAGGCACTGGCGAAACACGCTCTTGAGTCTTGACGTCTTTGAGAATTTATCTCTCTCCTGGCCGTCAGGCTATTCGTGGCTCCACGTGCGCTGGCTGTTGATTTATTCTTCGGTCAGCGTGCGAAGGCTGAAACTTTCCAAAAGAGCCCGCCCGGTTTAGCTGCTTCCGCGATAACTATTTGCATTTATTCATTTATGACTGATATATTTTATTTTCAGGGCCAATCAACAGTTGATGTAAGCGATAACTCTAGGGATAAATAATGCAAAATATCTGTCCTAATGAAAAATGTAACGCCTACTTTGTGACGGTGATCAGACGTGAGGAAACAAATGATGGTGGGGTTATCGGGTGATTTCGGAGTGTTGTGATTAAAAAAAGATTGTGAAAAGAAAGAAATACTATGTAGAAAGAAGTTCGGCGGCGATATGCGAGAGAGAGAGAGAGATACTTAGTCCGGCTTGACCCCTAGCTGTGGTGCTGGGTCCGGTTGACACAAATAAAGTGTTTTTCACTGATGCTATGCTAGCCGTGCGATTATAATTATTCGCAATAAAGCGCGCGGATCTGTTCTGAAATAATTCGAGCGATCGAGTCAGCTGATTTTGCCTATCTTGGAACGTGCATAGCCTCCCGCAACATTCCATTTTGCTGGCTCTAGTACATGGTTTATTGATCGCTTGGATGCAGGTCATTTCAATTTCAGAGCAAAATAATGTTTATTTAATATATCTTTATTTTTTTTTTATGTGAGCTATGTCCTATTTAAATCAGCGAATATAGCGCTTTCAATTAACAGAGGGATGAAATGTATTTGCATATAATTATCAGCTCTAACCAAGCCATCGCCACTCCCTTGAGTGCATGACGTATAACCTCCAGGCCAACTGACCAAGACAGGGCCGGTTGTTCCACGCATCCTATACTCCGTTCCACCTTCAGTCTGAGCGCAGTGGACGCCACAGGCCATCCCAACCGATCCAGCGCCGGGAGAAAATCGCGTGACCTGCCGGTTGGGCAGAGGGACACAGGGAGCTCAAGGTCACATGACACTCTCTCCACGCTGGATTGGCTGGGATTACTCCTAGCGTCCGCTGCGCTCGGACTGAAGGTGAGACGGAGAATAGAAGCGATTTTATTCCACCCATCAAAGGAGGCGGGGAATCAGTTCTCGACGTGCGACACCAAGAGTGCGGCTGTGGTCTGCCTTCCACGATTGGACAGACACTCACTCCTGAGTATGATAAATTATTTTATTCATTATTGGAAGTAACAAGAATGCCTGACTGTTGTCGACTACAAGCTTCCACCACGATTTGTACACACCATTGAAATTGTCGCTGGCAATCGATAATCCTAGTCGTGACGTTACAGATAGGAACCATTAGAGAGAGCCACCGAAACATATCGTCACCAATACCAGACAAGTTAAAAAAGCCTACAAGATAAAATAAAATAAAAAAAAATAAAGAAACGACCAGAATCGAACACAAAATCATTCTTCGTGCTTTTTTTGTTATGTATAGTTCCGGGTTACGTGCAAAAAACACATTTCTAAAAAAAAAAAAAAAAAAAAAAAAAAAAAAGAGCAGGTTTTACCGAGATTTGAACTCGGATCACTGGATTCAGAGTCCAGAGTGCTAACCGTTACACCATGGGACCAACCGCAAGTTTGCGACGACGGGAATCGAACCCTGGCCGTCTGCATGGGAGGCAGATGTACTGACCAACAGGCCATACCTGCAGATACCGGACGATGAATCTGGTCAATGGACCAGTGTGGACCGATGTGAACCAATGTGAACCAATGTGGAGCAGTTCATACCAACCGAATATATAAGATTAGCTTCGTATATAGCTCAAATCGTAAAGACTAACACGATATTTGTGCGTTCTGATTTTTTTTTTATTTGTTTATTTACATTATGTACTAAGTAGTGCATAATACTGTAAACGTGCGGAAAAAGCTGCCCAAGGAAAGCTTGACGAAACCGCAGGCCCCCGCGTTGACATTTGTGCAGCGTAGAAAAGCATAATGAAATCTCCATGCAGTAAGGCCCCACGGCGGTCGGTGTTTGAAACGCTATTATAACGCTTTGTCACTCCCGAAAATACTTAATATGTATCAAGTGGTCTTCATCTAGACATCAAATAAATATAAGTAAATTCAAAAGTAAGCTCGGTGGGAAGATGTCAAACGTGGCATTTTCGTTCGTACGTGGTTTGGTCGTCCGAATGGACAGATTTTAGGCGTAGCTCCATTTCAAGCTTCATTTGCAAAATAGGCTTAATTAAAGGAAATACACGATCAATTTTTATGATAACTGTTAGGTCTTTACGTTTGAAACTTGTAACACATATTGATGGGTATAATTTGAAAGTGTGCGCTGAATTTCATATAGATTAGCTTTCAACGTTTGTTGTAAGGCTCGCGGGAAAATAGAAGCAAATGGCAAAAATAGGCAAACATTGTTTTGTAGCACAAACGCACCACCGTTAGGTTTTAACGCAAGGTATCCGAGCTTCTGGCAGACAAACTTCAATATATGCTCGTTTGTATATCGTAACCATTTCTTTTTTTTTTTTTTTTTTTTCAAACTTTGCGTTTACATTTATTGTGAAAATGCTTGAATATGCAGGAAAAAAAGCACAATACTTAGACACGAAAAGGTAATTTCAATATATTTTCACCAGTTGATAGATAATGTTAGTGTAAACAAGATTGATTATTATCGCATATACAAATTAGCAACTTCTCATTTCAGTAAACGTTCCCCAGTTATTCGAAAGTCAGCAAAAAACATAATAGCAGGTTCATTTGGGGTTTCTACGGCTGCGTGTGCCATCTCTTGAGTTGTTAGCAAGAATGAAGAGCTAAACTTGTTCAGGAAAATTCATAGGGTGGCACTGATCTTGTCCTTGACATATAGACGCTTTTAAGCAGCTGTGCATGAGCGCAGCCATGACTGGCCTTCACTTTCCCTTACTCTCATTTGGTACGCTTCACTTCATTCCTCTGGTCGCAAGAGAGGTTATCGTGTTTTGGGCAGGAGATCGAACGTGTGGGAATTAAACGGAGAAAGGATTACGCACTTTTACGTCTGGCGATCGTTCCGGTGCTCAAAGGGGAAATCCGATGCCCGTCCCGCCGCGCGGCCGACGGCTACCAGCGAGGGTGGTCGCCGCGCCGGGTTCGGCCAACGCCATGCCAACAACGATGATCCCGATATCCAACAGCGTTTATTGAGTATCAGGGGTCCCCGCAAGACACTGCGGTCAAGCGAGCCGTGGACACAGTGTGCCCGTATCGCCCGCCGACCTGAGAGCCAAAGGGGTGATTGCGAGCGGAGTCATCGCCGGTCGGACGAGCTCACGCCGCTACCCGTCGTCGCAGGAGCTCGGGGCCAGGGCTCTCGGCGGACGGACGTCCACAGGTAGTGGGGACGCCGACTGTCAGAGCCAGGGGAATCACTAGCGTGGAGTCATCGCCGGTCGGACGAGCTAGCGCCGCGACTAGACGTGTGGCCGGAGTCCAATCCAGAACTCCCCGGCCACACGGCCGTCCACTCGGAGGGCAGGCCCGACTCTCCCTTGCGTGATCTCCCTGTTCCCCCGAAATCGGGAAGACGCGCGGAGGAGTGCGAGCAGTGTTGCCAATTTAGCGGTTTTCCCGCTAACCTTAGCGGTTTTTGGTTCTGTTTAGCGGGATAAATTGTTGCTTTGCGGGCGGCGGGATTTTTAGCCGGTTTTATGTAATCTTGGCGTTGTTTTTTTTTAGATATATAGAAGTTTTATTTCGATTTATTGTCGACTATGCACCTTTCATATCCATAATAATAAGGATAATAACCCACAGTCAACGTTACTAAAACACTCAGTTGGGAAACTCGCCGTCGAAACCTGGGCCGCTGGCGTCCACCGAGACCGAGCTAAATATGACAACAGCGCCACTCTTTATCATTTGCCTGTACTGTGGTCACCTTGAGTTTTTAGAAAGCCTGTTTTTGCGTAAAAAGAAACAGAAAATACTCTTTTTGTATGAAATTTGTTGGAGTTTAGTACAAAATGAAGGGCGCGTGATGTTTTTATAATATTTAGTTTGCAAGGTTTTGCGGAACAATTAATATTGTTTTTATACAACCATGCCTCAGCGGTCCTTTCAGGTAGCGCGTCCCGACCTAGGTGCATTTTAACTTCAGTAGTTCGACGCGGCGCCTCCGCCGGGGAGACGGGGGTGGCACCCCTGTAACCTCTTCCACTATATCTGTTCGTAAAGCCAAAATAGAAGTCACGTGCAGTTCCTCGAGTGGCTGCTGCGGGAGAAATGGTGGCGTTGTGTTCGTAGTTCGGTGCTCGGTGCTCGGAGTCAGATTAGGGCCACTTTTTCAAAGCTGTCTCTATGGGAGTTTTCCAACTGAGTGTTACTAAAATAATGTTCTGGTTTGTGAGAGTAACGCCTGTGACGTCATCAAAACATTGAGACGCCGAATATCGGAACATGCCTCCCCGTATTGTGCGCGAACGTTTGAACAGCATCAATGTTCCAATTTCCTTTGACGTTTTTGTCACTGTTTCGTGAAATGGGCGCGGTGAAGTACGCTCAAAAGTTTAAAAAAGGCTGGCTATAAGACCCCAAACTTAAAGACTGGCTACTGGAGGTTCCTGGTGATAGCAGACGAGACTTGTGCCGCTATTTCAAAACGGAACTACCTGCGAAGAGTGTGGATTTGGTCTTGCACGCTGCAACGAAGAAGCATGTTTCGGCCGCTGCACCTTTCTCCTCTGGTAGCAGACGACTCTAAAAGTTGAATGGGTCTGACTGTTCACGCACTGCTGTAGGGTCCCTTGCCATGTTCGTATGCGCTCACTCTGCAATTTTGACTTCGGATCACCTGGGTGGACTGTGGCGTGGCGTGACAGATTTCTGGTCAAAACAGAAGGAAAGCTTCCTTTCAGATGGCATTGATATGATCTATACTGTTATTATACCTTTGTCAAGAATTAAAGCAAAAAAAAAATGTTTAAAAAGTCGTTTTGCGCTGTGTTTTGGATTTAGCGGTTTTTTAGCGGTTTGCGGGATTCCGACTGCGGGTTTTCAATTTTTAAGTTGGCAACACTGACTGTGCCAGCCAGCATGGTGGCGTAGTCTCTCCGACACGATACGGAGCGACCGGGCTCGAAGTCAGACGGCTTCGCCCGGAACGTCCTCGGCTTACGCCTTCTCGGGGGAGGGAAACCAGTGGCTCCCACAAATTATATATACTCTGCTTGTTGTTAGAGTGCCTTCATGCACACGCGCGCTTTTTCTTGAATGGTGACATCTCAGCCATTTTTCTGCCCAATCGTTTTTTTATGCATTGTGAAGTGCGCGCAATCCGGTGTCACTCAGCTCGAGCCCGTAGCTTTGACTAATGCATAGACGCCACTTTACCGCCCAAGTCACGCACCGAGTGCGCCACAGCGTCACGCGCTGGCACATTCAGGACAACAATGGATGTCTTCACCCTGAAACAGACAGACATGTAGGCACCCTACTTTTTGTTAGGGTGCCAACATGCGTGAACCTTCCTACACCGTGGTCAAGGCTGATTCAAGGCAACAGGTTATTGTACTTTCAGGTCACGACAAAAGCCAATCATTTCTGCTTTCCAGTTTGGGCCATGCCGCCCATGCGATTTGTGATTTAGAGAAAGGAGAGGGTATATTTTAGAGCGCAGCTCTTAGGGGCCCGTTCCCGCCTTGAGCGGCGTCGCCGTCGCCGTCGCCGTTGGCGTCGCCGTCGGCGTCGGCGTAACCAAGGTCACCCCAAGGTCACGTGACCCCTCCCCAGAGGTCAAGTGACCCCTCCCCAGGGTCACGTGACCCCCAAGTCACGTGACCCCCCTGAGGTCACGTGACCCCCCCTGAGGTCACGTGACCCCCCGAAGTCACGTGACACCCCCCGAGGTCACGTGACCCCCGAGGTCACTTGACACCCCCCCCCCCCCCCCGAGGTCACGTGACCACCCCCAGGGTCACGTGACCCCCACCGAGGTCACGTGACCTCCCACATGACGTCACCGGCATCCGCATCGTCATCATCACTGATGACGTCATGAGTGACGTCACCGATGACCTCACCGGCATCCGCATCGCCATCGTCATCATCACTGATGACGTCACCAGTGACGTCACTGATGACGTCAACGGCATCCGCATCGTCAGTCATCATCACGGATGACGTCACTGATGACGTCACCGACATCCGCATCGTCATCATCGCTGATGACGTCATCGGTGTCCGCATCATCATCGTCACTGATGACGTCATCAGTGACGTCACTAATGACATCATCGGCATCGTCACGTGACCCCTCAAGGTCACGACCCCCCCAAGGTCACGTGACCCCCCCAGGTCGCTTCACCCCTCCCAGTACCCTTCCCTCCTCCTCCTCAAGAGCTGCGCTCTAATTCGGCGTTACAGGGAGTTGTAAACGGCTTTCACTTTTTAGAGCGCAGCTCTTAGGGGCCCGTTTCCAGCCTGAGCGGCGTCGGCGTCGCCGTTGGCGTCGCCGTCGGCGTAACCGCGCCCCTCCCTCTCCTCCTCCTCCCCCTCCTTCTCCTCCTCCTCCCCTCATTGTGTAGTATGGTCCGGGCGGGTCACGTGACCTTGGGGGGGAGGGGGTCACATGACCCGTTTCCAGCCTGTGCGGCGTCGGCGTCGCCCCTCCCCCTCCTCCTCCTCCCCCTCTGCTCCTCCTCCTCCCCCTCCTCCCCCCCAAGGTCACGTGACCCCGGGGGGTGACCCCTCCCCCCGCCGGTCACGTGACGGCCCGCCCAAGGTCATGTGATCCCGTCCCCTCGAGGTCACGTGACCCCCCGGACCTCTGCCCTCCTCCTCCTCCCCCCTCCTCCTCCTCCCCTCATTGTCTAGTATGGTCCGGGGGGTCACGTGGCCTCGGGGGGGGGGGGGGGTAAAGGAGAGGGTGGGGGAGCAGGAAGGGAGGAGGACTAGCAGGCATGATCAAGAGGGAGGAGGAGGAATATACCCTCCACTCCTCCTCCTCAAGAGCTGCGCTCCAATTCGGCGTTACAGGAAGTTGTAAACGGCTTTCACTTTTTAGAGCGCAGCTCTTAGGGGCCCGTTCCCGGCTTGAGCGGCGTCGGCGTCGCCGTCGCCGTTGGCGTCGCCGTCGCCGTCGGCGTCGGCGTAACCAAGGTCATCCCAAGGTCACGTGACCCCTCCAGGTCACGTGACCCCTTTCAAGGTCGTCTCAAGGTCACGTGACCCCATGTGACCCCCTGAAGGTCACGTGACCCCTCCCAAGGTCATATCAAGGTCACGTGACCCCAAGATGACCCCACGTGACCCTTTGAAGGTCACGTGACCCCCAAGGTCACGTGACCCCCAAGTCACGTGACCCCTCTGAGGTCACGTGGCCCCCGAGGTCACGTGGTCTCCTCCCCAAGGTCACGTGACCCCAAGGTGACCCCCAGGTCACGTGACCCCCTGAGGTCACGTGGGGGTCACCTTGGGGGTCACGTGACCTTGAGGTGACCCCCCTGTGACACCCGAGGTCACGTGACCCCCCTCCCCGAAGTCACGTGACCCCCCCCCCCCCCCCCGAGGTAACGTGACCCCCCCCCCCCTCCTCCTCAAGAGCTGCGCTCCAATTCGGAGTTACAGGGATTTGTAAACGGCTTTTTTGTAAACGTGAAAGCTATGGACTTTAGAGATTAAGAAGAGGTGCAGTTGAAACTTCTCTATTACATCCTTGACCACAACACCGGTAAAGTTCTCTCTCTAGAGCCATGAGTGAGCAGCGAGAACTCATCCGCTCGCGACCGCGTGACCACGTGCTGGCGGGCGCAGCGCAAACGGTATGGTGAAAGGAGGTCTCATCCTGGTCCGGCCATACCCGTCCGGCCCTGTCCCTCTCCCCCTTCGGCTTCTGGCGGCTGTTCGCGGTAGCAGATACAGCTTGCGGTTTTGTGGACCTAGGATAGATGGGGCCACTAAAACTCCGTATAATAAAAGTTTTGTCGATGATACCAGGTTTTTGATGTATTTATATTTATGTTGGACCGCTTTTATCGAGCAGGTATTCGCACAACTTGCGATCTTTCTACAAGGCCCCCATTGATGACGTCATGCCACGAGTTTCTCATGGCCGCCGCTAGCGGCTGCAGGCCGCGGAATATTCTAATTTTCGCCTCGCGGTTACGCGGCGGAATCGCAACATTTCGAAGGAAGAAGGTGTGCTTTCCGTCCTTTGTGACAAGGTGAACAATCTCAAAAGTAGAAGATGCCAACTCTTTCAACGTTAAAATCGTTGTCCTTTAAAGTGTTCAGGGTAGAAATGACGCTGTGCTATTCGATTTAAAGCGGTATTCGCGCAGCCAACTTTACAGCGGTGTACTCACCAAGGCGAAACATGTCGAGTCCTGGGATGCGGACGCATGCGCGACGTCTTGCCGTGGAAGAGAGCACCTACGCATGCTCAAAACGGCCCAGTATAAAAGATGGCAGCGTGCAGAAGATGATAATAGAAAATAATACTGTTTCTTTTTTTTTTTTTTTTATTCACGACGAGTCGTCTTCCATTTTACAACACACACTCACACCTATTAAAGCGGTACCTTTATAGGGCCAAAAAATCTCAGGAGTCGCGTATAAGTTCAAAATATGAAGGTCGGTCAGCTGATTTGCACTTCACTGCAACTTTCGTTGGACCAGGTCGGCCTCAATCGAAATGTCGACGACCGTATTTCTCCCTGGAAGACACTGCCAGTTCCCTGTGACTGGTCGCTCACAAAATTAAACAAACATGGCATTTCCCATGCTGTAATACAGCAAGAGTTTTGTGAAGTACAAATCAGGTATGATGGTTATCTTCAATCATGTTTACACAGGTGACGCCAAGACTTCATCTTTTGTTGGCTGCGCTGTGTATTCAGAACGCTTCTCTAAAGTTAAGCGACTCAATTTGTTTGCCAGCATTTTTACTGCTAAACTTTATGCACTATCAATGGCGATAGACCACATTCTACATAAGAAAATAATTAGGGCTGTTTTGTTTGTTGATTCTGAGAGTGCGATCGTTTCAGTTTGTTCTGTTAAATTAAGACGCTAAAAACATGCTTGTACAACAAATTCAGAGTAAACTCAACACTGCTCTACATGACGGTCAAAGCATATTGTTTTGTTGGGTACCTAGTCACGTTGGCATAGAGGGCAACGAGAATGCCGACAGGCTTGCAGGGTCTGTGGGGAACCTTGTCCAATCGCCTTCCTGTTTACCACATCAGGATATGAAGCCTTTAGCGAAGTCGTCACTTTTTCGTTGTTGGCAGTTGGAATGGGTCAGGGAGTATGAAAACAAGCTCCACGTTACAAAGCCTATTCTTGGAGCCTGGGAAAGCTCTTCATGCAAGAGTCGTCTTTATGAAACCTTGCTGTGCCGTTTGAGAATTGGGCATTCTTTTATCACTCATAAGTACCTATTTTGGGGGGAAGATCCACCTATTTGTGATCAGTGTGATACTCTTAGACTTTTACATATCTTGTGGTCCTGTCCCGGTCTGGAGCCTGTCCCGGTCTGGAGCCCTTTTAGCAGGGTAATATACTTTCTTCCTATCATTGGCATTTTATACCAACTATAGCTTTACCAAGTCCTAGGTTGTACTTTTATGAAACCCTCACCAAAGTATGCTGATTATGTTACTCTCGTTTGGCGCAGATGGCCTCGTACACTCTAAAAAAAGTCTGAGCGTCTGCTTCCACGCACAACACTCGGAGAACCAGTCAGCGCAACTTACGGAGGCAGCTCAGCGAATGACGATGCCGAAACATCTGTTTAGACCAAAAAACGCAGACTGAGTTGTGACATTAAGCAATGCAAGCGTGACATTTTGCATTGCTTAATGTCACAACTCAGACTGCGTTTTTTGGTCTAAACAGATGTTTCGGCATTGTCATTCGCTGAGCTGCCTCCGTAAGTTGCGCTGATTGGCTCTCCGAGTGTTGTGCGGGAAAGCAGACTCACGGGCTTTTTCTAGAGTGTAGCTCTTGCGCCATTAAACCCCAAAGGGCATATATATGTACAGGGTGTCACAAATGAAATTTTACACGGTCTTTTTTACCGCAAGAATAAACTAGGCATCGCCGAACGCTCATTCTCCGCCCTAAGGTAGAGCTAGAGGTCACAACCAGATGCCAAAGTTTCAGCCCGATCCGATTACTTAATCAAAAGTTATAAGTGATTTTCTGAAAATTTCAATGGGAAAATGGAGCCCATTTTCGCCCGTTTTCGGTTTCTAGTGCCATAGAGCCCCATGTGTTTGAAAACTCCGTCGGCCGCCATATTCCCACTGAAATTTTCAGAAAATCATTTATAACTTTTGATTAAGTTATCGGATCGGGCTGAAACTTTGGCATCTGGTCGTGACCTCTAGCTCTACCTTTGGGCGGAGAATGAGCGTTCGGCGATGCCTAGTTTATTTTTGCGGTAAAAAAGACCGTGTAAATTTTCTTTTGTGACACCCTGTATATATTTTACAGAAATTTAATTTGACTACGTTTTTTTCTTTTTTTTTATTGTTTTTTTTTAGGGGGGGGGGGGGAAGACGCGGTTTGGTAGAGAGAACATTTTTTGGGTGTTCCCACCAAACTGCAGTGTTATAGTGTAGTCACACCATAACTGTTCCGCGAAAAACAAAACTTGGGAGGTGTCACCGATATTTTAATATTTTCTAGCATTACAGGAAAACAAACCACGAGCATGAGAACTTCAGAGAACGCGCGCGAAAGCAAACCATTTTCCGGAGTTTATCTATAAGGAAAATCAGCGGATGTTTTTCAGTGTTTAACATTGCCACACGCTAGACACACCGGCGAATGGCACAAGCTATCACATTAAGATAAGCACGTGACATCGGGCAGTGCCACACGCCAGCCGCACGGGCCGGTCGCACGAGACGAGCGTCTGGCGCTCGTGCCATCCCGTGACTGTGAGCTTTTTTTTTTTTTCTTTCTTTTTCTTCTTTTTTTGCAAATAGTAGATGGAAAGAATGGTGCGTCTAGCAAAAGTATTTGCGTCTATACTCTGTTTCATCTTGTGTTGTACCGCAGGAAAGGCTACAAGCGCGAGCTCCTTGCTCTAAGGTACACCTCGGCGGCACATGCTCTCGTGCACCAAGGGCAGCTGCCAGCGCTATGAGCTCGCGCTTCTAGCCTTCGCTGCGGTACAACATAAGGTGAAACAAAGTATAGCGTGTGGCACTGCCCTCCCCTTCCGATGAAGCATCATCCCGGTGCTTAAACAAAAATAAATGCAGCGTGAGAAGTGTCTATTCTCTGGCGTAGTAGGGCTTTAGCCGGACCAGGTGGACGACCCCTGGGCGTGCGGAGCGTCGGAAGGAAAGATGTCCACTATCCGGAATGACTTCGTATGTGAGGTCACTCAGGCGACGAAGAACCTTGTAGGGGCCGAAGTATACTTTCGCAGAAGGTTTTCACTGAGCCCTCGACGTCAGATAGGTGTCCAAACCCATACCTGATCCCCCGGTCAAAATCGGACGTCCCGGCGGCACAGGTTGGCGGGCGTCGACGAGCTGCTGTCAGCGGATTCGTATTCTCGCCAGTTGACGAGATTCTGCTGCACGTTGCGCGAAGATATCTGCGTCGGCATCTATCATGTCCGCGAAGTGAGGCAGCATGGCGTCCAGCGTAGTCGTTGCCTCGCGTCCGTGAACTAGTCGAAATGGCGTGAAACCCGTTGTTTCCTGTGGGGCCGTATTATACGCGAACGTGATGTATCCCATGTCTTGTGTTGGACGTCCACGTAAACATGCACAGCATATCGGCGATTGTCTTGTTAAGGCGCTCTGTGAGGCGGTTAGTTTGCGGGTGATATGCTTTTTCTGTGAGTTGTCCGACTTAGCCTCATGATGTCTTGCGTGAGCTGAGCTGTAAATGCAGAACCACAATCTGTTATGACCACTTTTGGGGCGCCATGACGCAAGACGACGGTGTCGACGAAGAACTTTGCCACAGTTCTAATGCGGTTCCTTGGGGGAGTGCCCGTGTCTCGGCGTACCGCGTTAGGTAGTCCGTCGCAACGATGATCCACTTGTTGCCTGAGAACGAAGTTTGCAAAGGGCCCAACAAGTCCATTCCGATTTGTTAAATTGCACTGACGGCGGGTCAATTGGTTGAAAAAGGCCAGCGGGCCTCACAGGTGGCGTCTTATGCCGCTGGCACTCGCGGCATGTCCTTACGTAATGATGTACATTCGAGGCCAAAAACCAAGGTGTCCCGACGTTGGCTCATCGTGGCTGGCGTAAAGAATTTCGTCGCCAAGGGCAGTCGGAATGACAAAAACGTATGAGGCCGCGATTGACTAGAAATTTTTCTTGTACAGAACATCGTCTTTTAAGCAGAATGAACCTTGACTTCGAGAAAATGCGGTTGGTACAGGCATATCACGGCCTTCCAGGTGCTCAATAAAATCACGAAGCTCGGGGTCTGTTCGTTGCTGTTGGGCCATGATCGCAGTGTCAATAGCTCCGAGAAAGGCATCGTCAATTTCATCGGTTTGCGGAGTAGGGTCAACAGGAGCACGAGAGAGACAGTCCACGTCGTTGTGTTTTCGCCCCGACTTGTGCACGACGGTGATTTCGAATTCCTGAAGTCTCAGGCTCAAGCGCGCGGGACGCCCGGAAGGATCTTTGATTGTGGTTAACCAGCATAGAGAATGGTGGTCTGTGATACTTTGAAAGGCCTTCCATAAAGGTAGGGGCGAAACTTGATGGTGGCCCAAATGATTGCGAGGCACTCTTTTTCCGTGGTCGAATAGTTAGTCTCTGCTTTGGACAGTGAGCGGCCGGCTGGCATACGATATCACCCGTTCGACCCCATCTTGCCACTGGACTAAAACGGCTCCGAGGCCAACGTTGCTAGCATCAGTGCAGATTTCGGTCTCTGAGAGCTCGTCGAAGTGTGCGAGAACTGGTGCCGATTACAGGCGACCTTGAAGCTCTTCAAAAGCACACTGCTGCTCTTCCGTCCACGTAAACGGGACATCGTCACGCGTGAGTTGAGTGAGCGGTTCTGCGACTTGAAAAATTGCTCCACAAAGCGTCTATAATAGGCGCACAGTCCCAGAAACTGTCGTACGGTCTTCTTGTCGGTGGGAGGAGGGAACAATGCGACGGTAGAAGTTTTCTCAGGGTCGGGCAGAACACCTTCTGCGCTCACGACGTGGCCGAGGAATTCGTGCTCTTTGAATGCGAAGTGGCACTTTTCCGGCTTAAGTGTGAGGCCAGCGGTTCTTATGGCTAGCAGTACAGCTTCTAGTCGATTCAGATGTTCTTCAAAGTTCGTGGAAAACACTACGACGTCGTCCAAGTAAACAAGGCATGTTTGCCACTTGAGGTTGGCAAGAACACTGTCCATCATCCGCTGGAATGTGGCCGGCGCCGAGCACGGCTGAACCAAGGAATTTAGTGTCCATAATAAGTGGCACACGTTTTTTCCACGAGCCAGCAGCCGCCGGTGTGCGCGATCACACGCAACAAAAATGACGTCAGAGACCTCCATTCGTGGTTAAGAAGACAGCGAAGTGTTTTGGCTTCGGGCCGAAGGAGAACAAAGACAAGTTTTTTATCTATACAGCGTGGTGTCTGGTGTAAAAGGTAAGCGATTAATAGACCGATCTCACGAGGAGTTGCGCGACGCCACCGCTGCCGCGGTGCATTCTGGTACCTGTAGTTCTCCCCAGTTTTCCGGCCGCGTCGGCGCGCATCGTACGCCCGGCGTTTGGAAATTTTCGGGTTAGCACGAGACTTTTAGCGTGTTGACTCATGGTTTTCAATCGGTGGCTTCACATGTTGTATGCCACGGAGCTATAATAACAGCACCAGGCAAAAAAGCCACGGTTATTGTGTTTTCCCGCAAGAAAGAAGCATGGCAAAGAAAGGTCGACAGAGCCGGACAGAGCGGCAGGAAAAATAGCGTTTTACGATTTGTTTCGCGATTTGCTTTATAATTTATATCCAATTATTGCACGTTAGCTAAAATATGTAAGATTACAGGGCACGAGACATAGAGCGTGCCGAAGTGTTCCGTAAGCTGGAATCTGACCATTTGCTCTGTAGCGGCCTATTCGTTGGTCTATCTCAAATAGGACCTCCGCCCTGCTTTGCGGAGGCCGTTTTTAATACACTTCTTACTCGGTGTATTTTGGTGGTTACAACTGCTATTCCGACGACATGTTTCAAGCATAACTCTGCTTGAAAAGATCAGGACAATCGCTAAAAAAGAGCAGCGATTCCCGATATGCACCACTTGATATAAAACAACTTTTTTTCGGAAGCAGCCTTATTTTTGTTTTCGTACCAACGCGAAAAGATTACATAATTCAATTTAGAAGTGCAATACGTACTTACCGCCAAAAATGTAACAAACGAACCTCATTCATTTTGTGGTGGTCTATTAGGCTGGTGTTACTGATCCAATCTGCACTAGCACCAGTCGAGACCGCAGAAAAAAGCTTCCCCCGTCGGGCGAGTGCTAGCGTCCGGATCTTGCGCAAACAAAATAAAAGTGAATATAAACTGTACACAAAAAATCATCTCCACCCCAAGCTTTCAGGTATCTGGCATGGTTGCTTCTTTTTGATAGATGCAATTATTACGGCGCGTCAGGCATGGCCTTTCTGTAGATCAGTTCTTTGTGTGCAGGCTTCTCTTGCTGTTCATCTGTACTCTATCGCACAGGCTGTCAACCAGAATGAAACAACTTTTAGAAAACTATCGCTGACCGAGAAAGTCTATTTAGCTCCCCTTACTTGATGGCTGATTAAACGTTATGCACAAGACTGAGCACCACCAAGCTCAGTTCTTCATCACATTTGATGCTGTTCCGTGGTGCTACACCGAGCCGATGGTCCTTCGAATTTTTTTGTTCTTTGCTATTGCACTAGATGGTCACTTGTTTGCAAGGTAATTGAGACGTCCGAGGAGTCGGAATGCTCGAGTAGTGGCGCCGTTGTTTTTTGTTTTGTTTTTTTTTCCGCAGCCGCAGTGGGATTACCCCGTGAACGGCAGTGGGCTCACGCTCGCGAAGACGAAGAAGCAGACCACGACGAAGCAGACGACAAAGCGATTCTAAAGCGATAAGACGACTGAAACTGCTTTTCTGCACTTGCTGAGAAAAGTAAGGCATCACAAACAACACAATCTTATGAAGTAAAAACATGCAAGAGAATCTAGGCGATACCGGGGCGTGCGAAATGATAATCTATGATGAAGTACGTACGCGCAGCCGTATGTAGCCGGGAAGCCAGGACGGGATGACTACAAGTAGCATGGCGGCGGCACCACTTCCGGAATGCGCGCGCCTGCGCAGTTCGCTTGGTGACATCGGTCTATTGGTCTATTAAGCACCTAGCTTTCACTTGTAAAGATGCAAAGCCTATCTTTATTCTCCTTTGGCCCGAAGCCCATGCATTTCACTGTGGGGTCTTTGACGTCATTCTTGTTGCGTGTGCTCGCGCACACCGGCGGCTGCTGGCTCGAAAGAACGTGCGCCACTTATTATAGGCACTAAATTCTTTGGTTCAGTATCCCTTTAAATTCATAAAGACCATCGGGCGTAATGAAAGCGGTCTTCTCTCGGTCTGTTTCATCAACTTCGATGCCAATAGCCTGTTTTGAGATCCATCGATGGATCTCAAAACAGAGATAGATGATACTTTGGACAGGGTGCGTGCACTTCGCACCACGCACCCTGTTCAGAGTATCATCTATGCGGGACAGCGGGTATACATCGATCCTCCTTGGTGACCGTGTTTAGCTTACGGTAGTAAGCTAAACACGGTAGCCGATGGTGAGCTACTCAGCCTCAACGCCTTCACCATTTTCAGAAAGGACCGGAAGGGCGTTGGCGGCGGCGTCATGATGGCGATTCCGGCACAGTTTCGTGTTCACCGCCGAACAGATCTTGAGCATCAGGACCTGGAAACACTGTTTGTTGAGTATCATCTTCCCCGGGGCACCATACTTCTGTGTTGCATCTATTGCCCGCCGTCGTCCCGCGAGGAATCGTACAGGCTGCTCGAAAGATCACTGCAGACGGCATCACAGAAAAGCTATGCCAACATCCTTGTGATTGGTGACTTCAATTGCCACATTGATTGGCTCACACAAGACGATCCGATTCCCAGAAACAACACTGATGATGTTCTGCGTGACGTGGTGACGACTGCTGGATTCGCCCAAATTTGTATGGAGCCAACATATGCAACCCGGAGTGGTACACACAGTTACCTGGATCTTGTATTTATTTTATTTATTTAGACATACTGCAGGCCTTGAACAGGCCTGCAGTATGTTGCATCCGACGTATTCACGTAGGATGCAACACGTTTTTTTATCCTGCGAGGTCTCCAGCGGTATGCCCGGCAGTGATCATAGTGCTGTTGAACTTGCCTACGCAGTGAGTGTGCCCCGCAGAGGGTGTTTTGCACGGAAGCTGTGGAAGTACGACCAAGCAGACCTGGGGCACTTGGCCATGCTTGCCCATCTTGCACCATGGTGCTTGACATCTGGCGAAGACAGCCTGGCCAACTACGAGTTGTGGTGCGACTTTGCGTTGGCGATTCGGCAGGACTGTGTCCCATGCACCACAAGGAGCACAAAGCATAGACACTCTCCCTGGATATATCCCCTGACATCATCAAAGCTGCTAAAGTCAAGCGCTTTCTATTCAAGAAGGCTGCCCGCAACAAATGTCCTGTCACACTCCAGTTGGCTAAGGACCACCAACGACGACTGAAGGCAGCCATTTATGTCGCTTACAAGCGATGTGTCCAAGGAATCGCAATGAAGGCCAAGGATGACCCCAAGGTGTTTTGGGCATACATTGGCCGATTAAGAACGTCAACCCAACGACCCTGTTTTACCTACGAGAACCGAGTTACGGACAAGCCACAGGAAATCGCCCAGCTCTCTGCCCACCAGTTTTCTTCGGTCAACAGCTCCTCTGCAACCGATAGTCCAGATAGCTCTGAACTACATGGCCACCTTCAAGAGGGCCCGCTCAACGGCTCTCGAACCGCTCTCTCCTCCATCGCCTTCACATCGGAAGCGCTACAGGAGGCTATCAGCAAGATCAGACCCACCCAAGGTGCTGGACCAGACGGGATGACTCCTGCTTTTTTCAAACTCATCTCCCTCCATGCTCTACCCTAACTCTCCAGTCTTCCAGGGCCTTCTGGATCAGGGCGTCGTGCCAGACTCTTGGCGACGGGCCCTGGTTAGCCCCGTTCACAAGGGACATGGGACGCCCTCCGATGACCCCCGGCACTACCGTCCTGTGTCCATCACATCAATTGTGTGCCGGACGTTTGAGAGAGTTTTAAATGCGCACCTCTTAGACTTTCTCGAGGAAAGCTTCGTTACATACCGCCGGCGCCGTCGCAGCATATGGGTTTCGCCGGGACAAGAGTTGCGAGACTGCTCTCGCTACTGTGGCACATTTCGTCTGCGACAACATGGACAGCCGGGTGGCAACGGACCTGGTGCAATTGGACCTGAGCAATGCCTTTGACACACTCAATCTGACCATCCTGAGGCGGAAATTGCACGATGTTGGCATAGAAGGCCCGTTGCTAACCTGGCTGTCACATTTTGTCGCTGACCACAGTCAGCAGGTGGTATATGGGGACACACGTTCGGATGAACGGAACATTGCGTCGGGCGTACCCCAGGGTTCGGTCCTCGGACCGACCCTGCTTCTTGTGTACGTCAACGATATGCCACAGAGCAACAGACGTCTGGTGGTACAGTACGCCGACGACACCTCAGTCCTGTGCCCCGTGATTGACACAAGGAGCCGCCAGCACCTCCAGGACTACCTTGTGGAAGTGGAGCACTGGGCTCTTGCAAATCACCAGCAGCTTAGCCCCAACAAGAGTGCTGTGATCCGCTTCAGTGCCAGGAAGAGTGTGACCCCAGCGGAGTACACACTCATGGGAGCAAGCTTGGTGCCTTGCAAGTCGCTTTCCACCCTTGGCGTGATGTTCACTTCTACGATGAATTTTTCCGCTCATGTCGCCTGTGTGGTTGCTAGGGCTCGGCGTGTGCTGGGCTTCGTTGCACGGGTGACGAGGCCCTGTGAGCCGGCTTCACTGCGTACATTGTATTGGGCGATGGTACTCCCATCTCTTGAGTACTGTTGCTCCATCTGGTCACCAACCCAGCAGCATCTTATTGAGCGGATCGAAAGCGTCCAGCGGAGGGCGTCCAGAACAATATGCTGCAGGGCACTTGGATATGTCTCTGGACTGGACACCAGCTACTGTGACCGGCTGAAGGAGCTTGAGTGGCGCCCGCTCCAACATAGGCGCCAAGTGTTCCGTGTGCATTTCGCCTGCCGGGTGTTGGACGGTTCCCTGTCGGGCACCTACCTCTCGACAGTTGCCCGAATTGGCAAGAGAACTGGACAACCTGACGAGCTGAGGGGGAGGACATTGCGCCACAGTTCCTCACTGCTCCCAGCTACTATAAGAGACTTTCTGAAACTTCCCCTTAGTGTGCGCAGCCCCCTGCCGTTAAACGGGGCAGAGTTACGAAAGCTGGCCAGGATGTATGGGATGCAGCTGGCATTCTCGTCATAATGCCTTACTTGTTTCCCACCTTCTTTTCTTTCCTTTGCATGCACTTTCTGTATTCTGTATATTCTGTACATATGTATGTATGTTATGTTTTTTCACATGTGGTGGCGGGCTGGCAGGCGCTCTGCATCAGGGGCGGATCCAGACCTCCATTTTAGGGGGGAGGCGGTTCCTCGGTGTAAAACGGCGGGGGGGGGGGGGGGGGGAGTGTTTATATTTTTTTGTGGAGTTATCGTTTTTACTAAACTCTGATAATATAATATAGATCTTGACAGGGCTTAAAGTCTCCCACTTGTGGCAGGGGGTCTCTCTTTTGGTACCCTCGGCGGACCGGGGGGGGGGGGGGGGGGGGGTTTGAGTTTGTGGGACACATTTTGAGCAGCAGCTTGCCTTTAAACTAATTATATCTACATGCATCCAAACGTTGGAACAGCGCGTTCGGCTATGCTAGCATTTGACTGACGCAGCGGAGGGCTGCGTCAGATACACACCCAAATAATTCATGTTGTATCCATGGGCTCAGTTCTTAACTTCGCCACCAGGGGCTCGATGGTTTCATATATTCCCCAGAAGGGTCTCAGACCCCCCGTCGAAAACCTTGGGAGGTCCGAGATCCCCCCGAGACCCCCCTGACTTTAAGCACTGGATCTTGAGAGCTTTTGTATCGGTTTACTTGTCGGGGATGAACTCTTTGAATTAAAACCTTTCGGGTGACCACGCTAGAGGTAAGTATCTAGAAAATAATGGTGGCACTATTCTTCCTGAACACCATAACGAAAGGAATTTTGTAGTTCATAGGAAACGGGATTACTCCATTCGCGTTGCAGCGCGCTAGAATAGGAAAAGAAGTTTAGTGTAACTTGATGGCTCAGATATCCCCGCGGCGGGGCTACAACTTTAGGGTTCCTTTTGCTTCAATTTTTATATATTCTCGTTACACCCGCAGTGCATGTACGGAGAGCCAACCTTTGCCAACTATACGGAGGAAGCTCATGCAGCTAATGACAATGCGAAAAACGTTTTAATCTAAAACTTGGCTGTTCTTTGAGATTAAGCTTGGCATAGTAGTTGAAACTTTATATTCTGTGCCAAAATGCAGAACGTGGTTTTAAGACATACTTTTCGTTGTCGCCGGTTGCTTCAATGGAGCGAGTACGTTGCAAACAAGCGACGAAAATGGCCCGGCGGCTTCGACGCCGCTCGCGGCGTCAAAACACTATTGACGCAGCGAGCGAAACGAACGCTGCCAGGCAAGTTCGTCGGTTGTTCGCCATATATTTGGAATGTCCAGAGCGCAGCACATGCGGCATTGCCAACCCAAACTCGTGTTTTCACGTGTTCTGGATGCAACTCGAGAGAACGAAAGCGAATAATTGTTGAATATTTTTGAAATCATGTTGCAGTTCGGCAACTATAACTTTTAAACTTAGATGGATCCTTCCAAATTATATTCAATTGCACTTCGTCTGGATATTTTTTTTGTATGAACGGAACACTTACTTGTTTCTGGGTAGTTAGCTCATTCGTCAGGGTCGAGAGGACAGGTGCAGAGATATGACAGGGCAGAGCGGTTGTCCGGTCGGCGAATCTCAACTGGGCTAAAGGCCGATTTCGACTTCAGCATGGATGTTTGGGAGTCTGTGTTCACTCGAACGGGCACAGACACGGTCTATTTAATTTATGTATAGTCGCATCTTTGAAAGGGCTCGTTTTTCCCAAGTCCCTAGGTAGGGAATTCCAAGCCGCAGTTGCAAACCAGCAAGCCCCGCCTCTGTTCCATTCGACGCACACATATTCGCTCCTGCAAAGCCGCGCGAAAGCTCTGCCGTCAATCCACAGAAGCCGCGTTTAACTCGAAAAGTAAAGACGGCGCCAAGGGGAGAGAAGGGGTAGCGGGCGCCTTTCCTAAAGTATGTCCCGCCACCCTAAGTTGAAACGGCATTGTATACAAATAAATGCCTACGGCGTCGGCTTGAGGATCCCGTGTAAGCAGCCTCCATCCTTTAGAGTGCTCGTACCGTTTCCCGCCACGAGAAGTCGTACCGCAGGCAGTATGAAGCCCTTTAGGGGAAACATATCCTCCTTCTGGCGCTCGTCGGCTTCTTTCTGTATTCCGCGCTGCGGCGCTGATCCTCAGTGGGGGATGGAGGCGAGGACGAAAGCGGGCTTATGTTTAAGCCAAGGTCGTGGGGAAGTCCGGAGCGTCTTCAGGAGAAGCTCAGACCCAGACTACACTGTACCCAGAGCGTTTGCTCTCTCTCTCAGTTGAGAAGAAAAGCGATTGGTCACCTGGCTGTACAAGCTGCATCCCCCCCCCCCCCCCCCCCGGAACGTCTCCTCCTGGTACGTCCCCTCCGCACTTCCCTTGGCAATGAGCACACCGTGCCAATAAGATAACTTTAGTGAGCCCGTGGGTGACAGCATCTCAGAGCATGCCAAAAAAGACATGCCAAAAGACAAGCCCAGAACCACGAAGAAACCATCAAACGAAAAGTGATGAAAAGGCGGCCGCTAGAGAGGAAGGATAATCCGCTCTTGAGGAAGGCTGCTTGGCGTCCGCGTCTGGGAGCTTTCAGGGCACAAATGTTTCGCAGACAACCTCCAAAGAAAGAGAGGGAGACAGAGAGAGAGAGAGAGAAAGGGGACTAGATATGTTGAAGGTATTTTCCCCCCGTGCTCGACGTGCTGGCCTTGTTTGGAAGTGTGCCTGCAGTCGAGGACCCTGATATTTGGTGCGCCTCCCCACTGTCTCTCCACTTCAAAACTCCTGGCGGCGTCCCTGTCGGGAAGACGTCCCGCGACCTTGACGGAGATAAACCCCACTTTGGAAGCACCCAGCAGGCGCGTCCACCCACCACTGTTTTAATCTTTTGTCCCTCGCGTCGATTGCTTACGTTTTTTCTTCGAGCTGACGAAGAACCCCGGGGTGGGGGGGGGGGGGGGGGGGGGTGCTTGGCGAGGCGTTTGGGGGGGGGGGGGTGGAAGGCGATCGCCCCCACCGGTCCCCCCCCCCCCCCTTGGATCCGCCACTGCTCTGCATAAGGGTTTTTCACCTACCTGCCTAGCCCCACACACCACCACATGTGCCCATACCAGTATGTGCAAATAAAATTATTATTATTATTATTATTATTATTATTATTATTATTACGCAAAATTTCTTTTTTTCTCACAAGCACTACAGGTGATGCCCAGGGACTTTTTGACGAGTGGTAACTTTAGTACAATACTACGCTAAAATACTTTAGGCCCGTGAGAAGCGTAGTATTGTACTAAAGTTACCACTCGTGGAGCAGGTACAAGGCTGGGGCTAGATAAGAGACGGAAAAATTGCACGGGCGCCTTATCGCAACCGCTAGCTTTGTACCTGCTCAAAGAGCGGTAACTTTAGTGCACTACTACGCTTCTCACGCGCTCAAAGTCTTTCTGAAAATGACTGATTTAGTGGTTTTTGATGACGCTGAGCAAGTTTCTAATTGAAACCATATGTCTATTTTCACTAATTAAAAAGTTAATTAACGAATTTTAATAATTAGCCGACTGATCGTTACGATTAGCCCACTATAATATGTCCCCCTGGCCGTATAACTCACCTCCACAAGCGGCATAAGTGTAGCTTTCACGGCTTTTTTTAAACACCTGTTAAGCTTAAAAAAAATCACCCTATATAAGGGTATTCCACGTAACTTGAACCCAAGTTTATAAATATTATGGTGAATTTTAAGAGGACAAAACCAAGGGAGTAAAGTTGTTCACTCTTTGGAGCAAGTTAGGCTATTTTTTTGCAAGTTTTTTAGCTAAATTGAACTTTTGCAATGTTCAATTTAGAGCAAAAGTGCTAATGACAAAGTTGTAGAGCGTCATCAGAAACATATGCAATTCAGTGGCTTTTATCAAGAAACCACTAACAAGGTTTGTTTTTCCGGGCTTCACAAAAATTGCCCGAATTATATATATAAAAAAGGTGAATTTGTCAACAGCGCCCAGTCAGCAGTGCTCTATTTAGCATGCAGGCCTAGTTTATTCAAGCCACGGCTGAGAGCGGTGCCATACAAGGTGCACATGCGCAAAGTCCCACGTTTTCTGCATAATTCGCAAAGTTTTTTCGAGGCCGATTAAAAAATAAAGTGTTAAAAGTTTTGCTCTAAATTGAATACTTCAGAAGTTCATTAATTAATCCAAATTAATTAGTTAATTGAGCAAAATACAAAAATAGCCTGACTTGCTCCAACCAATTAAAGACATTATTCTTTTGGTTTCGTCTTCCTAAAACGCACCAACATATTTTTAAACCTTGGCTCTAGTTATGTGGAATACCCTGTATATATATATATATATGGCTGTATTTCGGCGATTTCTTTCGCGCTGCATAACCAGTCAGGCGCTGCGACTCGCGCTCGGTCTTCCCAGTTCCTTTGTTCTTTCTTACAGCATTTGCGTCTGAAGAGCTCGTTGCGGCGTTTGACAACGTCACGCCTGACTTGGTGCCGCATTGCGCACGACCATGAGTAGCGGGATGCGGCATTGTCTAGGCGGTGTTTATAGGTCATCGAAAGGCGTCTTTAGCCACGCGGAGATCATGTTTATGAAGCGTGCTCCTCTGGAAGGTAACACTTAATTAGCAACGTCTCATTCTCGCTCCGTATGAGACAGCGGTTGTCCGGAGCCTGGAAAGGCATTCCACTAATGCAGGGGTCTCTAAACACCGGCCAACAGAGGCGTTCTGGTCGGACCGCGGTCTTGCCTGCAGGATTGTAAAGCACCTAGGTACAAGTAACTTGAAATCGGTATCTAGGTACTTTTCTTGTACCTGAGGTACAAACCTAGGTACGTTCATTTCTCGGTATTTGTATCTGTATCTTAGGTACATTTTCCAGTAACTTGTAACTAAGTCAAGTTACTTTTTACAGGTACTTTTCTATTCACTTCGTCAAAATGGTAGAATCTTGAAGTATTAACGCACTACCATGTGCCGTGATTAACGTTTAGGTGGGTACGACCTGGGAGGCACTGACTTGATCGAGCGACGTTTTAGCGAACGAAGCCCCGGCCATGATGTTTCATCGAACGACGCTTTAGCGAATGGCGGTGGTCATCTGAGCGAACGGTGGATTAGCGATGCCGTTCTAGCGACACAAATTTATCGAATCGCTTCGGAACTCCGTTTAGAGAAAATAGCGACCTGCTTCCTTCATCTCAAACCGAAATCGACTTCATTGCGTGTTTGAAGCACCTCCGACAGCTATACAAGGGAGGAGATAACTTGAAAGATGTGCGCAGTTACTGTTAAAGCACCTGTATCTGGGAAAAGTGGCGCATTCCTTTCCCTCCTCCTATACTGTGATCGAAGATGCCAGAAAAACACTTCGAGGAGGTCCTGATCCTTATTTCTCGCAATGACACCAATAAAGCATATTTATCAAACTTGTTTTTGTGTGTATCCTTAGTATAAAAAGCTTTACTTACAATATATTCTGACAAATGTGTGGAAAATAAATAAAGGAAGTTAAAGGAATTAATAAATAAAAAAGTACCTGGGTACATTTTTAAGCGAGTACCTAGGTACCTTTTCGTATGAGTAACTGTATCTTAGGTACATTTTTTAAGTAACTTTTACAACCCTGCTTGCCAGTGACGCCCGGCCCGTGGTCCTCTGCTACCAAATGCCAACGCAAAAAGAAATGCGCGTAGAAAAAAATAATGGAAGAATGAGAGAAAACTTCATCATCTTCATCAAAACGCAACTTCTATCGCGATATTATTTATTGCACATTCCTATCTTCGTAGTTCCCTGCTTCGTATCTGTGTAATTGTGTTAAAATTCCTCTGCGTTCTCATGTATATTGTGCTTAGTGTCGTCCTGTGTCGTATCTATTGTACGTAATTACATTTGTTTTTATGCATGTGGGGTGTAAGATATAGTCCCCATCCTTTATTCGGCCATGGGGCTATTTTTTTTCTCCTCCGGCTTTATTTTAAAGACACTGTCCAGAGCAGGAGGAAAACTACGTTGTGCACCGAATGCAGTGTCTCTGTATCAAGCACAAGCGTTTAGTGACTTTGTGATTATGGTGCTAGTCCAGGGCAAGAATAGTGACGAAATCGAAGTTCACAGGCAGACTGGCTAAATAAGTGCCTTTGACAACTGTAATGTTTTCCAGCCTGATTTCCATCCATATTTTTGCCTGGAACATTCTAAACGAGCGGGTCGTCCAGATTTTTGTAAGTGGTGCGAGTTGCAACAATAAAAAATTCTCTAGCTAGTGCTGCGCGTCTTGGTCGTATCGGTTCTTTGTTGGTCTATGCCAAAATGTAATCGACAAAAAATAGCTGCTTAGAGCTCTTTACTTTTTTCTCCTATTACGTCCCAGCTGATTATATATATATAAATTTTTTTTGTGATTATATTTCTATTACGCTACTAGAGCCTCGCACACTAACTTCAAAGTGTGTGATGCAAAATTAAAATGAGATACCCAGTAACCCGTTGCAGGTGCCCTGAAGTCACTGACGCGAATTTCGGGGAATGTATTTGGAAAAGTATTTGGAGGAGACCAAATACATTTGGTTGTATTTGTATCTTGTACTTAAATGCTTTTTTAGAAATGTAATTAGATTTGTAATTAAATACATTTTTGACGAAGTATTTTGTATTTGTATTTCGGTACATATTTGCATGTAATATTTTGCCCATCCCTGATATATATATATATATATATATATATATATATATATATATATATATATATATATATATATATATATATATATATATATATCGGGTGTTTTTTTTAAGCTTAACAGATTTGTTTAAAAAAAAAGCCGTGAAAATTACACTTATGCCGCTTGTGGAGGTGAGTTATAATACGGCCAGGTGTACATATTATAGCGGGCTAATCGTAACGATCAGTCGAATAATTCATTAAAATTCGTTAATTAACTTTTTAATTAATTAAAATAGACATATGGTTCCAAATAGAAACTTGCTCGGCGTCATCGAAAATGACTAAATCAGTAATTTGCAGAAAGACATTTAGCGCGTGAGAAGCGTAGTAGTGCACTAAAGTTATGACTCGTGGAGCAGGTTCAAAGCTAGTGGTTGCGGTAAGACGCCCGCGCGATGTTTCCGTCTCTTATCTAGCCCTAGCCTTGTACCCACTCCACGAGTGGTAACTTTAGTACAATACTACGCTTCTCACGCGCCGAAAGTCTTTCAGAAAATGACTGATTTAGTGGTTTTCGGTGATGCTGAGCAAGTTTCTAATTGGAACCATATGTCTATTTTCAATAATTAAAAAGTTAATTAACAAATTTTAATTAATTAGACGACTGATCGTTACGATTAGCCCCCTATACTATGTCCCCCTGGCCGTATAACTCACCTCCACAAGCGGCATAAGTGTACCTTCACGGCTTTTTTAAAACAAATCTGTTAACTTAAAAAAAAAAACAAAAAAAACACACACACACTGTATAAATCGTTGTAATAAATCTAAGAAGTCAAGACACTCGGTCATAAGCAGTCGCAAATGTGTGAACCTCCTTACTTTTTTGCAGGCGTACGCGCACCCCATATTGCCGGTTTCGGCAATCCCAGTACAAGGCGCGGTTTGACCTAGTGCTGCATCATAGAACTACAGTATAAGTGATCTTTCAGTGTTTATAAGGAAAATCGGTGGATGTCTTTCGGTGTTTATATTAATATTATTTTTAATATCGGTGTATTATTTTTAATATCGGTGTATAAGGAAAATCGGTGGATGTCTTTCGGTGTTTATATTAATATTATTTTTAATATCGGTGTATTTCGGTGATTTCTTTAGGACGGGAGTCAAAGGGGTTATGAAAAGATGTCGGGTTGGAATGCTCATAACTTTGCTGAGGCGCACTGGTCGTCTGGCCCAAGTATACTGGCACAGACCGACGCTAACTCAGAAGCTTCTTTGTCGCGGTGAAATTGGAAGGATAAAAGGGGGCTCTTTATTTCAGACTCGCCTTCGCAAAGCTTGGTGACGGAATTGTGGGATCGAAACCACCCTCCTGATGGCAGTCGAGCGCGGCTCATGGATTGGACACGAGAACTGCGCGAGCACTCGACTTCGGCTCGTAACAATCAATGCCTCGGCAACGTGGCCTCGGCGCAACACTTGGTTAGTGGCTCGTGTCCAACCACTGCGGTGATGAGAACAGCCGAACTCTCCATGCCTGGAGCTCAGTACGTGCGGTTTCTACTTTGCCGACCCCAACGTGTGGCTATGATTAACGTCGGCAGCAGGATAGACGCCAGGCCACGTGGCCGCTTGTTCTGGCTCCGAGTAGAGGGGATGAATGATGCTCATTTTCTGGAATTTATTTGCCGACTACCAAGGTTCAAGGTTCAAGGTGTTTAATGGCACAACTTCCACACAGCCGAGTGCCTGAGGCAGCCAAAAGGCAGAAGCCCGTACAACCAAGTGCTGGCTGCCTCCTCGGCTGTGTGTTAACAGGTGAAAGACTGTGTGTGTGTTAACAGGTGAAATGACTGTTAACAGGTGAAATGACCACTGTCTAGAAATAAAAACCAAGACACGTTTATTCGGTTACTAACGTTTGGGAGTGATTTTAAATAGGAAGCTTCCGGTGGCAACAATGACGTCACCAAAGGTGAAGCCGGGGGAGGCTTCCGGTCTGGAGTGATACGCCCCCAACGATGACCAAAATTAGAACACGCTATTGGACGGGAAGGACAGCTGGGAAGTGTACCGAACAGCGTTTGTAAGCGATCGTGTGTGCCGCCATCGGGTGGGCTTTTCCCACCTATTTTCAAGTTGGGAAGGTGAACACTTTCGAGGATTGCTTTAGCGACATCTCAGCGATATTCGACGAAATTCTTTCCTCAGCCTGCCATAAGTTACGTAGGAATTGAACAAATAGCTAAACGTCTATTGCATAAACAACGAAACCGTGTTTTTGCGGTGCTTTGGTGAAAACTATACATTGAAAGGCGATAGCATTGCTTGTCTTTTATGAAGGCTTGCTTCAAGCGTCGCTCTCTCCTCCGGCGTCTCTTTGGTTCGTCGAGCACGGTCAGGCCGTCGACGCTTCTGTTCAGTTACCCCTTGTTCAGTTTGCTCCTCCTCTTGTGAGGCATTGCGAAGACTGCGGCTCATCGAGTGACACACCTCGTCCCGCGCGTGCGCGAGACGAGCAGATGAGGACAGTACATGTACTTCACTCTCCCAGAACCCACGCATTCGCGCGATAAGAGGACCTCACTCTCCCACGCATGCGCATGCGTGGGAGTGTGAGCTTGTCACTGTCCCTATTGCCCGATTCCGGTTCATTGGAACTGCGGGCTCGATATCAGAAATAGCGCAACATTTGTCACTTTTAACGCGATAAAGGAGCTCGTGTCGCCGAAAAGGCGGCCTCGGTGGTGTGATGCGAAAATCCTTATTGGTCGATAGGGTCATGACGTCACAGCTACAAGACCTCGCGCGGGAATTTCAAACAACCCACAACGCTCCCATAAAACGTGACGTCCCGCGTGGAATGAAAGTGATGAAAAAACATGACATGTAATGCGAATTAAAAGGATACTGATCCGAAATTTGGATTACGTGAAATAAGGCCGCGGAAGCTTTGAACGGGACGCTACGAACTGCAAAACATCACTCATACATCGATATCTTAAACGGATGGCCTTACTTTCGGAAAAGGAGGGCACGATCACGGCGAGGTCTTTGACGTCACTGACCTCGCGGAGGAATTGGAGAATAAGGGAAAGTGGCCTCGCTTCTTTCTTCTCGCTTCGGTTCACCAGCTCGACGGGACATAGTGAGGAGGAGAGGGATTGGGAATCGTGACGTGACTTGTCTCGTCCGCCTCGTCGGCCGTGTTCAATCGCGCTCTTCTTTTCCAAAAATACGGCGATCCGTTAGAGATATCGTTGTATGAGTGATGTTTTGGGGTTTTGAAGCGTCCCGCCTATCCGTCCAGCCTTGTTTTGTAAGCTCGAAATTTCGGTTCAGTATCCCTGGTCGCCGCATGTTTCAAATTATTTCACTTTATAGAGAAACTGATTTGCCTTAAAGAAAAAGTTCAAGAATTTTAGGCGGGATTCGAATCCACGACCCTTTGATTGCGAGCCAGACACGGTACTGACTAGGTCATGTCCGCCGCACTTCATGGTCACTTAAGTACTTAAAGTACTACTTCAAGAAGGTTTAGAATACTTGTACTTTGCGTGAAATTACATTCTCTGCTTATCTACTTGTACCGTAATTAAGTTTTTTTTTGTGTGTGTTTTTTTTTTTGATACTCTTTGAGGGAAGTACAACTCCCGACTTCGACTGAGTACATTCCCCAGATTTGGTCTTGTTAAATTTGAATCACAAAATTAGGCTTTGTCATCTCTGAAGCCACTTGACTTTATCCAATATTTGCCGCCATTTCCGAAAATAGGTGTGCACCCCCGCATACTCCTGGGGAAATGCATACCAGTTAAAAATCACTGAATAGGGCAGGGGTCTCAAACACGCGGCCCGCGGCTCGTTGGGGCATGGACCGAAGGCAACTGGCCATGAGTCCCGGTTTCCATATTTCCAGCGCTAGAAATGGCATACGCCATATAGTGAACTCATCTCGTCGATTCACTTTCGTTCGAAAAGTGGCTCTGCTCTTTTAACGTATTCACATAGTTTATATACTTATCTGTGTTCATTTGCCCTTTTTTTCGTTTTATTTTTTGCTTTCCAGCTTTTTGTATAATGTACAACAATTCCGCTACTAGACAGCAAGCGCTAACAATTCGTTGAAGGATGCATCTCGACTGCGTGAACTTTTGATCGGCAGGAGCAACTGCCGAAGATAAAGCTACGAGGATTCTCGCCTTCGAAAATTATCACCATTAAAATACAAGTTTTGCTCGGTGTATTGTAATAAAAATCGCCAGGAGAGCAAGAGCTGCCAAATCAACTGATTGTTTTTTAGAGGCATGTTGAGCTTGGTTATTACCCCAATGAATTGAGCAGCGGAAACGGCAGGGTACTTGCCCTCTTGTTCTATCAAAAATGCCACCACTTTGACGGGGCTGTGTCATTTTAACTCTGATCACACCAGGTCCGGGCCCAAAGTCGTCATATAAACAAATCAAATATAAAGATGACGCTGACAAAGCTGCGAGTTTACAAAAAGCGTAGAGCACGAGGTCTCTTCTCTTTAAAATATTTTGAATCCCCTCCCCCCCTCCCCCATCTTACGTTGGCCCTCGACCTTTTCGGTGTGGGCTATCTGGCCCCCACACTGCTAGTTTTTCTTTATATTTTTTCCTGCGAATTCTATTGCATGTGGTAAAAAACGAACGCATTCGTTCTGAGCGGAATTTGCTCAAAGTACGAAAATTGTTGGATCGCTTAGGTGGACGTCGGCTCATAAAGAAATTTCGTTTTTCTCAATTATTTCACGTTCTATCCCAACCGCCAGCGTCACATCCTCACAGAGTTTGAGCTTTCTGCTATGCATAGTTTATTTAACCGGGCCGAAAAACACGGTTCTCGTTTCTCGGAAATTTCCTGTACTTTACCCAACCCTTACCAGCTAAAGCGGACCTCACGTCATATTTCGAGCGCTGAAAAGCCATCTGCAAAAGTGCGTTTTTTTTTTGTTTTTTTTTTGCTGTTTTATTGGTATTACAATAAATAACGGAGAGCCTGTATTACAGAGAGTGTCCAACTGCTCGATCGTGGTCACGTGGTTTATGGGCCGTGTTTGTAATACGAGCTGCAAGGAGGTGACGAAAGCGTTGATCATCTGGAAACGTCTCCGCGGTCTCCGCCTTTCCGCCCGCTTTCCTCCTTGCCACGCGAAAACGCAGAGCACGCGCACTTGCGACCAATCTCCGCCGGAGGCGTCCGCCATTAAATTGCAAACGCCCCCTGCGGTTTTAGATGGACCCTCTTTAAAATCTAGGCTCTCTAAAGCTAGCCCTGACAGTGCTGCCATCTGCCGGAGAGCGTACAAAACAAGCTCCGAAACCGAAACTGAAGCCAAATGGGAATATTATCACCTATTTAGTGACTCTAGTTAGGCCAGTCAGGCTCGTGGTCAGGATTTGTAGCTCGCACTGCACAACCGATAGATCCTAGGCTCTATCCGAGGGGATAAATTTACGACGACGATGGAATGCTTTCGGCTCTATGAGTCCGTTGACGCCGTTGACGAAACCACTGATCTCAATGAGACGGAACAAACAGAACAAACTGCCACCAAAATAGACTGATCAAAACGCACTTGTCAGGAAAGGCTTGTTTTTTTTTTAAGTAAGTGATTGATTCTTTTTTTTTTTTTTGCGTAAAAAAATAATTACGCGTTTTTTTTTTTTCTTTTTTTAAGAAAAAAGTGCTAAAATGGTTTAGCTAGAACTACCGAAAACTCCGAGAATCAAATGAAAAAATTCAAACGTAAAAAAAGTAGTGGTTGGTTGCGCCCCCTTGCCTAGCAATTAGATAACTAAATAAGATTTTAGTGCTCTTTAGAGCAGTTTTGTACATGCTAATCTGATATAAATTCATCCTCGTTTATTTTGTTATTTTATTTCGAATGCTTAAATTGTTGAACAAGTTTGAGTAATTATTTTTGTACTAGTGACATTTTTTTACAACAGATGGCACTACTGCTTCAACGAAAGCCTAAAGTGCTTTGATTTGAGAGTGATTCTTGCTCGATCGGCATCACGTGGTTTACGGGCACCACGCTTGCAATACACGAAGAAAGGAAGTATTCGCTTTTCGCTTCGTTTGCCCTTGCACTCCTCCCTTCCTCTCCGCCCCTCGGCAACACAAATGCGAATCTGCAAGCGCTCTCACAGGTTTCAGTCGCTTGCTCTCAAATGTAGGCTCTCGTCACGTCACGGCGAAACTCATACACATAAATAGAATTTGAGGGGAAAAACAAAAAAGAGAGAAATAGCAGCGCCGATTAGAAAAGAAATGATACGTAGGCGGGGTTTCTAATAACTAAATTCTGACTGACGTGCGCCGCGCCCACTTTTTTACACTTACTTTTTTTATTCGCGACTTCAAAAACAGTGTTGCAAGAATAACGCCGAAATTCCCAACATATAAAAAAAAACTTTTTGCACGGCATTAAAGAAGCGCCTTATCACAACAAACATTATCGCTAATGAAAACGATTATTTTATTTTCAATGGTGCCCATAAACTCTGCGCACACTTCGAGGCGTGTCCTCAGTGTTTTGGCGCGGCTTTCAAATCTTTCAAATAAAGTAATTTTCTTTTCTTCACCTTACAAGTCAAACCACTTCCGAAAAACATGCACCCCATACACCATGAGGGCAGAAGACAAGCACGAGCCAAAGCCTTACATGCTAAATACGGACAGCGCAACGGAATAATTTATGTGGATGCAGCAGTATACAAGCATACAAATGCCTTTGCAATTGTGGCTATGAACGAGAACGGTGACCACACCGTCTCGGCAACCATCAAAACCAAATCTTCCGAAACGGCAGAAGAGGCAGCTATAGCCCTCGCCCTAGCTCACTCCTAAGGCAGTACCATTCTTAGTGACTCTAAAATGGCTATTAATAATTTCGCAAAAGGGCGAATTACAGACACCTCCCCCATACTCCTAAATGCCACCAAATTCTCACCTAATTACTCCGCACTGATATGGGTCCCAGCCCATTCGGGGAATCCGGGAAACGAGACAGCCCACTATAAAGCCCGAGGTTTCGTCGACCGGGCAGTGGATGAGTCTGGCTTCCTGAATCCCACGAAGGACTCCATGATCACATATCATGATCTAACCAATCATTTTAAACTAGAGAGAAGAACCTTCCCCCCTCCGCACAAAAGTCTAACTAAAGAACAGGAGGTTACGTGGCGTCGTTTCCAGACGCGATCGTTACGCACCCCTTAACTCTTCGCGCACGTTTATCCTGACCAATGATACAACCCAAACTGTAAACACTGCGGCCAACGAGCCAACTACGACCATATCCTATGGGATTGCAAAATAGAGCCACTCCCGGGTCGAGCGGGGGGAGACCGTGCTGGCCAGCTCTGACCCCAGAACCCAAGTTCTGGCGGCGGAGTGGGCTGACAAAGTCGTGGAGGGCTATGTACTCCCGACCACTTAACGCGATCTCTTAGCACCAAGCTCTTTTCGGCGAATAAACGTTTTACAATCAATCTTTTCTTCAGTTTGGAGGGGACATCAGTCGCCCAGCCCTGTGCTGATGCCTGGTGTATGCCTTGATTCGATGGTCATTTATTCATCAAAATGTTCGAAACCTTGATACTATCTTTTTTTTTTTAAATCTTTGGTTGTGTGTTGTATGTTTTGGGTACGGGTATAAAACCGATATCGGGGGCACGTTCGAATTTATCTTTGGTTTAAAAACTAGATGCGTTAACATTCGGGGAGTGTTACAATCGGCTATGCTGTGTTTAAAAGTGTATATCTGACGCAATAGCCTCGTAAAGGGGTATTCACACGAGAGAGAAATCCCGGGGATTTCTCCCTCGTGTGAATACCCCTTAAGAAGCATTGAACGCCTCTGCCTATACTCCGCGTCACTAGTTGTGTGCAGTGCAGGCGAAGGCAACGCCACGCGGAGAGAGAAAGGGCGAGCGCTATGAAGGCGGTACGGGAGAGGAGGGCAATGGAGGGCGAGGGGGGAACGCTAGGAACGTTAGAGAGGAGAGTAGGTTTCTCTCCTCCTCCCCGGCCTTCCTATACTTCGTTTCAGCTTCGGTCCGAGCGCGGCCGATGTGATGAGCCGAAGAGCCAATCAAACAGCGTAAAAAGCGCAACGTCATGGCGTTCTCTTTGGGCTTGATAGGACTAACCGGCGGAGGAGCACGCACAGAGAGACGACGAATACAGGCTGGTCCTATCAACTGCAGAGAGCACGCCATGACGTTGTGCCTCGTTCGCTCTTTGATTGGCCCTTCTGCTTATAACATCGGTCGCGCTCGGACCGAAGCTGAAACGAAGTACAGTGCTCGTACTTTTCCCCTCACCTGGTGTTGCCTTCGCCTGTACTGCACCCAACCAGTGACACGGTAAGAGCGCATTAAAAAACAAAAACAAAAAATTGCAATTTTTTAAATTATTATTATTAAACTTTTTGCGTGCGTGCAGAATTGGCAACGGATGTGACGATATGCGGAATAACAGTCTTTTGGAAACGTCGCCTCGTCGCTTTTTATTTACTTTCTTGCGCGAACCAACTGCGACAAACACGCGCAGTTGGTTCGCGGCTCAGGAGTTTGGCAGCTCGCCAATTCAAGCCAGGGCGCGTAAAACTTCCGCTTAACTGCATGCAGTGAAGAAGATCTTGAAGGGCGCCCTAGTTCCACTGGCTTGTTTTATCGAAACTTCAACTCGATTTAGGCAGTACATCTGTCTTTATGCCATAGGTTACCCGAATATATTTTGACTTTGACTTAGAGATCGTAGCACCGGAGACTTTCTTGCTTCCTAAGACAACTTTAAAATTACCATTCTAATTTTTTTTTTCTTTAAGTATGGGTTTTGTTTGACAATTGTGACGACGAGCGAGACCGCTTTTCTCTAGTAACTTCCGGAATGAATTTCTGGGATTTACTAGAGAAAAGCGGTGGCTAGCGCAATCTCTATGGGCTTCAGTCGATTACAAACATGCACAGACTTTTTTTTTTTTTTTTTTTTTTTCTCCAAGCAATTTTTATATAAACCATGAGACCAACTATTTGGGCTGCTGATATTTGAGCACGTCCACTTTCGAGTCGTTTAATGCAATAAGTGAGGAGAAACTTTCCAACTTTCACAGGACAAAGGCGGAAAATATTCCGACCAGCTTTCGAAGTATAGCGTTGTTCCTCCTCAACGCAGTCATTTCTGACTTTGCGGCCATTCGGCGGTATCACTTTCAAGTTCCAAGGTACACACAAACAAACTGGACCCTCTTCAATCGATATGACGCTTATTCCATTAGAAATTATAAGGTAACATGCACCATTAAAATATGCCTTCCGTAAACATTCGAGCTAGCTAATATGCAGGCGCCTATTTTTCTAGCTCGCACGTTATAAAATCGATCTCGGGATAAATTCCCCAATATATCTAAAATTACAAGGAAAAATTCTCGCGCAGTTTACAAAGAAGCCTACCAAATGTATACAGAGTAGCGTTACCGCTGCGGAGTGGTGTCAAAGCCGCTTGCCCTAGCCATAAAATGTGTTCCAATCAACTTACCGTCAGGTTCCACTGTCGTTGGTACTCGCCCTTCAAAACGGCTACAAACCGTTTCTGACTAATTGGCGGTCAGCTTCCCACGAAGAAGGCTCAGGACCTTTTCCCCAACTCGGACAAAAATAAGAAAAGGCTCGCGTTTTGTTTTTGTGTACGAAAGTATAATTTCCAGAAAAATAGTCACTCGTAGCACACACTTTGTTTGCACTTTCGTCCGCCAGATGGCGACAGAGGACGATGCCAGAATGAATCCATGGATCGCGTTTTGCGGTCCATTCGCGTAAATGCCGTGACGTGGGGCAGGACGCCCTCACGCTGCGGTACACAATGGAAAGGTCATCATGAGGTAAAAAAGAAATCTCTCTAGAAAACTTTCAAAAATATAATAGAGCTTCCACAGCCCAACCCTCTTTTTTAATTATTGCTCATCTTCGCGGGTGGCGGGGGGAATAATCCCGCAGCCCGCTTTTTTCTTCTTCTTTATTGCCATTTAATCAAAAGAGGGAGCACCCGCTGCATCGTACGTAATATGTCTTCGATATGTAAATGTATAGCTGCTCGTGAACGCGCAAAGGCTGGCAAGTTGTGCCCACTCTATATGATCATCGATAAGCTAACGTTGCAATGGACGCTACGTGCTTTACTATGTTTCACTTTTAGTCCGACCCCATCAAGCAGCGCCAAAACTGCATCGTCACGACACTCGTTGTCTTCGTGGGTAAGCCTAGGGATGCTATCATCGGCTAAATCAATCACCCACAGAAAGAAAGAAAGGAAAAAAAAAACGCGCAGGATTAGGGTTGGATGGATGGATGCTAACGGTTCTGCCCTTTACACCGGGCGGTAACTTGCGCCCCCTAACGATGAGCGCAGTGACGATGCACTCCTGGCGCCGCTTGATTGGCTCCAGCGGGATCGTCGGTTACGTTCGAACTATTGATAGCAGACGACGTGTAGCTGAATCGCTCGGCAGTTCTTTCCCCGCACGACCGCTCTGTCTACACGTTTTTGTGAGCGTGGAGAGCAGGGTCACGAGATACAAGGGGCAACGCCGCGAATGGTCCAGCTATGCACGTAGATTCAACCGAGCTGTCAACTCTGGAGGGGAGTAAAGAAGGCACTGCTGGCGAGATAATCTTTAAAAAAAAGAAAAGGACATTGACGGGATGTTTAACAGCGCCCGTGCGATCATCAGCCAGTATAGCCCCTTATGGTATTTGGGCATCTCTTCTTTCTCAGATATTAAAAAAATAAAAATAAACATATGTACAACTTTGATCGACGTTTAAGGAAATGAGCCGACCGCAGAAACGGTCACGAACAACACGAACAACAAAAAGATTAAAAACAACGATTAGAAAAAATAAAATAAAAAGAGGCGAGGTAGCTCTCTGAATGGTCCGGCCATGCACTGATGAGTTACAGGAAGACAACAGGGGGAAAATAGGACAGTTCGAAAATAAAACACACCTGAGAGCATCCACTAACAGATCAAACGAAACTGAGAGCGAACAAAAAAAAAAAAAAAAAAAAAAACAACGATGAGGAGAAAAAAAACACAATAAGTAGGCTTTCGACATAACTTACAAGACACGCGCAGCTATGGTTAAAAGCACTGTTCTACAGTCGCAGGAATTTCGGGAAGAAGATTCGGAGTAGCCGTTGGAATGTGTGACGCTTGCGTCCCGTCCTCGGCGTCGGAACACAAGCCAGGGGCAGCCGGAGTCAGGCGCCCCGCGCTGCGAGTATATCCACTGGTCGCGCCGCGTGCACCACGCACACTGGACACACTGTGTCCCCTGCAAGTCCGCCGTCGGTGGGGCACGTCATCGGGGAGTTTTCGTGGACTGTCTTTCCCCCATCCGCTACGCACCTCGCAACGAAGACGCCGCTACTGCGCGCCACTTGCCGAGCTCTGGACCTCGTAGCGGGCTGCGGAGAGCGCCGGGAGACGGCGGAAACGGTCCACGAAAAGCCCCCACCATCACGACGTGTCCCCCGACGGCGGCTGCGTTCCGGCGGACGTGGAAGAGCTGCTGTTGAGGTTCACGCTGCTCGCCGAGTTGTTGTTGTTGAAGAGCGACGCGATGACGGTCATGAGCCGGAGCTCGTGCTCCATCTCCTCCCTGCGCATGCGCTCGACCCGCTCCATCTCCTCGTGGCGCAGCCGCTCTAGGAGGTCCAGCTCCAGCCTCATCCGCTTGTGCTCGAGCTCGACAAACTTGTCGATGCCCCGGGTGATCAGGTCCGTCATGGTGGACGCCGCCAGGGTCGGCGGGGAGGGCGCCAGGGCCTCGGGCACGGACGCCTTCCGCTTCAGCGACGCCCGACCTGCGACGGGGGACCCGCGGTGAGGACTCCGGTGCTGGTCTGCGCACGGGGGCGGGAAAGTGGGATAGCCAAACTTTACTATTTCCGGCATGCCATATCTCCTATTCCTACAGGGTGTCACAAAAGAAAATTTACACGGTCTTTTTTACCGTAAAAATAAACTAGGCATCGCCGAACGCTCATTCTCCGCCCAAAGGTAGAGCTAGAGGTCACAACCATATGCCAAAGTCTCAGCCCGATCCGATAACTTAATCAAAAGTTATAAGTGATTTTCTGAAAAGTTCAATGGGAAAATGGAGCCCATTTTTGCGAGTTTTCGGTTTCTGGTGCCATACAGCCCCATGTGTTTGAAAACTCCGTCGGCTGCCATTTTCCCACTGAAATTTTCAGAAAATCGCTTATAACTTTTGATTAAGTTATCGGATCGGGCTGAAACTTTGGCATCTGGTAGGACCTCTAGCTCTACCTTTGGGCGGAGAATGAGCGTTCGGCGATGCCTAGTTTATTTTTGCGGTAAAAAAGACCGTGTAAATTTTCTTTTGTGACACTGCCATATTTCCTATTTCTAGATTCAAAGTGGCCGTGGTCAACATGGCCAATGAAGGTTATGCCCAAACAAACATTTTCTCGCGCTTTGCAGTCGGGTGGCGTCACGTAGCAAGTCAAGCAGGTAGCCTAAAAACGCAACGTTTTGAGCATGTATTTTCGTTTTTCTGCAGTAACTTTAGCCAGCATTCGTTTCACAGCACCAAACTTCCCCCAGGTTGCCCCATATTGTCGCAATTGACGTCACGTTCACTGTTGCTGCCAAATGGTTGCCGCGTTCGATCTTCCTCCACTAGCCGCACACCGCCGTATCCGATTCCGAGAGCAGCTTATTTCAAAGCACAGCCGGAAGCACACTGCCCTGCACCTTCTACACTGTTGCAGGCTGGTACTACAGGTAAACTGATTGAGCCAAGTTGACGGTACAGCCCTCGGCCTATGACACCATATTTAAAACTTCAAAAACTTTAAAACAAAAGTGAGCTACAAAGAAAACGGTGCGTTTTCGTTGTTTCTGGATTATTAAAACAAAGAAGGCGCATTGTTTTGTGTGTTCGCTGGCTCATTTTGTCGCGGGATTCTTGGTTCCGCGCGTGAAAGAAGCTGCAGAAACGTTGCCCTGCTGACGCGACGCAGGTTCCGGTACTCCTCCGGGTCCCTGTCAAGAAGCTCCTGTCAAAACTCGCCTAGCACGCCGCGATCCTTTACAGCGATAGCTGTTACGAGTTCTTCCCACCACCGGAAACGACGTCCATTGTTGACGTTGTAGAAGTTGGCAATGTAGGGCGTCTGACGTCGATGTAGCCGAATCCTCGAAAAAGGTCGTGCGCCGTCCGCGGGAACCGAACCTAGGTTTCAGAAGTCCAGACGTACGCCGACGCTACGAGGTGACCAATCAAGAAGCGTCAAAAGCGCAAGTCACTACGCCTTTTCTGTTTATGACTGGTTCAGCCATGATAGAGCATGTATACAGGAGCATGGTCCCATTAGATCGTAGCGTCGGTTGCGTCTGGACAAACGAAAAGGTTCGCTGCGTGCGAAGCGGAAGCTTTACCGCAGAGCTACACCACAGCGTTAATAACCCGCTCTATAGCTAGTGCTTTTGCAGTACCCGATGCCCACTGCACGCAATCTCTGGAAACACATGAAATAGCCGATACCTAACGACTTCGCCAGGACGTGTACCAACCATCGCTGCAATCAACCTTTAACCCAGCAAGATGTTCCTTGTGGCTGTAGCAGTGACGTAGTGGTTCGGGGGGTCAAACCCCTCCCCCCCCCCCCCCCCGGAGGGGGGGACGGGGGGGGGGGGGGGGGCCGCTGGCTCCCCTGCTCACGCAGTCGTTTTTGCACGGGCCATGGAGCAAAGGGAGAGCGCGAACAATCTCCAACTCGTGGCTTCGCCGATTTGTTCTGTAGGGCTTTTTGGAAGCATTCCGCTCTGCGTAGAAGACGCTCTGTCCTGTCCCTCTCGTTGTTAGTGTAGTTTGCTTATTTCAACAAAGCACACAGCAGGCTTGTCTTTTTAGAGCGCAGCTCTTAGGGGCCCGTTCCCGGCTTGAGCAGCGTCGGCGTAACCAAGGTCACGGGACCCCCAAGGTCATCCCAAGGTCACGTGACTCCCCCCCCGAAGTCGCGTGACACCCCCCGAGGTCACGTGACCCCCCGCCGAGGTCACGTGACCTCCCCGATGACGTCATCGTCACTGATGACCTCACCGGCATCCGCATCGTCATCATCACGGATGACGTCATCAGTGACGTCACTGATTACGTCACCGACATCCGCATCGTCATCATCGCTGATGACGTCATCGGAGTCCGCATCGTCACTGATGACGTCATCAGTGACGTCACTGATGACATCATCGGCATCGTCACGTGACCGCCCAAGGTCACTTCACCTCCCCCCCCCCCCAGTATCCTTCCCTCCTCCTCCTCAAGAGCTGCGCTCTAACTCGGTGTTACAGGGAATTGTAAACGCCTTTCACTTTCTTTTTTTTTTTTGTAGTCGAATGCTTATTGCGACGCCACTTACATTGGTGAGACGGGTAGACGAAGAAGCAGCTTTCTCGCATAGAATACATGTTGCCAATTCAACACACGCTACACGGGCGAAGTCCGACCTGATCGATCATTCCTTGACGACGGGTCATGCTTTGGATTTCAACTTCGCGTCGAACTTGCCACGAGAGCAGAGGTGGGAGCCGCGGAAGTTCGTAGAATCGTGGTTTATCTCCCATGATTCATCGGCGTGCAATGTCAACTGCGGCACCTTGCCGCAGTTGACATTGCTTGGCCCTCACCAGCATGACCCTAGTCATGCCCCTAATGGTTGTGCGAAATTTATCTGAATTTTCAGCGTCGACGCTTTTCTCTTTTTTTTTTCTGTTTATTTATTTTTATATATATATGCATATATACATATATTTTTTTTTGTGACACTATAGTTATTTTTGTTTTGTCTGGCCGGCACGCGTTGGTAATGCAGTGGTACCTCAAAGAGCGGAGGGAGGGAGTTGTGTGATGTGAAGAAGCTTTTTAGAGTTGGTAGGCCGCAACTACGACGTCAGTAGAACAGTGAGCCACTACGCTTGTATTCCTGTAAATGAAGCCTGCTCCGTTTTCAAAAATGTCAATGCAGCTCTACTCGTTCGTCCCTAATCTTTGCGTGAGCGTACGTACCGCCGTGCTCACCCTGCTTCGTGCTGGGGGGAGGGGGGGGATAACGCCGCGGAATCCCCCCCCCCCCCCTCCACACACAGACACACCTCTTCGAAACCAAATCCAGGCTACGCCACTGGGCTGTAGTGTACGAAGTACTGTGCGCGACTCGACGCCCCTACGTCGAAGCCTCCTCGAGCAGAATCATGCTTGTGTCGTCATGCTAACAAGGGGCGCTAACAAGGAGGATAGAAGGGTAGGAGAGGGCATAACGTCAGCCGCGTAGCCTCCACAAACCATGCTCCCTTGACGCCTCGCCTTTCTCATTTTCCTCCTCACCATCCTCACTTATCAGGCCAACGTGACCACATTACATGACCGTAGTAGTAGTACCATAACCGTAGCTAGCCTTTGTCTCGCCTTCGATCTGATAAAACCTACCGGACGGAGCGCGCGCAAGCCAGCAAGGAGTCCTTCTACAATCAACCATCCATTTCACACGTGACATGTCACGCGCACCAATTGCCAGGGAGATCTACGGTCACGTTGGCCACACCATCGTTTAAACTTTTGATGACTAGGCTTCACCAATATTGCAACATGGCCCCTCCTAGTTGGGCGCTAAGCTTATCACGGTGCTCTATTGCTCTCTGCACGTAACAGCGGCGCACGATTCTTTTCGGCGGTAGCAAACGTCGGTTTCGCTCTGGGAGAACGCTGCCACGGTGCGATCGTGCGATGTTGGAGTTTCGCGGCACTGTGAGGTCAAGAACACGTTCGGTCCGTCCTCGCTGTCGTCTGCTCGTCGCCTCCTTTCTGTGAATGCGCTTGGCAGACGGACTTATCGCGGACGTGTCGTCACGTGATCAATCCGTCCGCGAATCAGACCGTCGCGTGAATCGGCCGTCGAGCGTCGGCGTGTTTGCCGCTTGGGGAGGGTCGGAGGAGCCAGAGTTGCGCGTTCATCCCCGTAGCGCCGTCTTTCCTGCACGGCATTTGGAACCTGCTCCTCGCGTGAATAAATTCAGCGAACAGCGACGCCGCGCGTTCGAGGCGCGCGGCGCGCTCAAGATCAGGGGAATGTTCACCAGGATGCATGCAACGTCTACTTTCCTGCACGGTATTTGAGTCTGCTCCTCATGTGACCGGATCTCGGCGAATAGCGGTGCGGCGGCACGTGGAAAACAGACGCGCAACTCTGGCTGCCGTACTGAGTGGTCTTCGGAGAGCAAGTCTTCTGCTTCTTTCGCAGGAGTTGTATTGACGTCAGAACGAGCTCTGCATCGCTTTCACTGAAGGGATAGTGGGTAGACCTGGATGCTAGATGCCTCGAGGCCTACCCACTATTTTTATGTTTTCAATCAGCCAATAAGAGCTCAGCGTTCGGACATCATCGCGTCCCCTGTGCAAGGAGCAGACAAACTTGCGCTCCGCTATCTCCGAAAAGAGGGGTACTCACGGTTGTCCGGGTCCGCGGTGGTGGTGGTGATGGTGGGGAAGTTGTCGGACGCCGCGAAGGCTTGCTGCCCGGGAAAGCGGAGAGGCGGCGGCGGTGCGGCGCACTCGAGCGGGCTGCCCGGCGAGCGACTGTAGTCCAGGCTGCCGCCGGCGCTCACGGTTCCACCACCGCCACCTCCCGCGGCGACCTGGGCCACTCGAAAGAAGCCGGCGGCCGCCCGGTCATCGCCGTTGCCCTCGGACGAGGGCGCCAGTTGCGAGCAGCCGGGGCCTGCGAGGAGATGCGCCCGCGCTGAGGACGGCCGCAGCCAGGCCGGCCAGGCACGGCGACCGGCCAGCCAGGGAATCGTGGCGGACAGTCGGCCCCCCGTGCCGTCCCCCCCGCCGCTCGTATTGTCCCCAGGGGCCAACAACCTCGGCCGGCCCGCGTCGGCGCGCGCGCCCGAGCGCGTCAGCGCCTCCAGCGTTGCCCCGAACGCTCGGAGCTGCACGCTACGGGCCTCGTCACGGCGAGGGAAGGCCATCGCGCCGTGGACGACGAGGACGGACGTGTGGAGCGCGTGGAGGCTCCGGTGGCTCCGGCGCTCCGGTGCCGCGGCGGCCATTGTGAAAGAAAGAGCCGCTTGGGGGCGGGGAAGTCAGGGAAGTCGCCAAAAACGGTGAAACAATGGGTTTGGATGAGGTAGAGCTCAGTAAAAGATCAGAAAAAATGGTGGGTAAAATCAAGGAACGGATAGAGGTTAAATCTGATTAAATTGGCCTAAACATGATTTAGTCTAAATTAAAAAAAAAAAGTGACTAGGTGGCGCAAATCACCACCCAATTCAAAGGGAACAGGCGCCACGCATCTCTCCATCCGATCACTCGGCAAGCATGCGCGGCATGCGCGTGCTGCGGACGAGAAACCGGGGGCAATGTGCAGCAGGTGTCGGGTGGTGTCTGTACTCTGTTCACCCCTAACCTGACAGTGCGGAGGAAGCTACGTGCCCGCTGGACCAATCAGGCGTCGATCTTTAGCCACGTGATCCCACCCATTATAACCAAATGGTTATAAAGTCACGCCTCCGTTATAACCAACAGAAATGCGTGGCGCTGAGGAACGACGTCACTGGTGCATCATGTGATCCCCCGGTTGACGCTGTGCACACAGCAACTCCCGTGGAAATGAGCAAGACGTTTGACTATGCCAAGTGCCCCGGGGTAGACTGTCTCGCCTCATCATCCGCCAAGCTTGGTCCGTAGATTGGAACGGGTGGCTCTTCCGGGCGCTTTGTAGGTGAGGAGACGCTCCACATTTCTAAGTGTGTATACAGAAGTTATTAAATGGATAAATGTGCGTACGACATTCCACATCCGAGAATAGACGCGCTCCACACCGTTCGAGTCAGTTCGCCTCGTTCACTTTTTCCCGGGAAAAATAAAAGGCAGCAGCGAAGGTGCTGCGAACATTCCTCCGGTCAAGGTAATAGGAAATTCTCACAAAAGCCGTTTTTCCCTCTAGTTAACGCTCGTAGCTGAATGAGATGCCTGCACCCTCTCCAAGAAAATCGAGACGTGTGTGAAAGAGGCGGCGCGTTCAAAAGGGAGCCGCCGCCTTCATACAAACGTCGCTAGCAAATTAAAAAAAAAAAAACAAAAAAAAAAAAAACATGACGCTTTGGACAAACACGGCGTTCTAAAAAGCCTCTGCTAAAAAAAAAAGGACAAACAAATAAAAAGCCTGAAGCTACATTGTTTTTTTGCCATCGATTCGTCTCGTTTGCAAAAGCATAGAAAGAGGAATTCGCGCGAGGTGCACAGTAGTTAGTGCAAAGAAGCTCCAACTGCTTGTCCGTGCCGCCATTATCATCCCCCAGGACAAAGGCTACCTTTGACGCGAGAATGCATACCCACCCTCCAAAGCCACGCAATGAAAGCTTCATCTTCGAAGGCGCTGCATCGGGGGTATGCGTTGTATGAATTTGATTCAGCGGATTTTCAAGGATTTCTTTTTATCCCGGCAATATTTATTTATGATAACCACCTACACGCTGCTATCTAAAGTGTGTTGGTCGTAGTTGTTAATTCAAAAAAAAAGGGAGAAAAAACAACATGATATGGCCTTGGCACTGAGACTGTGTTTACGTTTCATGGGTCTGCTCAATTCAGTTCTTTATTTAAGACACATTTTTCGGATGAACTCCCAGCAGCCCCCACCCAATCTTGCCGAGGTGCATGGTGCCAACTTCAGTCGTGCACATAAACTTGCTATATTGTCGATTACTTTCTTGCCGAACCTAGCACAGGGCGTTTGTAGCAGACATATTACGCACGTGTCAAAACTGTTCTAAATGACCACATGGTGGAGGTCATCGCGGTTTCAAAAAGACATAAATATATATTAAAAAAAAAAGTTTCTGAAATGATGCCGCCACGGTAGGAAGCCTGAGAGAATGCATTCTATTCTCTAATTTCATATTTCTTATCGCATGTACGACTGCAGTTTTTCTCTTAGAAAATATCTGCGCGAAAAACTACCGGGATGTCACACAAATACTGAAAATGAACATTCAAATCTAGAAAACAAAATAACCAAGAATTGCAGCAAAAAAAAAAAAAAAAAAAAAAAAAAGTCCGGTCGTGCATTGATCAATAGAGAGTTCTAGGGGACCGCTTTTGCACACCCGATACGGTACGATGGGCCCTCCAGTACGAACTGCGCATGTGCGAGTCTTCTGTGATAGCGCATGCGCAGTGCGTACCGGACGGCCCATCGTACCGTATTGGATCTGCCAAAACGGTTTCCTAAAACTCCATAATAATTCTAACTCATTGTTAGATTCATTAATTGGTCTAAGGCGATGACCGATCGAGATGTTACAGTGGTGCCAAATGATTAACGTAACATTACGGGGGTTCGTATACGGCCCTAAGAGCTACGTTCGCTCGCTGGACATTACGATTCCACGGGCTGATGACGGTACAGAATAAAACGCGTACATTTTTCTAATTTTTTTTTTCTTTTTACTGACGCCATGTTGCCAGTAAACACGTCGGATAGTTAGCGAGTTAATTCTTCACGGTCGCATGCTATTCACCACGCCGCAAGTTAGAGAACATCGGATGTCTAGATCTCAAGTCCCACTGCACGTGTACATTATACAAAAGTGACGCGGTCTGCGGACACGAATACAGAACCGTCTGCTTACACGCCTCAAGCGCGTCTGAAGCATGTTTGCCCTCATACATATGCTCCGAACATGGCCGCAGACCGCACAAAGCATATGTCCGCAGAAAAAAAAAAAAAAAAAAAAATTGGACATCCGCAATTTTGCAGTTTATTGCGAATCTCGCAGCAGCACGCCAACGCGGCCCACAAGGCGATAATTGATTTTTAGGCCGTCACCGCGTCGTGCAAACAGGATTTCTTTCCGCGGAGAGCTCGCTGTCAGGGAACGACGGTGCCGGGAACGGGTGACAAAAGCCGCGGCCGCGACCTTGGGGATGGAGAGGAGGAGGGAGCAGCACCCAACTGGTTCCCGGAACCCGAAGCGGGACTTTGGGAGCCGCGTTTTGGCCCCCGGGCTGACGGACACGGGGATGGGTGCAGTGAAAGGCGCCCACAAACACGGCCTGGGAAGCGCCTCTCGGTCCCCCCGAACACAACAAAGGGGCACTTTACGGTCGCCTTCGGCGTACTGGGGGTATTACTCTCAGTTTACCAGGAAACTTCTTTTTCGTGTATTTTCTTTTGTCACCTTGGGCAAAGATGGTCGATGCACGTGCAAGCCTCACTTAGCGCGCCCGCGCGCGTCGATTGAATACGAGCCATGCACTAATTCGCATGGAGGAGATGTTGACGGCGAGGCCTTACTTTACCGTCATATTCGTGTTACGTAACCTCCGCTCATCCCCCTCCCCCTTCCTGCCATACAGACCAGTCATCAGCGTTGATATAGTGCATAGATGCTCGCCACAGATGCTACATGATTAAAATCAGTTTTGTGCGTGCCTGTGCACGTGCGCACGCACGCAAGCACAAGCTAGTTTTGCAAATGCTGGGTTTGTAGGTACCCGTGTTGCACGGGCTAGGGTGCCTTCATGAGCGCTTGCGTATAAAAGGCAGTCTTGCGTATAAAAGGCAAGAGACCTTTTGCCGAATTACCCGAGATCAAGAAGAATGCCGGGAACGTAGGTATACACGCGCTGCGCGTGCTGGCGTCGCAGCTCCAACTGTTCGAAAGCAAAACTCTAAAACAAATGGCACTCCGCACGCGCGTTCCACGGACGCTTTATTTTGGTTATTTACTCGGAATCTTTTCCACGGGGAAGGCGAGCACGTGCAGCGCGTGCACCTACGTTCCCAAGATTCTCTTTGATGCTCGGGTAATTTAGCGATAGGTCTATTGGCAACGTGAGCGGTCGATAGCGTCGCTGTGGTCGGCCTTCTGCGATTGACCAAATACTGACTATGACGTCAGCAAAGGATTTTCCATCGACGGAAATAAGACCAATGTAAGAACTTAAATTTTGACGGTCTTTGGAGCGTTGCTTTCAGAGTGCAATGATTTCAAGCTTCCACCATGCTCTTTACAAACACCATCTAAATGGTGTTCGCCAGGTAATGACGTCAGCAGAGGTAACCATAGGAGGGCGCCACCAAAACATCTCGCCGCTAATTACGAATGCACGGGAAACGTGTCATCTCTTTTAGCTTCTTCATTTCAAATATTAGCTATGTACACTCCAGCACGTGTGACTAAAAGCCCAGCATGCTCCTCGGGGCCCTAATTTACGCAGTAATTGGTGTTCCAATTACTTAGCGAAAACTCCTATGGTTATCTTCTGAGGTGAGTGCGTAAGTATACTTTAAAAACTTAAAAAAAAAAAAAAAGAGTAATAAACAGGAGGGAACATGTGCCGTCCGTGTTCTGCCCTGTATTTAATTCTCTCTTGATGTTCCGTTCAGTGATTATAGATATATCTTTTGTCACTTCGGACAAAAACAACCAACCCCCCCCCCCCCCCCCCCCCCCTAAAAGCCCTACAATTAAAAAAAAAAAATTCCGAACATGCTTACATATGCTGATGTGTTTTTAGACTCGGACGATATTCTATAAGGATGTAGGACAAAATGGCCCCTGCCAAAATGGTCCCGGACAGAATGGTCCCGAGTGATTTGTTGACACTTTTGGCGCTCTTTGAAGTTTTAGTGAACTGCTACTCTGAAGCTTTATTCAACACACCTGTAATGTATATTTTAATGTATTTAAGATTTCTGTTATATATTTGAGGAAACAACTAAACAAGTCCAAAAGTAAATTGAAGTTCTATTATCGCTCACTTGGCTCTATACGCGTCTCCTATTCGCATACGCCAGAGCACCGTAAAAAGCTGGAACTTGGAGGTCATACACAAATACACACGCGCACACTAAAAGCACAAGGTCGCCATGCACTCTGCGATTGATTGGACTAGTCGCGATAATAACGTGCACAAAAAAGTCGACGGACGCCATTAGTACGTTTTGTTTTTAAACACTGCTTGATTTGCCTGATCAGTTCGTAGCGTCGGCTGTTTTCCGTGATTTCGAATTAGCGCAACGGCGCCGCAAGAAAACGCATGACTACATTTTTGTGATGGCGTGCGTGCTGTGGTATATCGCTACTGCGTGATGCACGTTAAAGACCCCAAGCTGGCAGTGGTACTGCGCTGGCAAACTTTCTTGTCTACAGCGTTAACCAATATCGCGACGCCGTTCCTCAAAGGTAGACCGACCTTACACTGTATAGACACGAACCTCAAATACTGTAAACGACTTATTTTTCGCGGACTCAATATTTCGCGATTTAATTCCAAGCTCAAGTTTTGGAATAATTCGCGGGTTCTAATTTTCGCGACGCGGTGGGAACTTTGTGTTTTGTTCGCGGGCCCTATTTTTCGCGAATCTTAAGTCCTAGCAAAAATTAAGTCGTTTGTAGTATATATGGGTGGTTTCATCTCAAATCGTGCAGGCAAAAAGGGTCGAATTTTTAATTTCGATGAAAAAAATATATGTTATGGCGCCGTTTCTAAAAACGCAGTCGCCATAAACCGCAAGTTCGTCAGATTTTTTGTTCTCGACTTATGAATTTTTAAAGGGGCCGCGGCGAAAAGCAGTGTTTTTCACGCCCGTCGTGGGTCGGATGTTTCGCTTGATCTCCCGCCGTGGATTTTCATTCCACATCATATTATCTTTTTTCAAGCACTCTGTGGACACATTTAAAAGGCTCCAATACCATAAAATAATTTTATGCGTTTTGCTTTTTTTCTGTAAAAATGTCAAAAACGCCCCCTCGATCAATTGTTGACGAACTTTGACAGTTATTTACTGGTGATCTACTTGGGTTATATCAATATTTTTTATGTCCACGGAGAGCCCAAAACACGCTCTTTATATGTATAATAAAGTGACTCAGCTGTACAAAATATCTTTTGCGGTACGTATACGTTAATGTTATGTGAAAACCAAAAAGTACCATATTTGAAATTGATTTTCTCAAAAAACCCATTTTTTTATTTTTTTTATTTTTTGTTAAAATGTAGATGTGATAGTTTTCTACACGAAAATCAAGTCGAGAAAGTGTATATTTTGTTTGTATGTTTTATATTTAGGCCTCAATATCGGAAAAAGACGTCTTTGTTTTGCAAGACCTAAGTCAGACATAGCGACCCATGCGTCTCCATGAATTGTGAAAAAGTTTGCTTGAATTTTCTTCTGCATTTTGTAATCAATTATAAACGGATTCTGTGGTATTGAATATTTATTTATGTTTTGATAAGAGCGGGAACCACGAGATACATATCTAACCAAATCAGCAGGCCTAGAAGACTTTCAATAACCAAAAGGCACAGAAGTTGTATTGTTTCGATTTATAAACCTTTCACAGTAAACTAGCACGACTAGCTATTAGCTGTCATATTACTAAGACAAAGAAAGTCGCCACATCGTCGATATATTATACACAATTCGTTCCGAAACCAAACACTGGGGTTTGTTCACCGAACGTGGCACAGGTCACCAGGGAATGTCCTTTCACTTCCGTAATACACGGAAGTGATGACACAGGAACGGTCCGAAACACACACAGAGTGTGTCACGGAGAGAGGTAGGAAATAAAAATAAATGAATAGGAATTAAATTGCCCAACTCCGATCTTAACGAAAATTGCGTTAAAAAAATAAAGTATTTAGGTTCGAGCGGTGGCAAGGCGATAGGTTCACGCCTGGTGGAGAGTCAGACAAAGAAGTCGACAACACGTAAAAGTAAAACAAAGCAAAAAAAAAAAAACAACAACAAAAAAACAACAATAATTTAATAAAGACGGGAAAACTTAGCCGCACATGGCAAGAGCAAAAACCAACTCCTCCGGGCATTCCCTAAACGGGACGCAACCAAATGCGTGCGAACACGCTCTCTACATCACCGCCAGGCCGCTACGCCATGACAAAATAAACCCAACAACTGAACAGTGCTAAAGGCGCTGTCACATTGAGGAAACACGACAGAAACAGCAACACAACATGTTCATGAACAGTCGATCAACTTGTTCGGCGTTCCCCCTGTTGCCCGACAGTCCTGTCACATTGCGGAAACAGAGAAACACGGCGGACGACAGCGACAATGTTGCTTTGATATGACAGCTTTAGCAACGGAAACAAGCAGAAAACTGTGTTGGACGTCGCATGTTGCCCAGGTCGGCGGGTGAGCGAATTTTTTCGCCGGAAACACAACATCATATGTGCTTTTTCACGGCTGAGACGTGCGGTATCTTCTAAATATTTAATTATGCGGGTTGTAAACTTTCAAATTGAAGACCAATCGATATCGCGTTAGCCCATGCTTCTTTCTCTTGCTTTGTCGAGCGAAGTAGTGCAGTTGGTGCAGTCAGTGCAGTCTTCTCACCTTCCTCACGATGCCGTCGACCATCCCAGCCGTGTCGTTTACGCAAGCCGACGAGACTGAAATGATCGGGTTGATCCAAGAACGCCGCTACCTGTGGGATGCGAAGGACGCGCGCTACCACCGACGAGACCTGAAGGACAAGGCCTATGAAGACGTCGCGAGTGTGCTGGGGCCCGGTTTTACAGGTATGCATAAAACGAGGGACCTGGAGTGTTGAATGCGTATTTGGCACATGCGTATTTGTACCCGATTCGCGCGGCTTGTTAACTTCGAGAAATACACATACAAACATTTGCGTGTACTGGTAGGTGTGAGAACGACAGTCTCACCTTCTGGACTGTCGTTCGTAAAGCAAATTTTCTGTTTTCTCCTGGTGAAATCTGCTTATCCAACTGCTATCTCGCCTCTGGAACAAGGTGACAATTGTACGTCATGTAAAGCTTACTGACATGCGATAGCGTCGAGTACAGAAATACAATATACTAGCCACAGACAACATGCTTGTGTGCCCGATTGCCCTGCAGAGTTTTTTGTAGCCTATAACTGTTTGTGGTTCATGCAGGGGCAGCGGTGAAAGCCAGGTTCTCGAACCTGCGCTCGCAATTTCAGCGGGAGATCCGAAAGGTAAAGGGCAGCAACAAATCTGGAGCAAGCCTCGACGACCTGTATGTGCCCAGATGGGGCCACTATGTAGACCTCCTGTTCCTACAGAGTGCGTGTCCCCAACATGAGAGCCAGTCAAACATGGTCCCCCCCAAATGTAAGTGACAAAAAGTAGCTGTAACCAGTCACCCATTTTTCTCACTCCATAACTGACAATGATTGCTTGTCCCAATTACTTTTGTATGCAAAATGTACACGTTCGCACAGCTACGAAGTGACCTTTCAATAGCCCAGCACTAAAGATTCGAGAAGCAAATATGAAATCACAGATGGTAGGTGTAGATTCTGTTGGAAGGTGCCAACAGACTGGACACCTCGGTTCCATGAGAACTACAGCGAGTTGGTGGGCACACTTTATTGTTTTGCTGGCAATGCCCGAGATGAAGCACTGTAAAATTGCATAGATACGTAAACAAAACATCCACACAGTGTGATAATTGTCAGATGCTTAATTATCACGTCGTTCATCTCTGGCACAGCAAAGGTTTCTTGCTGATATCTGTGAGTAAGCAATGTAAAAAGTGCAATGTTTAGCTGTGATGAGTACTACACTTAATTATAATCCAATCATAATCTACGGACATCAGATATAGCTCAATGCCATAAGGCCGATGACATTTTTCAACAAGGACCAGATTTCTCATAAAAATAGTTTCATGGGAAGAAAACTAGAAGCCAACAATCACTATATGCTGTGTGTTTTTATTTGTTGCAAATAAAGAAAATTATGTCATCTATACAAGCATTTTCATACTTGCAGGCTGAACCATGCTCGCAGGACAGCCGAAGCTCTCAAGTGGGAGCTGACAACAGCCCTTGGGGGCACTTGGAAGGGAGCGATCCTGTAGATCCCTCAAGCCTCGATTTGGAAGATGAGCTGAGCAGCTGCAGCCAAGCGCCCAGCCCAGGCAATGCCCCTAGCAGCTGCCATAGAGGCTCAAGCGACGGAGCTAGCACAAGCGGTGCCGGGAGTTCCAGTGGACGCCCAAGTGTGCCTGCAAAAAGGAAGCAGCCAGATGACTGTGCCGCTGAAAAGAGACTGCTTCTTGAGTCAGCAACACAGGCATTGAGTAAGGCCGTCGAGGCAACCAAGCAAAAGGACGAATGTGACGACTTCGGCGTCATGATGGCCAATGCGCTCCGGCATGTGCCGCAGGGCCCTCACAGGCAAATGGCTGGCCTGCTGGCGCACGAAGCTGTCGTCAAGTATAGCATAAACATTAACACTCAGCCCGAGATTATCCAGGTGGCGCCTGACGAATAAAGTCACACTGGGCTGGTGCTAAGTCCTCCCATATCCTGAAGTTATTTGCATATTCATTTCATCGGTCACCGCTGTGTCTCTGATAAGGCATCATGCTATCTGCATAATCTGTTTGACATCGGGCATACTCTGTTCACCCATAAGTGGAAGCACGGTGAAAGCTACATGCTTCTTGGACCAGCCGACTGTCTGTCTTGCACCATGGGGCCTATCCTCCCTGCCTGCCTTCCTTCCTCTTCCTCCCCCTCCCCCCCCCCCCTCCCCCCCCCCACACACACACAAAGTAAAATCCTGGCTACATGCCTGCATCAACCAATATATAGGCGCATATTTGACTTCGGTGCCGCAGCGACACACTATCACAGTGTCTGTAGGCCCTTAAATTTACGCATTAGTCTACTTTTACGCTGCATTCCTACTTGAAGCAATGACAAATAGCATCACTATTCTTGCTTTATGTGTTGACGAGACGGGTCTGTACCAGACAAAAGCCCATAGTATGATACCTCGCCGTTTCATGCACAGGCAAATGCTCATCAAACAAGTGGTTGCTTAGGTGAACATGGGTTCGGTCAAGATAACTACTACGATTCATTGTTTAGTAGTGAACTAGCAGTCTTTCCAGGCAACCTAAAATGGAGGCTCCTGCTTTATCATAAACAAAGTTCTATTCAATGATTCAATCTGAAATCACCACTTTATTTTAAGTTTGTGCTTGTGACTTCCCATTTTATATTAAAATTTTGTCAGACCGTTTGAAGAAATACCTGTTTAGGGGATCATTCGCCACTGCCAGCTCACTTGTCCCTCGTTGACAAAGTAGTTCATGAACAAGTTGCGCACTGCCTTGGCAGTGTCACTGGAGTTGCTTCCGCCTCTTCGGAACTGTCTCATGGCACCAGCGGGAGTCACCCCCTGTCTCCATGATCCATTTCGCACATTGCCTGTGGGCCATAAAGAAATGTTACTGAGACACACAATTTTAAGAGTGTTTTGCCGCCTGGCGACCACACTGCTGCTACAGCAATGCATGTGAGATTTAGCCACAGGATCTCACTCTAGCACGTCAGTAATATTACTGAGCTTTAAATTAACGCCATGTGTGTCACTGATCCCTTGGCTAAAACTCACCACGACTTTATCTACGTGGACAAAAGCGTACCAGTCTATTAATGTTCCATGACGAAGCCTCACTGAGTTAAAAGCTTCTATTTGATGTATGTAGCGACTCCAGAGTTGTATGAGAAGAATCCGTGAAATGCCTTTATCACGTTATCCTTCAGAGAGCCCCACATAATAACATATCGCAGCAGATTATATCGCATGAGCATTTTGCTAATTTCCACTAAGACCACTACATGGGCATCCATATTACAGGTTAGAACAACTATATCAGCTAATGTCCCTCTCCCAGATAGGACATAAGCAGCAGCAATCCCATGGCCGCTAAACGGATGGGGTGCCTAGTCATTTAAACTTGAAAGATGGGTGGGGCGGGCGGAGGGAATGGGGGGGGGGGGGGGGGGGGGCAAAGGAAAGCAAATAAATTTATTCTGATGTTTACATGCAAGATCGGTGAGCTTTTGTCTAGTCAGTTTCTGAGCCCCTTTAGTCATTTCGAGTCATTTCTTCATGACAGAACAGTGTTGAAAAGTGTGAGCGCGGCTCCTGTATTTTAATAGAATGTTAATTCGTTGTTTCGTCGACATTCATGCATTTTCACGTAAGGGGAAGAGAAGGGGATGCCTCCAGGAAACAGGAGCACCACGAGACTCATTACGCGCTGCTCTGTCGGCCATGGACTGCACTACTCTGCGCCAAGGGCGCTATATAGTGCACTTAACAACCTCGCCGTGGGCGTGCGCTTGCACAGCTTGACATACCACGAGCAATTCATGCATTGCAGCCTGTTTCCTGTGAACTGAAGTTATGGCGGTGTCATACATACGCTGATCATCCCATTGCGGGATATAAAAGTGGTTCAGAGTATACACACCAGTCAAGATGTCTTCGACATCCAAGCTGTCCTGTGGGGTATACAGCTGCCGAGTTATCCGCTTTGACCGGAGGAAGTTGTGGAGAGCCACTGTGGCCAGAACGATGTCAGTGGCTCGCTTTGGGTCATGGCGAAGGGGAGACCGGTAGATTTGCCATCGGTTCACAAGCACTCCGAAGGCATTCTCAGACGTGCGGCGGGCACGTGAAAGCCTAGAAGAAAGTGCACAGGTGTCAACTAAGCAACTAAAATGTTGGAGTGCTTTCGTGTGATCCCCCAACCTAGACGGGCCTTTCTGACATTGCGAGCCGAAATGACGTGCCATGTCACTGCTGCAGCACTCGGAGCTAACAGGACCTTACGTCAGCCATTGGCAGACGTATTCCACGTTAACTGAAATCAAAACTAACTTCCCTCAAACATCTGGTCAAAACTTCAGCCCGTCGAAACCAGTGGCTCAGGATGGCCTAATCGATTAAGGTGCTGCCCCGCTTAGGCAGAGGTTATGGATTTAATTGCGACTCCTGGCCCAATTTTTTGCCAGCTCTTTCCTTCCAGCTTAATGAAAAAATTAAACTCCTTCCCCTTCACCCTTTCTTTTGCACATTACTCAAGGCTGCACTTGTCAAAAACAACCCTTCTCACCATATATATATATATATATAAATATATAAGTGAAATGGATTATTGAGGTTGCCTCAAGTGTATAGCCCGTAGCTCATATTTATCAGGCATATAAAAGAATAGTCCAAGATTGCACATAAATTAAAATGATGTGCTATCCATGATACTTTTTCATGCATGCTTCATCCCTTGAAGTCTCAAACTGCTGTATGTTTAGCTGAAGTGACATGACATGCATTATATCACACATTTGTCCACTTCTCCATAACCACTGAACCAACAGTAATAATTTACGGGTGAATCTCTACGCCTGATTTCTTTGCCTCTGTTTATGTGCACCGATCCCTTGCGCATACAAACATAGGTGCGCTGTTTGCATCTCCAATCTGCCCCATAGTATCTTCCAAAACTAGTAGGTATGCCAAATGAGCATGGGGATATAACTCGGCTCATACTATCCACAATAGTGCACTCTACCTGTAGTTAAACAGCCGCTTGTCAGTGGTGAGCTCAGCTGCAGGGTACGGTCTCATCAAGTAGGGTTTTAGCCCAAAGCCTTCATCCCCCACAATGACGTAGGGTGCCGAGTCTCTTGACCTAGGAAGCAGTTCGGCATCCGGAAGTATGGAGGGTTGCCTCTCCAGAGTCTCCTTAAGCTTGCAGGCACCCCAGATGCCGCTGTCGTTCATACGACCATTTCGGCCGACATCTACAAATATGAAGTTTAAGTCTGCATCCACCAGTGCCATCAAAACAATGCTGAAGAATCCTTTGTAGTTTCGGAACTGTGCCCCAGTCTCATGTGGTGGCACCAGGGCAACGTGTTTCCCATCCAGTGCACCAACGCAATGCGGAAACTGCCACAGGTCCTGGTAGCCCTGCGCAACGGCCTTCCACTCTGCAGGACTACTGGGCACCTGAAATAAAAGGAAAAGGTACTTACAACCGTAACAGATGTAACATTGACCTGCATGGCAAACCCAGGCTGGGCATTTAGGGGTGGATGGGTGGCTGACCCGAGAAAGCTTATTCTGATCAGGTTGTCAGCTTATCTTCAGAATTAGACCCGATAATGATGACAACCGGTTTAACCAACAGGCCATCTTGGTGTAACGAGTTAGCCAGACTTGTGGGCGAAACTTTTATTTTCTATTAGGTTCGGCGTGTGAAGTCTGTTGTCCATTAAGATACATTTTGGATTATTTTCAATGCACGGCAAGTTTGTGGGAGGGGGCAGGTATCACATTGTGTTTAAACATACTGCAAAAGTCAGAGAAACCTGGGAGCCCCTCATCTGCTACAAGTAAGCATCTGGCTCCTGCCATATGCCTTTGCTAATGAAGGCAATCATGCACAAATTCAAGCCTGCCAAAGCTACCTTCACGTGCATGATGGTGCTTTCTTGACTGGTGCCCTATGCATGCAAGAGATGCCACGTTTGCAATAGTCGGTTCGTGACCCCAAGCACGCGCTTTAAGTTCTTCAACCGACAGCTTCGTCCGCTATCCACCGTGTGCCCGAAGATTTTGATCAAAAAAGTGAATTAGTGCCGGACCCTCAATGGGCAGGTTCACATTTAGAATGCTTAGTGCCGTTTGCGTAGTAGTAGATGCCCTGCCTCCAACATGCGCTAGTTTTCCACCATGCTCTAGTAGCACCTGCGCACTTGTGTTATAGAGAGTACAATGCTTGCATGAAAGGTGGGGCTTCTACTTCATTTTTAACCTCTCGGCAGCTATAGTAGTGAAGCCAGATCGATTACGGACATTTTCCGCAGGGACACGATTGCACTAGCTCCACTTCTCTTTGTTTCTTTGAATCAGCCGGGAGATACCTGCCACCTCAGACATAGTTTGAACTTTTCATGGCCCTTAATCCTCAAAGGGGCACTAAAGAAGTTTCTGAGATTCCCTTTTTTAAGTGATAAGGCATTCTACAATCTCGAACAATCCTAACATTACAATCATGTGCGTATTGCCATAGAAATCTGGGAAATCAAAGTGTGGACAAATCCAGGGACAAATAAGCACAAGCATTTACGTGTTTCTGTGTCTTCATTTCGCGTTTTATAATTTTTATCCTTCGGAAATCTATGAAAAAAGAATGTCTATAATACCTTTAGGAAATCATCCCTGAGGACACTGTAGATTGCAGGACATACGTCTGCCACAATGTTGGACACGGTGTTGTGCGCCCTCCGGAAGTGGTACTGCAGCGATGTCTGACTGTCTTCTGAAAATAAGTATAGAAGATTGTGACAATGTTAATTTTTACCTTTCTACCGCCAGTTGGTGTCGTTTTAGCAAACATAATCCGCAAAAGAAAAAAGGAAATAGCCATAAAACAGTGAGGGAATGGCAGCATACCTAGGAAATACTGTATTACCGCAAAAAGTGTGGCTAGCGTTCCGTCCAGACGGAACGATAGTCGCCACTAGAGTTCCGTCTGAAATGCGAAGAGCTCGTGTTATTTGGGTCACCCCGATCGGACGGCGCGTGTATTACTGGGAAGCGTGTTAACCCACACCCCCGCCTGCGTTCACGTCGCTTCGACCAAAAAAAAAAAAAAAAAAAAAATTAGCACCCACCGTTAATCAAACCAATACCTCCTAGTTTTTGATCAAACCCGGGTCTGCTGTGTGTAAAACAGACACCTTTCCACTACGCTACACCACCGCTGCAGAAACCGATTTTCACCATTCGTTTTATACGAGACCCAACGTAGTGCGTATAGCAATTTCCGTCCGAGCTGCACTCCGGAGTGCATATAGCATTACTCTTTATTTATTGTTTTTTTTTTTTTTTTTTTGGGGGGGGGGGGTATTTTGCTGACACCGGCAGACTGCCACACGTGAAAGTAGACGCGGCCCAAAAGAAAGGGAGGCTGCTTCGGCAATAATTTTACCGGGCTAATGTGCCGGCAAAATAGGGAACTCCTGGCTGCTGAAGCAGCACGAATTCGTACATAAAGCAAGGCCGAAACTTACCAGTGGCAAGATATCGCAATGTAATTGCGAGCCGCTCTCCGGCCGGGACACACAACCGGAAATTCGTGTCCCTTTTCTCGATTAAAGGTCGAACCCTTGCGAGAAGCTCCTCAAAGGAGCCAGTGTCCATTCGGATCCAGCGACGGTATGCTTCTGAATCTTCTAAGGCCAACTCCCTCATTAGATTCTCGTAAGCGCCTTGTTGATGCACTCTTTGCAGCCACTGGCTGGTCCACTTTGATCGCGGCTTCTTGGTTGGTGGCATCTCGTCGTCTGAGTCTACGGCACATAAAAGCACCAAAGCAGCCGCAGCAGCAGTTTCTACGTCGTGCGCCATCCCGAAGAGCTGAGGCAAACGGCGGCGGGAGCTAAACGCAAGTGCGCACAAGATAACGCGAGCGAGTTCGCTCTAGCACGATGAACGCCGCGGACCAGGGTGGCCCCGGACGGTAGCTTGCGCCACCTAACCGCAGCGCCAAACGGTCAATCTGTTTTTCGCGTTTTTGACGACAAACGCGCTGTCAATGAGCACGACGAGCAATAAAATAACAATATTTGCGAGAAAAACGCGGATAAGCACAAAAAGCAAGACAAGCGACTGGAAAAATCTACCAGCGACTCGGAAAAAAAAGAAGCCCACAAATACGCTTTTAATAAGCGGAACTGGCCACCCTGCTGCGGACGCACCGACTCGACGCGATGGTTCCGGTTGCACTTCGCGCACTGCGCAAATGATCGAAAGAGAGGAAGGGTAGGAAAGGAGGGGTGAGGGAGGGGGTACTTCGTGTCGTTCAACATGCTTTCTTGGTGTGACAGGCTGTTGTCCGACCGTCGGACAACAAGTCGGCGGAGATGGTTTCCGGGCGACAACGACATGTTTCCCGGAAGTTGCTGTTGCCGCAATGTGACAGGGTAGCCGGACACGTGTTTCCGTCGTGTTCTCAGACATAGTCCTCCGACTGTTTCCGCAGTGTGACACCGCCTTAACAAACAGTTAATAAGAAAACATTGAAAAAAAACAACATTCAGAAAAAACCGCACCCGAGGAACAAAGTTCAGCGGGGCGAAGAAACACACACGAGTCGGTCCCAGGACACTGAAGCCTGGCAGGAGGACGGTGTCCAGATGATGCTCAAATCTGTTCTTCACTCTATTACGCACATCCACGGCGGCTGTGCGGAACAATGGCTGTGCGAAACAAAGCGAAGAACAGATTCGAGCAGCGATGCGCGAGAAGGTAACCGAGACTATGCCTCAAGCTTCATATCGGGAGAGGAGCTTTCGAGGTAGTTTCTGCAGTTACTCAAACTTTCTCTTTCCCCTTCCCTTTTTCAAAAGAACACGTCAGCCGGCGCTAACTTTTCATCTCGGGAGAAGCCCACTCTTCACAAACGGTTATAGTTGACAAGGAGGCTGACCTCGACCCAACTAGTCTCCGGGCAGAATACAAACACAAGTATATTTACCAACACGCTCGTTTTAATGTCAGTCTCTGGGCTTTGCTGTTTCCAAAAGAGATAACCCTTTATAAGGACAGAACGAGCGGGTTGGTGGGGATAATTAAACTTAAACAGACCCTTCTCGTTTTCTTCCTCAAGTTTAATAGATAACCCTTCGGTGCTATCGGATCTCCCCGGAGAGAGATAGAGCACGGCCGTTTCAAGGTAAGGATAGGGCGCTCGAAGCTAGGGCAAACAGGCGGTATCGTTTAACGCATGCACGGATGGCTGGTTTCGAATTTCCCCACATCCCTAACGAAACCGGCCCATCTTCGTGTTTGTGTCTGCGGGATTTGTGTCCCGCGCCGCCGGTTTTAGCGCGCACGCGGCGTTGTTTTGGCATGCAGAACAGTTGTTGACCGTTAATATTGTAAGGCCGTGGTGTCCTCATCCTTTCAGGCAACGATTCCTTTGCTTTCCCTTGTGCAATACTTGGACTGACTCCTCCTGGGTGGCTGTCACTGTTCGCCACGTAAACGAAACATTCGTACCATTTATTTCACTCCTCGTGACACAGGGTGCGCTGCTCGCTTTTTTGTTACGGGCCGTCCTATCTAACACAACGAGCGCGAAAGGTCGTGGCCATCTGCTGGCTCCGAACGGGCGGGACGTTCATGCAGGGCAATGAGGGCCCTGAATCAATACGACGTCTGCCGACTCCTACACGTTAAAAATTTACGACACCTGCTGGTCTGTTAAGAAGTGTTGCTTTCTCTTTTGAACACCTCCTGTGTAGCTTGCCGCGTGTAATAAAATTTAAATAATCAATAAATATAACAGGGTGGAACTACTATATTTGAGTGTTATGTGGGAAGGTTAGAAAAGGCAAAAATACTTCCAAGTTTGTGAAGACGCGCTTTTCGCAAGTCCCATTTCGAGCCGTGAAAACACGTTCTTTTAACGATATTGATGCTTAAATATGGAACATACAAACAAAATATACACTTTCTAGACTTGATTTTCGTGTAGAAAACTATCACATCTACATTTTAACAAAAAATAAAAAAAAATAAAAAATGGGTTTTTTGAGAAAATCAATTTCAAAAATGGTACTTTTTGGTTTTCACATAACATTAACGTAAACGTACCGCAAAGGATAATTTATACAGCTGAGTCATTTTAATATACATATAAGGAGCGTGTTTTGGGCTCTCCGTGGACATAAAAAATATTGATATAACCCAAGTAGATCGCCAGTAATTAATTGTCAAAGTTCGCCAACAATTGATCGAGGGGGCGTTTTTGACATTTTTACAGAAAAAAAGCAAAACGCCTAAAATTATTTTATGGTATTGGAGCCTTTTAAATGTGTCCACAGAGTGCTTTAAAAAAACAATATAATGTGGACTGAAAATCCACGGCGGGAGATCAAGCGAAACATCCGACCCACGACGGGTGTGAAAAACACTGCTTTTCGCCGCGGCCTCTTTAAAAATTCGTAAGTCGCGAACAAAAAATCCGACGAACTTGCGGTCTGCGGCGACTGCGTTTTTAAAAACGGCACCATAACATATATTTTTTTCATCGAAATTAAAAATTCGACCCTTTTTGCCTGCACGATTTGAGATGAAACCACCCATATATATATAGGGACGATTGACAAGTGCAGCCGTAGTGATATTATAAAGGAAAAGGGGAGAGCGTGATTATTAAATTTATTACATCAAAGTTAGGGGCAGTTTGACGTAATAAATTTAATAATCACTCTCTCCCCTCTTCCTTTACAATATATACTATATATAAACAAACGTTCCATGACCCGCCATTGCACACTCACACACACACGTATATATGTGTGTGTGTGTGTGTGTGTGTGTGTGTGTGTGTGTGTGTGTGTGTGTGTGTGTGTGTGTGTGTGTGTGATGGGGGCGTGTTATGGAACGTTTTTCTTCTCGTGTTGATTATATCAAATATTATAGACACATTATTTGACAGATGTACTCGCATATTATTTCTATAGTATGCTTTTTCCTTCTTGGCTCAGCTACTGGCGAGCAATGTATTTTGAATTGAACATGTAAACTTTAAAATGGTTAGCGCCTAATATCGACTAACCCCCGAAGAACAAGCAAACTGTCTCAAAATTTGCTTGGGACAATTTTGTCCGGATCCCATTCTATATATTATACAATATGGCCACCTGTCAAAGAGCGGAGTTCGCGCCTGGTGTAGCGAATTTAAGTTTCCCATACTGTACTTTTTTTTACGTCGTGACGATTAAGATTCGAAACTGTATCACGTTTTTCAGGGCGTAATATTCGACGAACATACCCGTATTACAGATTAATATGAATTAGAAACACGTACAGCGCATCCTGGATTTTTGTTTTCTTTCCTTCTTCGGGTGCCTATACGAATTCCTAACGAGGCACTGCAGAGTTGTTTAAAACCACTAGGTGCACCAACAGCGATGAATCTTCGGCCGTCTTAAGAATTTCCTGCTTGGCAGGTGGTGAATCTTGACGTGTTACGCGGACGCAAGCTGCAAAAGGACTAGACAATTTACCTTTTTTTTCTTTTTCTTTTTTTCTTTTGGTGACGATCAGTGAATCACATAACAGCAGGGAAAAAAAGCAGGACACGAAAAGTTGAAATAAACAACAAACGAGTAATAAATAAAAAAAAAAAAAAAATTCACTCCCCTAAGTCGCTTTCTTGTAAACAGCCAACAAAAGCCAGCAGTGTTTTTGTTTTGTTTTTAGGTTTGGGAGGGGCGCGGGCGCGTGCGGGATCCCTATCTGATGGGGGAAAACCTCAGTTTGAGGGCAAAAAAGAAAGAAACGAAGGAAAAACAAACAGTCGACGTAAACATAAAGCAAAAACAATCAAGACTGCAGGAACAAACAACAAAAACATTCCGCTTTTCTTGTTTTGTTTTCGAAGAAATGTTGCAGGGGGATAGTGAAGGAGCCGACCACAAAAATACAGATGCTGTGGAGATCCCCGTGTGTTAAAATGATATCCACGTTTCGGGATATCCAATTAATTCAACAGCACTTATAGCAAAAAAGAAGGAAAAAAAAAAAAAAGAGTTTTATGTGTTTCGTTTAGTTTAGATGGACATCAAAATGCCGGTGATTTCAGTTGCGGGAAAACGCGCGCGTGCTTGCGGTCGCCATTGGCTTCTGAGCTAAGCCAATCAACGGCAACTTCGGCTCGGCCAATAAAAGCGGTCGCGGGACGCGCCAATTTTGAAATCGTACGCGTGTCTCGTGCTGTTATCTCTGCCACTTCGCTGCTGGGTGCACCGCGTTTCGTGTTCATTGTGTCGTTTCCGGGCTCTGGATTACTTGGTATCAACCGTAAAAAAAAAATTTAAGGAAGCATAAAGCGGAGCAGCCAAGTTTGTAATCCTTCGGACTCAACAGGACCGGATTTTGCAGGACCGGGTTTGAGTGCCTAAAACGACACATTGTTTTTAACAAATCTATGCAGTCGAGTTCGATCAACAACAGGGAAGAACTCCCACCGTATCATCGTATTGGCTTACGCGGAGAATAAACGTCATCGGTGTCTCTCTTTGCAGCTGAGGCGTTCTGGACCCGTCGTTTATGTTCTCGTTTTCTTTCCCCCTCTGACTCATTGGCAACTCGGAATTCCAAGACTCAGGTCCGCGTCCTTCGGCGTAGCTCTCTCCACCTCAACGCAGAGCCAAGATGCAGGTGCTTCGGATGGCCTTGGGGGAGAAAAAAGCTGCGAGCCCCGCGTTGTTTCTAGCTTCGCCATCGTGTGCAACCTGCGAGCGCGGGCCCCCCATTGTCCGCGCATCGCGCTCCCAAACCTCGAGGGGGAGGGTGATGGTCCTTCCTGTCCGAATACCTGGAAAGGGAGTCCCCATTGTGCGGAGTCTGTGTATGTGGGGGGGGGGGGACAGGGGAACAGGTGGATTCCTCCTCTCCCGACCGAGGCTCGCGACGAACCCCGCAGGGCGTTCGCCCGGAACGCGGTGTTGCCTCCCTCCATCGGGATGTGAGAGGCTCTGCCGTGCGACGGCCCCGGGGTGTCCGGGGACCGCCCGGTTCCCGCGGGGGGCCGGCGGGGCTCCCGCCTCGACCTGCCGGCGGGCCGTGGCGCGCGGCGCGGCGGAGGTCGTCGCCACTCGCTAGAACCGGTTCTCGGGGCCGCGGCCCACTTCGGCGGCGACGCGGCCGAGGGGGCGCGCCCGCGGGGGAAAAAACACTCGCTGCCACGACGGCGGGGCCCGGACCCTCGGGAAACATGGCGCCGCCGACTCCGGACGGGGGAGAGAGGCGAGCCGCAGACGTCACGGTCCCCGGCGCGGGTTCCCGGGAGCCAAGGCCGTCGCCGCGGCGGCGAGCAACCGGTTCCGCGAGAGGCGTCGTACAAACCCCGAGCGCGCTCCACGTACGGCCGGCCGCCCGCGGCTAGCCTCGGCCCGTGGGACGCGTGGCTTCGCGCGGCCGCCGCCATTTCCTGGTGCCAAGGCCGCGATTTCGCCCGTCGCGCGGACGAGAGCTCGCGCGCGAGAAGCGTCCCGGGCCGCGCGGCCCGAACCCGACACCCGGGCGCGCAGCATCCGGCGGCGGACACCTGTTGCGCAGATCGGGTAGCCGGCGCGACAGGTGCACTGTCAGAGTAAGAGCTCACCGTCGTCCAGGTAGTTGGTCTCGGAGTCGGTGCCGGCGAACTCCTCGGAGCCCATGCTCTCGTCCACCTCGCTCTTGATGAAGAGGGCGCCCTTGGCGCCCTGCGCTAGTACAGTGGCCAGAGCATCGTGGTAGGTGGCGATCTTCTTGCTCCGCTTGCCGTACTTGTACTCCTTGCGCAGGCGCTTCATCTTCTCCTTGACCTGGAGTGCGGTACGCAGGTAGCCCAGGGAGCGCATCTGCGCTGCCATGCTCTCGTAGACCTTGTTGTTGCGCGACGTGCCGTCCAGGAGATCCCGATCCGCCGCCCAGATGCGGATCAGCTCGTAGGTCTCCTGGTCGCTCCACGTGAGCCCCGCCATGCCGCAGTCCGCCAGAGCGCCGGCTGGCCCGCTCCCGGCCCGACCACCACCCGAGTGGCAAAACCCGTCTCCAACCTTGAGCGGGTTCCCGGCAGGGTTCAAAGAACTGGCGAGGAGGCCGGGAGAGGGCGGGCGCCACTGGCCCGGCGCTGATAGCTGCCCTGTCGCCCGCCCGGCCGCGGTCGGCGGGGCCAGGGTTCGGCCGCCTGGCAACCTCCTTCCGACACCACCCCGCACGTCCACCTGTTGCCGCTGGTGTTCTCCGAGCGCCGCTGCTGCGCCATCCGCCGCGCCTCGCCAAGCAAGCCCGGCTTCGAGCCAACGGGGACACTGACGGAGGGTCCGCTGCCCGGCCGCAAAACTCCACGGTCGCCGAAGAGGGGCGAGGGGGAAGCGCGCGCTCTCGCTCGCTCGCTGGCCGACGCCGGAAGGCCCGCGGGTCCCCCCCTCCCACGTGACCGACGGACCGGCCCCCGAGAGCCCGAGCCCGCCAGGGGCGCCCCCCCTGCGCCGCCGTTCAAGCTTCGACTCGGGCCGCGAATGCGAGCCTCGAGCGCGGCGAGCCCCGCCTCGGCGGCACAACACGGCTACTCAGTGCGGTCGTGCTCGGCGCGTTTCGAACAGCCCGCGGCCTTTAACGTGTCGTCGTCAGCTGACACCTGACGTATCAATTTTCGGGAGCTCTTTCGGTTAGACGTTCCCCTCGCGCCTTTTCCCAGCGCGGATTGACCGAAAAAGGAGCAAAAAGAAAAGGAAAGAACGAACAAAAACTTGAAGCGCAAACTGATGATTAAACATGAAACCCCAAAAAACTAGAAAAAAAAGAAAACGAAGGACGACACAACATTTATTCAAGTAGAAACAACTCGGGACTTTTATTGACATTCCTGCGCTCGTGCAACGAAGGCACCGAGCGGCATGATAAAATAAAAGAAAAACGCAATTCAGCGACGTTTCTAAATGTATACAGCTTGCACGCATGTAACGGACCCCAGGAGGTCCGGCGCGTCCGAAGCCCTCCCCAACGCCCCACCGGGCCCCTCCCCCCAAAATTCCGACGCATCGCCGCTTTCCCGAACCCCCAATCCACATTCGGGACCCCGTGCCAAGCCGTATGTTGCGCTTGCAAATTACTTTTTGTAGCAGACAACGAGCGCGCGCAAAAAAACCGTAAAAACGCGCGCGCACTTGCGCGCCCGTACGGCAATCGCTTGTACCAGGAAGGCGCGCGCGGCTGCCAGCCGCGTCGTTCCAACCGCGCGTCCTATGTGCGGTAGCATAAAGTAGCGCCTTGTATTGCCGCGCCTAATTTTCGATTCTTTTCTTCGGAAATACGCACACCCCACGCCCACTCACAACGAGCGTTTCACAGCAATCGACGAGGCTCATGGGTCAGAATGAGTGGTCACGAAATATAAATGAGCCCGAACCGAAACCTTACGCTGTTTTCGCTAAGTCCAGTGAGTGGAACATTGTTCACACAAAGCTTTGTCATCAGAACCAGAGCTGATCAGAACGAGGTCCACGGCGCCGCCCTAAAACAAGCAGAAACCTCTATTTTTCAGTGCCGCATGCACATGCGAAGTATACTACAGGTTCTAAAGCAGGACTGCACAACTAAAAAATTACCCGGGCCATAACAAAAAACAAAAAATACACGTTTATTGGGAACTACGCAGGTTTTTAATAACATGTTTTCAATAACTGGCATCATCGCGCTGGTTGTCGTCTTGACCATATCTCGCAGTGTCATGTCCGCGGACGGCATGTTGTGCGCATTTTTTTTTTAAGCCAAATAAGACAGCTCACCAAAAAGATGGCTCCTGTACGTTGCCAACAAACTCGGCTCCAAATCCATAATATGAACTCTGCCGCAACAAGACGAAAACAAAAGAAACACGAGCCTTTTTTATTATTAATGACGGACATCAGAAAATCAGATACAACACGCCGTGTCCAACTCCGTTTTTTTTTTTTTTTTTTTTTTTTTTTTTTTTTTTTTTGCTTGTTAGATTAATATCAAATTAAACATTATATTAATATTTAAAAGAAAACAGCTTGTTTTTTTGCTATTTGCCATTAGACCGCAACTGGAACCCATTTTGTTACCTAAAATCTCCTACCACAGAGAAAAAAAAAAATAGCAGTCAGCAGTTTTTTTATAAAGTGTACTTACTTTTTGTAACCATTTCCAACTTTGTTCGCTGAAAGCAAAACAGCTGCTTTTCACACCATCATTTGAAAACCAAACAATTAAATGTTAGCTTTTAGCCCCCAAGTCTGGCGAGACAAGGTGCTTGGAACTAAAACCAACTTCATTAAATTTGCATTTTCCAACTCCTCCGTGTCCACGAATTGGGACTTGTGGGGACCTGTTTCCTTTTCAACTCTACCCACTACCGAGATGTCCCCCTTTGCATAGCCTCATGACGCGGGCATCCCCAAAAGACAGCCCAACAAGGAGTAAGGCCGTGGGGACATGTGGGAGGGCGGCGGAGAGAAGCTCACCGGATAAAAGCTCACCGGAGATAAGCTCACCGGAGAAAAGCTCACCGCAAAACCGGCGGATGCGGAGAAAAGTTCACCGGCCTTTGAGCGGATGCGGAGGAAAGCTCACCGGTTTTTCTTTAATTTAGCCGATTCTGCGTCAAACATGGTAATTTAACACAATTTGCATTCGTCACTTCATTAAAAATATGTCCTCTTTTTTGTGATATCCTTGAAGTTCATTGGGCATATTTACTAAATTCTCAGAAATTAGTAATCATCTCTTCTGTATATTAATGAAGCCGAAAGTATAAAATCAGAACATCGCTCACCGGTAAAAAAGACAACAATTTATTGACAACTGACAGTGCGCCGTCGGTAGCTCTGTCAAAGCGGTTTGTTCTTTGCGAGCTAATATGAATAGTGGTGTGTTAATAGTTTTAGCACCAAATATTACATAGTGCCTAATAGACAAGTAGGTATTGATGTAATCAGTGTCGGCTACGCTGTCTCCTTTCTATTAATTTCACTAACAATACTTTAGTTGCGAGAACAGGTTCGTCCCGTCGTGTTTGTTGTCTTCACTCCGTCGTCGTCATGTGAGCGGTTTTTATCATAACGTTTACCAACTCGCCCTATTTGCTACCTTACAGAACACTACTTCTCATATAGGTCACGAGTAACAACGGTCCCAGTGTGCAGTACTGAAGGTCATGGGTGGCTCACCGTAGAAGGGCACTATCACACAAAGGCAAGGTGTGGAAACACCAGCACGAAAGGCTAGAAAACGTGCATGTCCGTGGAAGAAAGAAGCCTCGATATCCTACTGACTGTTTTATCCTGTTTTCAAAGGTTAACAAAAGCTTCAAAGAGGATTTCAGGCACCGCGTTGTTGCACAAGCACTTTCGGATTTTCGGCATTTACAGTTTTGATTTTTAGGTTTTAGGCAGACATTATTAAGTTTTCGAACCTTTTCTTGTTCTTCAAGTTCAAGCCACAGAAAACACTCGCCCGCTTTTTTTATTTATTTTGGGAGCAATATACCCAATAAGCTTGACAAATAATACAAAAAAGGACATTTTCTTTTTTACAAAGCTGACGAATTTTAATGATACTAAATTGAAACATGTTACGCATGATCCAACAGCCTCCATATAAAAAGAAGAAAAAAAAATCCGTGAGCTTTTCTCCGCATACGCTCAAGGGCCGGTGAGCTTTTCTCCACATCCGCCGGTTTCGCGGTGAGCTTTTCTCCAGTGAGCTTTTCTCCGGTGAGCTTATCTCCGGTGAGCTTTTCTCCGGTGAGCTTTTCTCCGGTGAGCTTTTCTCCGGGATTCCATGTGGGAAGGGGGCCTTGGAAACACTGGGGACGAGTGATGATGGAAGAGGGAACCGAGGAGCGTGTTGGTTTAACGATAACCGACACTGGAAGAATATACCACACATTTGGAACGGACGGCCAATCTTTCGTATGGCGATTATGTGCGTAAGACGAGTCTTTTTGACTTGGCAACGACACAGTATGGACGGACAGATATGCAACAAGCTCCGTGTCATTTACGATTACTCGGGGCAGGAACCAGAGGAACTCTGCAGACTTGAGAAAAAAACTTAATTTGCTTTTCTTTACTAGTAGCTGGTTTTCACATCCTAGAAAGCTGCATGCAAGGGTTTGTATTTTCCCTACAGCTCCCACAGCACGAACAGAAGCACTGGGATCTTGCTACAGAGCACTCAAAGCAACAAGTGTAAGCTCACATGTTTTATGAACAGCTCAGTGGAATAGTCAAATTTTATCGTGCACTTTCCTGGTGCATTTCTGTAAAACAGCATTTCCCAAATAGTGCTCTCTGATCCCAAGCGGGTAGCAACAAATTCAGCAAGAGGGGGGGGGGGGGGGGGGGGGGGGGGGGGGGGGGGGGGTTGCAGTAAAGCGACTCAAGAACACAAAAAAAAAAATTCTGAAATTGGCTTCCCTGCAGTGGCATCAATGAAGACAAAATACAGGCTGCAGCTCTACATCGAGACAGAACTGAGAGTTGCAGAGTCCAAACTCTGCCGTAAGTCAAGTGCATGCATGCTGGCATGCATTTTTTTCCCCTTTTTTGCAATGGCTTCTAGGTAAGCTGAATAGAGTAACTATATTACCTGTCAAATATAACTTTATTGTAAATTTTGTGTATTACTGTCCATGCACTGATATCGAAAAGCATGTAGCATTGCAAAAGGCTGGGGGGGGGGGGGGGGGGGTTCAATGCAATATGCTGGAAATGACTTAATTTTCGCTGAAACCTATTTTTCATGAATTTCGCAAATCGCCTACAATTTGCGAAAAATACGTCCCGCGAACAGTTCGCGCAATTTGTGAACGATACGAAAGCTGCACCTGATTCGCGAAAATTAAAGCCCGCGAATAATTAAAAAGTTTCAGCTTTGGCCAGATTCGCGAAAATTAAGTCGTTTACAGTATTATATTTTTGATGGGTCACAGGCCAGCAGAGTTTGGGAAGCACTGCTGTACGACGTCTGCAGGACTGAAAGCATCTGGCCCTTTTCCCCTTCCACGCCAAGAAGAGTGGTACCATGCACGACTGCTTGTGACAGAACCCCAAGGGGCTGGGGCCATTTATTGCGATAGGGGAACCACAGGCTCTATGTATACACAATCTGCTGCTTCTGTTGACGGGGGCTACTGGCTCTCTTCTTTGGGCTCCTCCATGCAAGGCCGCTTGGCTGCAGCTGAAACAGTGCACACACGCAGATGTCAGATGCCTGGATCCAACTGGTACAACCAAAGATTTCTTAGAAGACAAGGTACAGGGATTTTTTGCCACTCGTGGGAATTAGCACAAACAGATGGTGGACCAACAAAAACAATTATAGTAATGCACTCAAGATCATAACTGGTGTGCTAGCCCCAGCATTTTCTGCATAAAGAGAGTGAATTAATCACTTTTTAAGTAGGCATAATGTTAATGAATGAAGGCCCCCAGTTTCACCGTCACTGTCAATTCTTTGCCTTGTTTAGAGAAGCTTTAGAACTAGAATTTAAGCTGCAAATGTAATTTGACATCTTTGCAACACTACTTGCATGGTTGTGAAGCAATTAAATAGTGTAGTGATGATAGATGTACAGGTACTGCTATAAAGTTACCCATTTTCTAAAACATCTTTTTATCGCACATTCGTAAACTGTCTTGTTTATATTATTGGCTGCCGCCTTCAACTAAGGCTGCTGGAAGTGTTGAGAAATGTAATTTGAAAGAAAGATCCTGGATGGTTAGTATTAACATACGCTGTGCAACACAGTCAATAAAACGCAACACAAACCTTTTTTCACATTTCACTCAGAAAGGTCATCGACGACTATCAAGCTTAACCATGCAAGTCGGAGCTCCGAATGAGCCCTTCCCATCACGCTAGGAGTTCTCGTGACACCCGTTCAACTTCAAGGAGAATACAAGAAGAAACGGCAATTGCTTGTTCGTGCTAACTGTGCCGTGCTCTGCACCTACTCGTCACGATAAAGCCGCGGCCCTTCCTGAATTATCGTATTATCATTATTATCACGCAAAGTCGAAAGAGCACAAGAGAACCAACCAAATGAGTAAAGTTGATACATTTTCTATTACTATCACACTATTGGGCTTGATTTTTCACAAAGCTTTCCGATTCTATATGTTTCAGTTGCATCTACACACAATATATGCTGATAAAAAAAAATTTTTTTAGTGAATTATGGTAAGTATTAATTTATGCTAAACCATCTAAAATAGAAACCAGAAGGTTAGAAAATTTACATGTAACTCCTCACCCCCCACAGTCCCACTTATTCGCAAGTGGGATTCTGCTAAACCCAAAACGTTTTTCGGCAATCCATAGACTTGTAGCACCAACACTCACACAAACTAACAAACTGACCTGGCATGTTCACACAAATGAAACTCGCAACTTAAAAAACAAATTCTAATTTATATAACGAGTACGCAGTGCTCCAACCAAGACGTTCAAGTGACTACACCACATTCAATCGCCGGGAGTTGATGCAAGTCTGAACCGGCGACCCCGAGTAGCCTTCTTTGTCTGCCAAGGAAGGAGAGAGCACGCACCAAAGTTGAAATGGAGGCCAGTATGAGAAAGGCAGATCAGCTCTGCCCTTTCCTGTGTTTTACCCTAGACCTTGTGTCTGAATAAGAGCAAACAAACAAACACCTGGGCCCAAGGCTTGACTAGGGGAGGCGGGGGGTCTTGTGGGGTAGGTGGGGCGCACTGCTGCCTGTACCACGGGCTGGGCCTGCTGCAGGGGCACCTCAGGGCCCCCTCCGTAGCTACCTTGCAGGAAGCGCCACATCGGCTCTGACAGGGAGCCGTAGTCGCTGCCTGAAACCGCGGCAGGAAACGAACCTGTCACGCAGCCGTGCAGTGCGGAACACAGAACTACCATATTTTCCAGACTGTAGTCTACAAACTATACAAGGATTTACTTTTCTAGATTGTTCATTAGGATGAGACACAATGAATTTTGTAAATAACAGTGCATGTTAATGATGACTTATGCATGCCACAAACTTCTTCGTAAGCTGATAAAGCAGGCATTGTGCTGCGTATGAGAATTTTTTAATTACAGGCTATGCACGCAGGTGTGGGCTACATGCACTGGTGCGGACTATACGAGAGAAAACTTTTTATTTTTAACTGAAATTTTCCTTTGTGGTCTATACACCAGGTGTGGACTATAGTCAAGGAAATAAGGTATCTGAGAAGGTGAAAGATGACAGACTCTGTTTCTTTATCCCAATTCTCGTGCTCGTTCGCAAAGTTCAAGCGGCTGTCCTAAAGGCGTTCAAGTGTTTCCACGAATTAAGGATATATTGGATAGAAACAGTGAAATGAGGCATGTAATACCTTGCAAGTCATATTCCCCTCTTGTCTCCTTCAATTGTTGATTCTTTACGGCATTCTTTTCTTGCCTTCGTCAATAAAATTAAACTTTCTAAATAAACCCTTTTGCCTGCCATGTAGCTCAATTTTCCTGCTTTCCGAGGCTTTTTGCCTTCACAAAAGACAATGCTATCATTATTATATATGGATAAATTTTTTCTGTGTGAGCAAAAACATTTCTGTCCAAGCAGAAAACGAAACAAAAATGTGCCATTTTTAATGCTTTATTTTATGGCGGCACTTACACATGGACAAGAAGACACAATTATGGTCTCATTATAGCTGGAGGCCTCCACAACTTGTAAAGCATACACAATTCTTAAGGGGAGACACTGCCCAGAAAAAAAGAATTCTGCAAAAAAAGTTGATTTTGAAAAATGACATATTTACATCCACCAACATCTAGAGAGAGAGTATTCCCAAAAAGTTTAATTAATTTTCACTGCATAGTTAATTTTTTCTAAGTTATTTTCTGTTCACCAAAGCTAAAGAAAAGGTAGGGTTTGGAGCACTTTGAAAGCATTTTTCTCCGTTCCACTTTTTGGTATAAATTCCATTTTAGTCAATCTATCGTTTGATAATGGCAAAAACAGGGAAGGCTCATTCTTCCCTTTTCCTGACTGAAATTTAATAAGGAATGCGGCAATGGAACTTTTTTGTCACTTTACGGATGTCTTTTATAAAAAATGTTGACACTTTGTTGAAGACACAGAAGACCACAAAGCTGACCAATTTTGCAGAAGAGAACACTTATAGAAATAAAGTATTTAAAAAAAAAAAAACGTTCCATAGCTGCACCCTCTACACATTTTGCTACACTTCTAGCAAATAAAAATCTTGAATATCGTGCTAGTTTTCTGACGATAGATTAACCCTTTAACCACCAAGTAATCTTTGAAAAAAATGTACAAACTTTCCCAAATATTTTTATTTGCACATATTTTTTCTTATGTGGTTCTGATTTTGCAATTACATTAATTGATTGGTTCCTGATACGTATTAACAGAAAAATTTTAAAAGAAAATGTTGATTTATAGGGAAGCTTTCCCTCAATGCATGTAAGAGTGAGAATAATACATGCTGAAATGCGCAGTATTTATTTGAAAATGCGCACCATAACAAAAGATCAAGTGCCTAGACGTTTTTCTCCGTAGTAGCGCTAACAAAGTTCCGTAAGTAATGATCCCTTGCAGAATTATTAGCGCAAGGAATGCCATCACCTCTTTGCGGTCCACCGGTTACCATCAAGAACCCCGTGCTGGGAAATGCGGAACCGCATAGCGATTTGTGTCTGTCACAATGAAGTTGGGAAGGTCCCAATAAAAAAATTAAAAAAATCTTGAACCAGCCGAGAATGTCTTTTTCGTCAGTGGGTTGCCGCAGAATCCCGGGCACTGCACAAAACGGAAACCTCGGAGGCGCGGCTGGCGGGTTTTCAGCGTTTACGCATTGTTACACTCGAACAGTACCCAGCGCGTCGTCTAATTCGTCACTGAGGTCATCGTCATGTTCGACTCACTTTCAGAGACAAATTCGATGACTTTATCGTCGCTACTGTTTGAACTGCCCAAAAGAGAGCCCGTTTCCGAGGGCCGTCACCGGCATCACTCAAGCGCGCTGCCATCTCTGATCACTGTTGCAAGGCTAGATACGTACCAAAGGCCAAAACACGCTATATTTGCGCGACCTCTCCTGCCCTCCAGTGTTGAAAATTGAAACTAAAGCCGATGGACGAACCTGTCTCGTGTTTGGCAGTGAAAGCAAACCATCACATTGGCTGGACGAGTGTGACTCGTCATCGGCGATATTGGTACAACCTTCCATGACGAGTACAGCTCGGGTTGAGTGGTTAAAGGGTTAACTAAACAATGTAGGCGTGTCGCTGATAGAAGCTACTCTGATTTCCTTCTCATTTAACCGACAGACCTGAAATTTTGTTATACACCCTCTAGCATGACCACCAGCCTACCCTGTAAATTTCATTGATTTTAAGACAAGGGTTCAAAAGTTGACCCCCCTAAGCGGCGTGTCCCCTTAAGCTCAGAGGTGCACACTCTTCTTGAGTCTGCGACTGCAAAACCTACACGAATGTGCATCCTTCCAGTGCTCTTGCGCTATTGACACTTAGTATCACGGTACAGAAGAAACGGGCAGAGCTATAAACAAGTGTTGGCAAAGACGTCCTCACCCGCACGCAGGGACTGTTGTAGGGTTTGTGCGGTGGATGCAGACTTGGCAGTCACCCCGCAAATGCACCAGTTGTCGATGGGACCTGGGGCGTCTGCAAAAAGGTGGAATAATTCAGCACTTCGTCCGAGCAACCTCGTCTTGTGCGGCCGACTTTCAGAGATTTCAAAAACTTTCAAAACTCATCTCCTGAGTGAGCCACTGTATCTGCAGTGAATACTATCTGGAGTGGCGTCAGTTAAGGGCGTCTACAAATCACTTTTAGGGTCTGCAAAGACTTTGTTCAGCCGATCACGGTTGAGAAAATAGAAACCTCTTAAAAGAGGGTAGCAGAAGTATTTATTCTTCTTGATAACAGGGTGCAGAAATGTTTGCTGCATACTGAGACGTGTAATTGCCGAATTCAAAAGAGAGTCCTATCGAAACTGCCTACCATAGAATACCGTGCATCCGCCCATTCCACATTAAGCGCCCATCCCCAAATTTGTAAGATCTGAGAAAACACGCAGAGTACATTTATATGTAAAATTGATGACCGGACAAGTGCCCATCCCCCGATTTCTTGTGATTATCTTCAAAGTTTGAGTGGGCGCTTGCCCGGTATTTTACGGTAAATGTGGGCACACACCCACGATTGAGGAGCTAACAGAACGAAGGGAAAACATTTTTGTGCAAGTGTAACACGTTGGCAGACGTCCACCCCACACATATAGCAATAAAACAAAAAGCCAGTCTTCCATCGTGTCAATATTTTCTCACGCTCTTGCAATCAGAAGCAAAACCACTCGACCATACACCTGAACCACTCTTCCATAAGTATAAAGTCACGAAAATAAAAGAATATTGCAACTACCAACTTGCTCCAATGATGCAGCATCTTTTAAATTTATAATTCATCAGTTGAAAGAAACTGGTGGAAAAAAAAAAAATGTGCTGAGTCCTGGAGAGTGCCACGTCCTAAAAGAAACTAAAGGCTACAGACGCTTCGGTGCACAGTATACACACTACTGAACTTTTTAGACGAGCAAGGCGCTCGCATTGAGCTTGCAAACACAAAGGCGTTGTCTCTAACTGCATATTATTTCTTGTACATAGCTCGTTAATTCCTGTTGAAATATTTTAAAATTTTTTTCTGCCCACCAAGTTGACAAATGCAGGGGGTGGGGCCCTGTGAAGCTGCATTATTGCAGTTTTTTTTCCCCTGTCCTTGTGCCCCCTTTTGTATTCTGGGTGTAAAAACAAAAAAAAAAAAAAAGACACAAAAGAATAAAAATAGTCCAATTATTATTTTCTAATGTTATTTTACTGTTGTTGTTTGAAGCATTTTATGTAATTTCTGTGAAGTAGATTGCACCATTTCGAGCGAATCGTTCTCCGAATTATCGGTTTGAGCGGATGGTGATACATTTTGTCCTTGAACTGAGCGTGTGTATGTTACGGCCCAAAGCATTCGTCCGACCGACCATGACCTTTGAGGTTCCCGGTGTGAATCTGGAAGGCTATGGTTAGGATTAGAGTTACTCACTTACAGCTTATGCTTTGAGTAGCGACACTCCACTCCCCAGACTGCATCGTGAGCGCCGCCATGTTAGCCAATGGTGTAGAGCGGATGCAATTGGCGATAGTTACCACATTTAAAAAATGAGACCTACTGAGACTAAAGCCGCGGTCACGCTGCTAACAAGTCATACAAAAATTACAAGGCAGCAAATTGATGGTCGAGGTGGATCTGTAAAAACCACAGGAGTGATTATCTATGAATGCGAAAGCATTTAATGTTGCGCAGAGGCAAATTTAGCGGGGAAACTGAATTGGTGCGAAGGTCGCGACATCAATTTAGCGTCGTCCTCTAGGACGACGCTAAATCCTTGTCGTCCTCGAGATCACCCTAGATGTCGTCCTTGAAGTCGTCCTAGACGTCATTCTTAATGTCACCCTCGACGTCATCCTAAACACTGTCTAGAACGACGTCAAAGATGACATCTAGGACAACTTTTAGGATGACCTCAAGGACAACGTTCTAGGGAACGATGTCGAAGACAACGTCTGGGACGACCTCTAGGACGATGCCAAGATCGTCGGGTCCTTCGAAAAGGATGCGAATGTGAAGGAGTGTGTACTACCGCTCCGCATACGTGCGGTGCCATGGAGATCGCGAGCTTCGCGGACATTGCTTCCCCACAGTGCACAGGTGCTCGGTGAGAAGCGCACTCAACGGGGCCAACCTACTGCGATCGACACTTTGGAAAGCATGAATATCCATGGGTGGCAAGCCTTAGTCTTTTGGAGCAGGTCTGGGAACAGCAAAGATGCCCCTTCGGAGCAGCCTTGGAGCAGTAAAATTTCTGTTTTGGAGCAGCTCCAAAGCAACAAAAATCGCGTTTCGCAGCAGTATAAGTAAATCTTGGAGCTGGTTGCTCAGGTCAAACTCGGAGCTATAAGCGCAGATGTGTTTTTCTAAATACAAATACCTTCTAAATACCTTCACGTGACGTTCCAGAACCATTTCCAAACATACCCTTTCCTTAAATATATTCCAGCCCATAGCATAAACAATATTTGAATGGCAGCTATTGAGAACTGTCCTGGTAGCGGGTTGGTTCCCCATGGATTTACAACAGAAGGAACAGTCCACAAAAAAAGCACAACTTAAGCCTCATGAAAACAGAACGTGCCTATTTAACAACCTAAATCATACATTCCATAAGTTGAACACAAAAGCATTTCAAGATGCAGTAGTATGGTATGAAATAAGGTACAATACTGACTACAGTTTTGATTATTAGGAAATACAAATGTTTCAAGTCCTTGTTTAGCAAACAAAAGTATTCCAATACTGAACAGAGTACAAATCTACTCTATCTGATAAAAGTATGAATGCAAAATATTAAAAACTTCATGATACCATCTATACCATCCCTACTCATACATACACGCTTAATTGACCCTTAATAAACCAGGCACGACAAACTAAAAAAGAAAAAAGCTTGTTTTCAAGTTTAATAAAAAAAAAAGTGACTGACAAAACTAGCAAGCAAGACCGTAAAATGAAAGGTTTTCCTCAGACGTCAAGTGCTTGGATGCATTCTAGCCCAACGATTTAGAATTTGCTTCACTCAGCAGGACATTCCCACTGTTCTTTTCGTAGTCCTGCTGGCTTGCTGTTTGTGTGCCAGCGTGCGTAATCACCATATACGTCATTTACAAGAAATTCTACAGATGATTGAGGCAACCAATTATCGCCTTTATATGTTACATTTACGACACGAATGAGGAGCGCAGAAGTGGTTTTAGCAAAAGCACACACCCCAAACATGCAAAGAGAAAAAAAAATATTCTTCTTTAATTTTGTAGACTGGTTACAATTTCCTCAGAGATTAGATGATAGGTGAACACATGCCAGCAGTCTCTTAGGTATGTTTATATACCACAAGGTCCTGAAAGAACGCCCACCCAGTATGAAAAGGTAAATGGTGTGTGTGTGTATGTCTGTGTTGGGGGGGGGGGAGAGGGGCACGGGGCACTACAAGTTACATGAAACGGGAACTCTTCAACTTCAAAGTTTCCAAATTTTTCCCTCACCAGTCGCGGGTTTTAAACATCATGATTAACTATCACCAGGTCACTTGCAAACTCACTGTCTTTTCATTAAGGATACATATCGCAGACATGGCCAACTCGCGTGTGCGATAAGTAAGTGGGAATTTGCTATGAACTTCCTTGTCACGGGTACAGCAGTAGAACGTGGACGTAGCGCATTCGGGCTTCACAGTGCGATATACACGCAAGAACCTAGCTGCTAAAAACTCGGGTGCCACGGGAACTGATATTGCGCACGCAAATCGCAGACAAAAAAAACAAAGTGTATATACATTGCAGATGCAGCAGATTCACGTGTCACGGTGCGATAAGCACAAGGGAACCTGCGGCGAACACACTTGTCACGTACTGATCCCGCAGATCACACGGTAGATGTGATTTAAAAAACGGCATGGGTGATTTCTCGGAGGGGCGGGCATTCATATGAGACTTTACGGCATATGCGATTTAATGTGCATGTGTGTGGTATTTCCATCGGGTATTTCGAATACATGCGGCCATGCTCAATACCACTGTGCAAAAAAAAAAAAGGTAATTGACGAAACAATGTTTTGAGGCATTGTTTTGTCGTTTTTCAGAGTACTTTCAAAGTTTCAGAGTACAAAGCCACTTTATGCATGTCCCATTTTCAGAGATCAGACCTACACGCCGTTGACACGACCACATTGGTATGGTGGTTTCATAACAATAGGTAGGGACTTTTAGCAATCTGTTACTGTGTTCCATGTATCGCACTACCGGAGCTTTTGAAGCATGCTTTTAAATGCGCCTCGCTGTCACAGTATCACCCAGCCGCATGCTTAAAAGCATGCTTCAAAGGTTCCAGTAGTGTGCGGTACTGTCGAGGTCGGTTATAACGAAGTCAACGGGAATCAAAAATCCCTTCGCTATATCTGCTATTTTGTTATAACCGGCTTCGGTTATAACTAACTGCAAAAGGGAAGGGGAAATCGTGATCGCATCTCTCTAGCCGCTATTTCGTTATAACCAGTCTCGGGGGTACGCAGAACACGGTAACAGATAGCTAAAAGTCCTTACAGGTTCAGAATTACCTAAACAAACACGATACGGTAAACTACTGTGGCCAATAAAGAAGAACACACCATTATATAGAGCCTAAAAAATGAAAGCCGTTTACAACTCCCTGTAACGCCGACTTAGAGCGCAGTTCTTGAGGACGAGGAGGGGAAGGTACGGAGAGGGGGCTATGTGCCTCCTCCTCTCCTGCTTGCCCCCCCTTTAGGGGAAACTTTTCCGCTAAATTTGGCGGAAAAAATTCCCTGCTAAATTTAGCGGGGAAATTTTTCCACTAAATTTAGCGGGGAATTTTTTCCGCTAAATTTGGCGGGGAAAATTTTCCGCTAAATTTGGCGGGGAAATTTTCTGCTAAATTTAGCTGGGAGTTTTTTCTGCTAAATTTAGCAGGGAATTTTTTCCGCTAAATTTGGCGGGGAATTTTTTTTGCTAGATTTAGCGGGGAAATTTACCCATCATGAACCGCGCAATTACGCTGACGCCAACGCCGCTCAAGCCGGAAACGGGCACCTAAGAGCTGCGCTCTAAAGGGAAACAACCTTTTCGGCTTGTTTTGGCGCAACATGTGCACTTGGGAGCAGGATAGCGCAGCGAAAGTGGATTGGCACACACTGGCACAATTGGCACAGCGCTTCCACCCTTATATTGCAGTTCACCTCAAAGCGAATATCCAATAGGATATTATTTGAAATTACTATTCGGAAACTCGAATATTCGCACAATGCTATTAAAAAGCATCTCATACTTTAAAGGGAAGCTGAAGAGGTTCTTGAAAAAAAATGAGTTTCAGGTGAATCCTGGAGTATTTCATCCCATGAATTTGAATGTCGCGTTCGTTTTCCCCTAAGATGTAACTAAACACCAGAAAACAAGAAAAACCTTTGACCAGTCGTCATGTCATAAAAGGATCTTTCGGCCACCAAGTGCATGTCACTCCTGTGGGCAGCACATGCAATTGCAAGCTTGCCAGGTATATTCCCCCGCACTGACACCAGTCGTGACGTCTTTTTTTTACATTTTTGAAAATATCAAGAGTGTGCGTGCATAGCTTTGATAGGCACTGAAGATGCATGAGACCAGGGATACCGAAAACTTTTATGACGTAATGCTCCGGGAAGGAGGGGCCTCGGCAGATCTTTGAAAATTGTTTTCTGCAGCTTCCGTGCACAAAATTAAAATATAATCTCGATATTCGTGATACTAAGACGATCTAAGTTTTTTCACTCAAATACAAAACCGTTTCAGCTTTCCTTTAATAAAAATTGAAACTGAAACCCCACAAACCCAAGCCAGCATGTACCTATGTGGGTTGCTTACGCTGTTAGCTTACCTGTCTCTTTGCCCCTCACAAAGGCCTCCCACTGCTTGAACCACGCCATGCTCACGGCATACACCTCTCCAGGGCTCTCCTGGCTTTGCTGGAACTCGCGGTTCAACTGCATTCGAAGACACAGGACTCCCAGTTAAAATGGCAAAACATTAATGCAGGCTGTTAACATGCTTTTAAAACCCCTCAACCTCAAGCCACGTACCACACATAAGAAAAAAAAAAGCAAGGATAATTTTAGAATGGTAGAAAGGGGTGGGCCACTGCCAATTGCAGTATAAGCTAGAAATCTGTAAATCTAAATGAAGATATATAACTTAGACATGTCGTAAGACAAGGCTCCCCAAGATATAAGAAAAAATAAAATCATCCTTTCTATGGGATTGGGTGTTCTCATTACCTGCATAATAAACAAAAGCTAGCTTCTTATTTTCCCTGCCCGCGCAAGAAATGAGAGGCATTTGCAAGGACAGATAATGAGGTTAGCATTCTTTCATCGAACCTGGATCCCTATGGGAGCACGAACTGACAGACTGTGCCAAAAGCTGCCTTTGAGAGGACATATCATAGGAGAACCAAGTCTGCAGCCTTGTGAGGAGTGAAGTTTGGGACATGATGCAACAGGCTTCTCTTCCTTTGTAGTGCTTACAATGCAGTGTTCACTTTTTATCCATGTCAGCCAGAAATGAAACAGAGGGTGTGAAAGCACGCACCGCCACAAAGGTCTCCAGTTCGAGCTTTCTCCTGCTCTCCAGAGCCTCCCGCTCGCTCGTGCACGTGGGGCAGGTGTACAGGTGAGTGCAGGCGGAGCCGCCTCCAAACCTGGAAATGAACCAAATAGAGACCGCCATATACAAAGTTTGATTTAAAAGTTTCCGGAATCACCGCTGGGGGGTTTTTCTTTCCAAAATATTTCTACAGCACTGTATTGGCAACCCTTTCGTATAAAGTGACCACAAATGTCAGATTGATATCTCAAAAAGTCGGGCTTTGACAAGCATTTTAGTTGAGCAACCATGAACATTTTTGATGATGGGTAAAAACAAAATATGAGCAGTCATCAAATTCTTTTATTTAGAGGGAAAAACTGCGACGGAAATCAAATCCAGGTTGAATGCTGTTCTTGGGGAATTATCACCTTCGTTTTCCATTATGAGCTTTTGGTGATAGACAAGCGCCAAAAAATTAGACAGGGACAAGAAGTTGATGTAAACACTGGCACACTCGCAACTAACATTTATCGAAGAAAACTATCTCTTATATCAATGGTTCCCAAATTGGGGTCAGCAAGACCCTCAACAAAAGTTTTTTTTTTTTTTTTTTTAGTTGGCACGTTTTTTGTAGTTTGAAGCGCGAGTGTGCCACGTATTGATGAACTGACCAGAATGATGTGGCACCTTTGTTTTATGTTTTTCTGCTACGTAGCAATAAAAGGCACCTGTTTCATGCTCCAGATGTGTTAACTTACTAACGTCCCCCCTTCCCCCCCCCTCTCGAAGGGGTCCCCTATCACTGCCAGCGGTCCACAAGGGGTCCCCAACACATCCATGGCTGGGAACCACTGTCTTATATAGCTGCTAAAAACGTCAGTCATGACTAGAACCACTGTAGCCCTCTATCAAGAAATTCATATTCTTCAGCCAATAAGGTTATGGATGTGTCACTTGTACACTCGTGCCTTTGGCTTTAATCTCAAACACCTCGAGTAGCTCTCTAGATATTTTATCTGGGTATCTAGCCAAAGATTTGGTGTCATCAAATGACGGGGAGCAAGGGCAGCGGCTGCAGTGCATGGTCAGATGTCCTGATGGGGTTGCTCGTGTTGCGGCATCATGTTGGGGGCGTGATCGTTACAACATCGGCCGTCTGACCAATGTATACAAAACCGCATTACACTGGCATTTCATACACAACTCCCGCCGTGCATTCTGTGAATTTTTTGCGGTGCTGTGATTTACATTTGTCTGCAGCATCTGCGGGAGAGTTGATTTTACGGCACAGTCTCGACACCTTGCTGAATGCTGAAAAAACCGCTGCTACGTCGTACCGTCCAGCCACCTTTTTGAGGTTATAGGCAATGAAGTGCATATACGAAATTACAACTGGCCTTTCTGTGCTTCTATCACAAGGTTGCCTATGTGTCCCTTTAATCTTCTTTACTAGGCTTTCCATCAACTCCACCAAACATTTGGAGGAAAACCAGCCCTCTGCAAATGCACTGCTTTTTTCTTCAAGCCCTCTTGTGCACTGTGCACACAAGACTTCTTCAGAGACGCCTCAAGACATATAGAGGCAACCCCTGATTTCACAACCTTTGACTGGGCAGTGATGAATGAGTTGGTGCCCGCCTTGGAGCGTGGCTCGTACGTCCAGCATATGTGGTCCTTCATGAGGCTCAGCCTGAGATCTAAAAACTGCAACTGCCCCTTTTTGGGTTTTCGTGCATAAATTTCAACCCTTCAACATAAGACTTACATGTACCTAGTATTATTCTGATTTTATCGCTAGCCGCTGTAGCCATCTTGCTAAGAACAAGAAAGTCGTCCACAAATCTGAAGACTTTGAAACTTCCTTGATCTCGCAGTTTCTCAAAGATGTTTCTCCTGCACATACTTAGAAATATATTGCACAGTATGGGCGCCACGTGCGAGCCAACATTTGATCGCGCGTGTCTAGCCAAATTTTTGGCTAGATACCCAGATAAAATATCAAGAAAGCTACACGAGGCGTTTGAGAATAAAGCCAAAGGCACGAGATATACAAGTGACACATCCATAACCTTATCAGAAAAAGAATACGAACTTCTTAATAGAGGGCTACACCGGTTGTAGTCATGACAGACATTTTTCACAGCTATATAAGAGATAGTTTTTTCTATTAAAATGCATGATTACACTAAAGACTGCCTACATGTAGGAAGGCGAAAGCATTATAGTCCCTCGGGAGAAATGTTTCCATGTAATGTCTCTACATGTATTAAAGTTTAGGATGACGCATAGGATGATGTCGAGGACGACTTCCTAGAGATCGTCTAGGACAGTGGTCTCAAGCTCATTTGAGTGTAGGGGCCAGATATCTTGCACCTGAAAGGTCGAGGGCCAACGTAAAACGCGGGGGGGGATAGAGAGAGGGAGGAGAAAAGGGATGGAGGGGGAGGGAGGGAGGGAGGGAGGGAGGGAGGGAGGGAGGGAGGGAGAGAGAGAGAGAGATTGCCATTTGCATCTTTCGATTTGATTTGTTTATAAGACTACTTTCAACCCTTACCTGATGGGATAAGAATTAAACTGAACCCGCCCCGCCTACGTGCTGGCATTTTTAATTGAACAAGTACAGTGTCGGTCCCGCTGCTCAATTCACCCAAGAATTAACCAAGCTCAACATGTCTCTAGAAAAACAATCAGTTAATATGACAGTTGTTTTCCCAACCGAACAAATACTTGTTTTTAATGGTGACATATTTTTGAAGGCGAGAATCGCAAGCTCATAGTTTTATCTTTGGCAGTTGCTCCTGCTGATTGATAGTTCGCAGAGCCGAAAGGCATCCTTCAACGAATAGCTTGCGCTTGCAGCCTAATAGCGGAATGGTTGTACATTACAAAAAGCTGGGAAGCAAGATATAAAGCAAAACAATGGGCAAATGAACACACATAAGTATAAACTCTGTGAAGACGTTAAAAGAGCAGGCCAGCTTTATGAGCGGAAAGTAATCGACGAGATAAGATCACGATGGCGCATGCCATTTCTAACGCTCGAGACATGGGAATCGGCACCCATACCAAGTTGCCTGCGGGCCGCGTCTCAGTGAGTCGAGGGCCGAATGCGGCCCTAGGGCCGCGTGTTTGAGACCCCTGGTCTAGGACGACCTAGAGGACGACGTCAAGTATGACCTGTCAGACGACCTCTAGGACGATGTATAGTACGACCTCTAGGACGACGTCAAGGACGACCTCTAGGACGATATTAAGAACAACATCTCGGATGACGTCGAGAATGACGCCTAGAGAAGGACACTTAAGGAGACTGTAGCGCATTAGCGTGGGCGGCCACATTCGCCTGCAGAAGCCGCAGCAGATGTAGACACTGCTGCCAATGTCGAGGCCGTATATGTAGACACGATCGCCTCATGGTCCATCGCACGAAGTGCAAAACAGCACGGATGAAGCCCGAAGTGCACCTCTTGTACACAATGCTCCGGTGGTGATGTCACGCTGATGACGTATGATGACGCTTGATGACATATTTTTATGGCGATCTTTCAATCACAGCGCCGACGGACGGCACTTGTTTTTCACGTACTGTGACAAGTGAGCTCGTCCTAGAGGTATAGGATTTCTAGAATGACGACAAGGACGAGGGTAGTTCTTGGGTCTCAATCGCATTTTTATGGCCATTTACTCCGATTTGTCACTCAATGTGACAAGGAAGGCTTTCGCCTTAAAATGCTGCGAGTGTGCCAGTGTATGTGAACTTCTTGTCCCAGTCTATTTTTTCGATGCTTGTCTATGATCGTGAACCAACTGGCCCGAATTGCCACATTAACGAGATTTTAGGTTTTGGAATTCAAGGGCGGTTGCACAGACACAAGTGATGAACCATGTTAAGACACAAGTGATGAACCATGTTAAGGAAGTCCAAAAACAGCTACCACACCAGAAATTGTGGATAAAATTCATGACTTGGTTTTGGAAGACCGCCACAGACGAAGATTAAGACTGTCCGTGTGAGGAGCCGCCACCGCGTCGCACTGTACAACAAGCCGCGGAGGCTTTTGTTGTGCTCGAAGAATTTTGCTACAGCACCTCTGACAGTGCGAGTACGGTGGAGCACTTGACTGCGCTAAGAAAAGTTGTCGTCTTCGTTCAAATGTCATCCAGAAAGCAGGCGGCAAGAACAGATTTTTTCTCAAAATAGAGGTATGTTACAGGAAAGCCGCTTCGTGTAGTTTTCTTTGGCCATTCAATATTTCGACTTTCGGATAATTCAGACATTTTTTCCGGTCCCATGAGATCCAAATGAACAGGGTTTTACAATAGCATATTTTATAAATATCTAGGGTCTGAACTATGCAAATATTAAAAGTTTGTAATGTCACTTAAAAATAAAATAGCATTTAATATTCTTTGAGATGAACTAATATTCACACTTTTCGAAGAGTTTGCAAGGTCAAAGGCATGACGGGGTGAATTAGCTCTTTCTGAGTGGGTTTCTCGCTGAGCACCTATGCACTGTAAAGGAGCGTTACCTGCGGAGTGATGACAGGTTAAGAGTAAAGTGGAAGCTCCGCCCACCCCTTTCGTCTTTAGCAGAGCAGATGGAGGAGGAGACCTCCTCTCTAGGATTTTGCTCTGCTAAAGTGAAAAAAGGTGGGAGGGGCTTCCACTTTACTCTTAACCTGTCATCGACTCTAGAAAAAAAAGAAAAAAAGAAGCACAGTTCCTAAGTAAAATATTAAATATTTGAGTAGAAATGGAATTAAAAAACAAAACTGTAACTTGGTGGCTGTTGATGTTTACCTTGCAGTAAAACTTCCAAAACAAAACCGTGACAGCTATGCAATAACAGCATATGTTGCACAGCAATTCAGACCTTCCTTTTTCTCTTTTCATTTCAAACTGGTCATGCATGTTGTTTTCAAGCTCGAGTTGAAAGACACATATTTGGGTATAGCGTGACTTATAAATCCCCTCAATTAGGAATAGCTGGGCATCACTCTAGGTTAACTATTATGAAAAAGCCATTGTTTACTTGTCATCCCTATGTAAGCCTTAAAAAGTCTGAAGTCACAGTCAATAAATAAATAGATTAATATCAACTGATCCTAGCAGTAAACAAAGGAAAGCATGGAAACAACCTAAACAAGCTAGCTGCATTTTCATTTAAGCTTAGTGCAACAGTAGTGGAAGGTTCGAAGACAGGCTAATCATCTATTTGATCCACAAATATCCGGGAGAAAATAACTCAAACACCTATTCAGTTCAAACTTAAATTCCACTATTCGCACATGCCTACTAAATGGCAAAGACATGGACGCATGTAGCCGTTGCCTCCCTCTGCTCGGACTCACGAGTCATGGAGGTACTCCCAGACCGACTGCGATAGCTGCATGCATAAGTCTTCGGCAAAGGAGGCCTTGGCCGGTTGCACACCTGCACAGAAACATGCGATAGTGACGAGTCATCCTCGCGAAGGACCCGAGCGACACCACTACTGTCAAGGCTAATGATGATATAGTAAAAACAAATTAGTAACTGACATAACGAACAGCAGCAATGGTAACAGAAAAGCAACTCGGTGCATTGGGTTGTGCAGTTACAAGAATTTTGAAGTTTGGTTCAAGTCATTTCACCAGCATTTCTAAACAAACTCCTCGAGGGGCCCCATGTAAAAAGCTCTGAGGTGTGTTTAAAAGTACAGTATCAGTAACTATTTGATTGCAATAAAGCACGAAGGACGCCTCAGTTCAAGCACAAGAATATGCGATAGGGCCAACAAACTACACCTGACAAACTCCACTAATGAAAGCTTGGTGAAGACAACATTTGTCAAAAAAAAAAGAAAGAAAGATTGTACTACTTCTATATGTCTTATCAAGATATCCTACAACAGAAAAAAAACAAAAAATGATGCTGCCAAAAAAAAAAAAAAAAAGCCTAGGCAATTTTTGGCATCCCTCACCTCCGTGCACACAGAGGAAGTCCCCGTTGTCGATGGGGCCAGGATCGGCGAAGGTATTGAACCGATTCACCCACTGCTTCGAGATGTAGAAGCTCAGCAGTCCCGGCTGTGAGGAGACAGGCACCCGAGGAATCACCACACTCGCTGGTCACTTGTCTCTCAGACACACTCTCTACCCCCAAAAGAGTTTTTCATCCTTTCGGGGTGGCAAAAAGGAATCATGTCACTCCACGTGTGATGCAAGGTGTAAAATCAACTAGACCACTGATTGTCTTCACTGTCAAGTTCATTCACGCTTCTCCCTCTTTATTTCTTTACTTCCGTCCAGTATATAGCAGAACAAAGAATACTCACCTCATTGCGGCTGCGCTCCATGAGCTCGAAGGTGCGGTTCCTGCGGTTCACCATCTCCTCCGAGGACTTCCTGTAAGACGAGCGTGGGTGCCACACAGGTAAGATGTCAGCAAGGATTGTGTCACCAAGGATGGTGTCCCAAAGGATGGTGTCAGTGAAGGGCTTGCGACCGAACAAAGACCGACACAGGGGAACCCCAAATTTGGAAAAATAGCTTTGCCAACACAAGTAGGTGTTCCCAGATGAAGCACAGTCGAAGTGATTCGGCGACACACGAGCGCAAACAACGAAAGGCACCGAGGTGTGGTCTCACCGATAGAAGAGCACGTAGGCCTCGCAGTTCTGCACCACCTGCGGTTCCACCGAGGTGACGTACTGGTCGTCAAACTCGTACCACTGGTCGTTCAGGTGGTTCAAGGCATACGTCGTGTAGTGCCCCGCTGAAACAGCGATTTCGTTAGCTCGGACGCTCTTACGATATGTCCTTCCTGGAACAAGACTCACAGCCGGCAGTGCCGTGGTGACAGATGACGGCCATCAGGTCGTAGATTGTGCTCGTCCGGGGGCATTCTGAAACGAGTTCCAAGACGTAAGGGTCTCGTGGCAAGAGCGGGACACCTAACGAACATGTCGGCGATCTCGCCGAACTAGCAATCTTTTATCTGGTACCGTTTTTTTTTGTCCAAAGGTTTGACAGCGTATCTTTTGATACTAAGGCCAGCCTTTTATGGCTTCCAATACATAGCGAATACGGTGATAGAACACCCGGAGACATAACCGTGGGAAGTCCAACAACACACATATTTTCCCCAATTCTTCGATATGCTGTTCTTCAGGGCAGGTACCCGTATTAGCATGATTCTGTTCATGACGCAGCCTCTGCACTTTAGTGCACACTCCTCAGCAGCGACTTAGGAAACCCAAGAGATAGACTATTAGGCACAATTCTTCCAGTTAAGGCACGTTCAGACATACACCACAGTGCTACCTCAGCACTATCAGTCAGCACTGGAAATAGCACTGACCTTACTGATGCACCATATTAGTAATGCAGTGATGATACAGCGCTGCTTAGAATTAAGTTACTTTCAAGTCAGTGCTGCATCAGCACTGTTTCATCATTAATTTAGTGCTGCAATGTGTGTGAACCAGCCTTTAAAGGGATGGTGAACCGCAATTTGGATTTCAAAAAACCAACGCTGGAGATGTAGGCGGGACGATACAATCCCTACAACACTAATATGCGATATCTCAAATGGACGGCCGTATTTTTGGAAAAAGAAGTCGAGATTGAACCAGGCCGACGAGGCGCGTGACGTCAAGATACCTAGTTTTCTCCTCTCTTCGCTTTGCGCCCTCAAGGCCGCGAGGCAAAGAAGACGCGAGGCCGTTCCCTCTCCTTCTCGGAGAAACATGACGTCAACATTCCTGCCAAATGCACCTCTTTTTTTAAAAAAAAAACAGTCATCCGTTCGAGATATCGCTGTATGAGTGATGTTTTGGTGTTTGTAGGATCCCATTGCACGCTTTTGCCGCGTGTTTTGGGGTATCCAGATTTCGGTTCAGCAATCCCTTTAATGGATGTCCCGCCTATCAGAAAACAAGAAAATATCTTTGACGACATGGGATTTATCTAAAACGATCCACTCGTGGGACTTCCTTTTGAGCAGGTTGTAAAGCAACAAGTATCAATTTGTCCCTTTCTTACATTGTCTTTTGGGGAGTTTTGCAATGCCCTACGTGCTGTCTACCCACCTCGATGAAGAAACGGGGACATGTCCAATCCATCCAGGGGGAAGGAGACGTAACTGCCGATCTTAGAAGAAAACATGACCTCGTGCCGAAATCGCTTCAGGTGGATGCACAGCACCTGAAGAATTGGGGAAGCAGGCTCAATCCTTCCATCACACACCACACGACCAATCCAAACTCCTCTAAACAAAAAAAATTGCAAAAGTCCACACAAAGTATGCTGCAATTGACAGTGATGGCCGCTGTGTTGTGGAAAGGCACGTTGAAAAAGATTTGCCTTCAGCGAGTGTGCTGCAAAATGTTTGCAAGGGATTATTTGCTTTCAGTGGAAGTGATGTAAGACACATGTGTGTGAGGAAATGTGTGCTTTGGTGGAACGATTGTGCGAGATGCTTTAAAAAAGACAGAGACATGCTTTTCTTTTTCAGCTGAAACGTTTTTCCAGACCAGGGGCGTCTGTGACTGCACCAGCGGTGAAAGAAGTGAAAGTATGTATGCAAACTGTTCTACAAAGGCGCAAAGAAATACGAGAACGGAACCTGGGCGGCGGCATTGGGGAGGCGAGGGGGCATGTCCACACAGCGCAACAACGTGGGTATTTCGCAACAGCGGCTGCCAGAAGGGTGGGGGGAGAAGGAAAGGGAAATGTTGCCAGAGAAAGAACAGCGGCGGCCAACAAGGGGAAAGGAGGGGGGAGCGAGAGAGAGCCTCACTGTGTGTAAGTAACGACGAGGGGAGGGAGAGCAGTGCCTCTGCTGTAGAGTGGGGTTTTGCATCTGTTCATGAACATTTGTTGCCGGGAAGGGACACCAACAACTACTGTTGTAAAACAAACCCTAACCCCTTCCCCTCGTCAAGTATGTTCAAGTAAAGACCTCCAGGAGAACTGGGGCATGCTCAAGCTCTAAGTTGAGGAGAGTGCCTCGATTGCGCGCACGTGCGGGTGAAGGATATATGCTTCAGTCAGTGTGACCTCCGCAACACTAACCTCTGGGAGCTGAAGCACCCGTGAGAACTTAATGCCGTTGCGCAGCTTGCGGCACTTCTCACAGCTGTACATGTTGTCCCCCTTGAGTTCGTCGGCCGAGAAAAAGGCCGCCAGGCAGTCCTGCAGCCCCACCCCTGGGCCCCACAGCCACCTGGAAGGGGGCACACAGAGCAAACTACGCTCAAACCCTTTTATTTCATATCTGCATCAGTATCCACCTATTCCTGAAAAAACATACTATGAACCTCCTGAAAACTGCTAACCGATTTAATATTCTGTTGGGAATTTGCAGAGGTACTGGAAAGCTAAGGGTGTAATACAAAAAGACAGTGGTAAAAGCTGCACCATGGTTTTTCAATGGCTTACCAACTGATTGAAAGATCTCACTTGGAAACAGCCTGGTTAACAACAAAAAGTCTCCCATTTCTACCATCAGGCATCCCCCAGGAAATTGTATTTGGCCCTCTTCTATTCCTGATCTACATTAATGATCTCCACCATAAAATAGCTTCTTTTGTGCACCTGTTTGCCAATGATTGTGTCATATATCAAACCATTCTTGCATACCAAGATCATCTGATTCTCCAGGAAGACCTGGCGTCTGTAATTCAGTGGTGCGAAAAAAAGGCAAATGACGCTAAACTTTAATAAATGTAAATTCCTGTCATTTTCCCGCAGTTCATGTGCCACACCATTTTCGCATTAGTACCTTGCTAATACTCAAGGAACAGTGTGCTCATCTTATAAATAACTGGGTGCTTATCTCACCTCTGACCTATTACGGGCTACTCGCATAACCTCTGTTATTGCTCAAACTAACCAAACTCTCGGATATTTGCACCGTAACCTCAAACTTGCGACACCCTCCGTAAAACGACTAGCGTACACTACTTTCATAAGATCCAAGTTAAAATGAGCCTCATCTATATGATTTACATGGCAGTCATGCCTTACAAATCATGTCAATCCATTTAAAACAGAGCCCTTCGTTTTATTTATAACTACTCAACATATACCTGAATATCAGGATTACGCCAATCGGCTAACTTTCATTCACTTTCCCTTTGCCGCCAAGTGTCACACCCTTCTCTCCTTCGTCAAATTTTCATCACAATACCTATGTGAGAGAATCATTACTATTGCCTCCCCATTGCATTTTTTCTCGTTTAGATCACCCGTGTAAATTACGTCCCATTTGATTGTCAACTGTTTCTTGCCAAACTTCCACACTACCATTGGCTTTGAGAATTGAAACTCACTACCTCACAACATTGTTTCTATAAATGATACTCTTGAATTTGTTGAATCCATTACCCTCTTTCTATCTAACCTAGCTAAGTAGCTTACAGGTCCCCCAAGGAAAATAAACGACGATAATGATGATTTGCAAGCGAGGGCTCGATAATATGTAATGTAATACACAAGATACTAAAATTATCACCACTATTATTATTACACCAGAGGAACGTGACAATGTACGCAAAAAAGTGAGGGTCACATCAACATATTGTAAAACGCTGAACATCTCCCCGTTTCACAATAAGCGCCCCTCTTAGTTTTGTAACATTTGGAAAATACACAAAAGACATATTTTTACATATTGTTGATCTAAGAAGCACCCATCCCCCAGTTTTACCTCACCATCTCCAGATAAGGGGGTGCTTGTTCGGGGTTTTATGGTAGTCTAGCAATGCGTGTGGCACGAAGCATAGCCGGGATAGGTTACAGGAGCTGATTAAGATCTGTGGAGAGGAAGGAAACTCTCTGGGCCTGAAATTCAGTGGCGACAAGTCGGGAATAATGGTTTATAACGATTAGAAGGGGAACTCACTGAAAATTCAAGACATTTTAATAGAACACGTAGAGAAGTATATACATCTAGGACTAATGCTGATTGAGGGAAAACAATACTCTTAGGAACAGAGAGAAAATACCGTATGCTAATTTTGATTTTATAAGTCATGAATAGGGTTTGTGTTTTCAGATAAATCCGAAAAACTCTGAAAAACACTCGCCGGTAAAATTTTGGTCAATTTGGATTTATCCGATAAATTCAGAATTTTGATGTGCCAATGCCGCCCCTCCCCCTTCCCTTCCCTTCCCTCCCTCCCCCCCTCCCCTCCCCTCCCCTCCCCTCCCCCTCCCCTCCCCTCCCCCCCCCCCCCCCCCCAAAAAAAAAAAGAAATAAAAAAATAATAAGGATGGTATTTTCGAATTAAGTTTGATCAGCACACAGCGTCAATGGCCCTGGGAAAATGCCCCCATAGTTATTTTCAAATCTCGGATCATTGACAAAAGGGGTCTTATCATTTATCTCGTCAAGGTTCAGGACAACATGTCATTGTACATTCGGGCCATGAAAAAAGCCCCTCTGTATTGGCTTCCAGTTTGGTCCATACTATTTGTGTTTTAAGAGGAAGGAGAAGTTGTGTTTTTTGTACCAGTGAAAGCTATGGACCATAGAGATTGCATGAAATTGGGAAGAGGGGCAATTAAACTTCCCTATAACATCCTTTACCACTCCACCTCGTGCGGCCGCGGGGTAGCATGGAATAGGATGGGATGAATACGTGCTTCCCAGCAACTACCTCGAGGAGTTTGTTTTTAAGGCATCGACGTTTATCGAAGCCACACATGTGTGCAACATTTGCCTTGGGACAAATTAGTATTGCCAATGGAATTGGCACCAACACCAAATCCAGCTAAAGCAATATTAATTGATATAAGCATGTTTTATTTTTCTTTAACTGGCATAAGTTTACACCCGGTATTATTTATTTTTCACAGGAAACACTGCAAAATTAAGCTCCGAACTTCGGATATTTCAGAATCAAACAAAAATAAAGTTCTATAAACTGCAAATTTTCGGGAAAAAATAAACTTCAAAATTTACCCCTCCGATTTTGGCGAAAAGTGAACTCCGAAAACACGGAATCCTAGTCATGAACCCAATCGCCCGCTTACCAGTTTAGGTCACTTTAGAAAAAGGAATGCAGCAATTATGAGGCATAGGGCACTATGGAATTAAAATATATATGGGGAATATGAAAAGGAATCATGGTGCCAGGGATGTCTTTTTGCTATGCGGTATTGTGCATGGAAACTGAGGTCCAGTTAAGCTTAGAGACCCGGCAGAGGAGCGTGGGCAGACTGGCGCGGGTGTACATGGGAATACACCAAATGAAGGAGTGCAGGGAGACATGGGCTGGGCATCTTTCAAGATTAGAGAGGCAATCGGTAAGTTAAAATTTGAACAAAGACTAGACGCAAGGGAGGATACACGATGGGCGAGAAAGGTTTATAAGCATCTATATATAAAATGTCTGAAAACTAAATGGTCAAACCAACCTGAAAACTGAAATTTAAATACCAACAGTCAAGAGCTGGGGTAGCGCAGACTACCTTTGTGGAAAAGGAAGTAAAAGAAGCCAAGAGAAAACTGTGGGCGGAAAGAATGCATGGAAAATCAGCTTTAACTATGTATAGCGAACGAAAACAGGAAATAAGGAAGGAAGTTGCTATGAAATTCGTTGTTATTTGAGGCTAGAACAGGAGTATTGAGGACTAGGACATATAGGAAAAGTACAAAAAAAAAAGAAATGAAAGCCGTTTACAACTCCCTGTAACGCCGAATTAGAGCGCAGCTCTTGAGGAGGAGCAGCCAAGGCCACAAAGGTCACGTGACCCCCCCCCCCCCCCCCCCAAGGTCACGTGACCTTGGTGGGGTCATGTGACCCCTTCCCAAAATCCCGTGTGGGTCACGTGACCTCGCGGGGGGGGGGGGAATCACGTGACCTGGGGGTGTCACATGATGTCGGGGTCACATGACCCCCCAGGTCACGTGACCCCCAGAGAAATTGTTCCGCTAGATTTAGCGGGGAAATTTTTCCGCTAAGTTTAGCGGGGGAAATTTTTTCGCTAGATTTAGCGGGGAAATTTTTCCGCTAGATTTAGCAGGGAAATTTTCCCGCTAGATTTAGCAGGGAAATTTTCCCGCTAGATTTAGCGAGGAAGTTTTCCAGCTAGATTTAGCGGGTAATTTTTTCCGCTAGATTTAGCGGGAAAATTTTCCCACAAGATTTAGCGGGAAATTTTTTCCGCTAGATTTAATGGGGAAATTTTCTCGCTAGATTTAGCGGGCAATTTTTTTCCGCTAGATTTAGCGGGGAGATTTTTCCGCTAAATTTAGCGGGGAAATTTTTCCGCTAAATTTAGCGGGGAAATTGTTCCACTAGATTTAGCGGAGAAATTTACCCATAATGCACCGCGCAATTACGCCGACGGCGACGCCGCTCAAGCCAGAAACGGGCGCCTAAGAGCTGCGCTCTAAAAATATGCAGCGTGCCGTATGTCAAGAACAAGACGAGACGATAGAACATGTGGTGTTGAGTTGCACAAGGTTTGCTCCCGCTCTCCCGGGGAGTGTGACGGATTTAGCTAAAGCACTGGGGTTTGCAGACGAAAATTAAAGAATAGATGATAAGTGCACTTTAATAACAAAGAGGACATTGGAAGACTGGGAATTATCTCGGGAGAATTGAATAACATACAAATAACTGTCACAGATGAGGACGGGACAGAGGAAAATTGGGATCCCCTCCCACGTGGCTCCAGCCCAAAATCTCAACCCTGTCTCCCAGTGGGCCCGGTGTTGGGGTAACGCCAACTAGGTATGACCAGAGAAAAACTGGCAACTCCCTCCCCAGGGGGAGGAAGCGGGGTGATGTTTTCAGTTTTTTGCCCGATCCCCCAAAGGTCATCCTGGTGACATCTCACACTGCCTCACAGTAGTTACAAAATTGCATTAGGAAACTGGCTTAGAAAGGCGAGGGGAGAATCATACTTTTGGTCTCTAGGCTTGGTGGCACAAGCCAGCACCCGTTATAAAGGGTACAGCCATCAGCATCCATTCATCCTTCCATTCATTCATCCGGTATTCATGTCACTGTAGCCCAGCAGAGCAATTTGTATAATAAGTACCACCAAATGAGGATGAAAATCTGTGCTGGAAGTACCTTTTGAGGCAATATAGCTTGATCAACGGAGACAATTAAATTAAAGGTCTCGGGAGGACAAACAAGTTGAATGCCCTCTCAGTCTATCTTATCAATCGATAGAGTATACCTTGCTGCATGCACTGTTTCAACAGAAAGCAAAAGGGTTTGCATAAGCAAGACATAAGGCCGGGTGGTGTCATCAATATAATAAAGCTACAAGCATTGATGGATTCAAAATTCGTCGAGGATAGTTACAATCACCTATGGGTTACAGAGTTACCAATGGCAATACTATGGCCATGGACAGGTTAAGAGTTACCAAAGTTATGCTGCAATCATCGGCTGTTGCACACCACTATACTATTCCATTCACCCTTCAGCTGAGATTGAAGCCAAAGCCACAAACATAAGCTATCCCACGCTTCCGGCTTTGAGATGTGCCTTTCTAGCGCGAGCTATCGTCCTGTGGACAAATGTTTGAATGCAGACTCCTCCTCAGGACGAACGGAGTGGAGCAAGAGACCACGTCCGGTAGCAAGTAGCCCCCTCACCCGAAAACCCAAGAGAACATGCGCGTGAGCAGCCAGGAGAGCCAGCTCTGGGAGGCGGTCGGGTCCATGGGGGGACCCCTGCTAGTCCCGTGGGGGCTGCTCCCCCCCTGGCCGCCAGCCGCCGCAGCCGCATGCAGCACTGCCAGGTGGTCCCTGCCTGGGATGGGCAGGGACAGGTCCTGGAACGTCTCTCGCGTCGTTGACACCTGCCGGAAGAAGTGGGCGTGAGGCACGAAAAGATTAACGAACGAGGACACTGACGGGAGCACGTCAGAGGGTTCTTCTTTAGAAGGAAATGACAATGATGCTGGGTTGAAAGATTAGCAACATGTATCCAGGAAATAATTAATTAATTTGAAGGACACAGTAAAGACAACTGCAAATATTTCCCGAAATGGGTGTTTCGTCGATGACAAGGCTTCAGAATCCCGCTTGGTTAATGCAGAACTTTCTGTCCCTTGCTTTCAGCGAAACAGAGTGTGCAGAAATGAATATTCTCGCCTCCTGATCGCTGGAAAAAAGAGCATGCTACACGTTTAGTGACATCGATGCTGGTCTTCTTGCAGTGGTATGGCCACGCAGTGGAGGTGCCTTCCCTAGGAAACAAAGTTGTGGCCACAGCCACTGGAGATCTGAATAAAGAGTATCCACAATAAGAGGAGTCGGGCGGATAGAAGGCAGGGACGGGGTTGGACCTCGACATACAAATGCGCCAACAGTTCAGACATCTTCATTGAGCACTATTTTCTGCTAGATTCGCTCCAAGCGGTTATCAATGAACTGACATCTATTAACCACTTCCAGTTTCGTAGGCAGTACCTGACCAACTTCTGAAAAGAATATTCTTTTCGTTGTGGCCGGCAGGATTCCAGAGTTGACACAAAACACATAACTAACTAAAGAGAAGAAACATGCCGATAGAAAGTGCACTGGGAGGATGCTGCTTTATTTTCATTTCCCCCTATTTTTCGCTTTTTCAGTGGTCTTGATTAGGTGCCCAGCAGCATAACGAGTCAGTGGTGTAGACAGACATCAAAACAGGCATGCGGGGATGAGACAATGGCAGAGGCGACGACTTGAGCTCCCAATTCGTCCCTGCAGTTTAGTTCTGTTTTAATAGATAAAAAAAGGAGGGAGATATTCATATTTTTACAGCGTAAGGTCAGTCTGCCTTTGAGGTGTGGCGACACTGGTTTACATTGCAGATGAGAAATATAGCCAGTGCAGTACCACCGCTGGTCCGGGTTCCCTAACGTGTGCCACGCAGTAGCGATACATGACTGCACTTTGGTACAATGCTCATCCAGACCGAAATGCGCAGGGATGAAGATTGTAAATATATCAGCTTGAACTTTAGAAATAACTCGAACACAAAGACAGAAAGGACAGGATATGACACACAGCTGACTACCAATGATATTTTAGCGTAAACTTCTTCCTTGCGCTTTTGCTCCTTCCTTTTAAGTCCCAAGTGGAGCGCGATAAACCTATTTTATAAATTGCCCTATTCCACTATTAAAGATCACTTCCGATATTTACACTTATACAAAAAAATATATACAAATCATTTGCACAGTATTCCTAGCAAATTATTGTTTTTGAACTAACCCGCCACATGCTCGTGCTGTTGTTGTTTGGGGCGTGACATTCCGTAGGTATTGTTTTTCTTTTTTGTTTATGGTGATTGATGGCGTGCTGACACAATCCTTGGCGTGCTCCTCGATGGCGAGCGCCTCGAGCATTTCGCGTGCATGAGGATTGTTGTTTATTGCAAGAATGGTGGTACTGTTCAAAGCTACACTGCACTAGCATGTCCTCCAATGAGCTGCCAGATGTCCGGCCGCTGTTCCCTTTAGAGACGCTGCATGCTCACGGGCTCTGTCGTTGATACATCGGCCTGTTTGGCCGATGTAGCATTTCCCGCAAGACAGGGGAATGTGGTACACCACTCCTGTTGTGCATGGGAAGTACTGCGTTCTGTGGGCCGTGTTGCAGGATGTTTTCTTTCTTTCTCGGTTCACTTCACTGCACATATAGTATGCTTTGTTGGGCGCGGAGCATACTACTTGTACGTCATTTCTTGCTGCAATCTTTTTCAATTTGTGGGTAATTTCATGAATGTACGGTAGCACCACAATCTTCCGTCGAGTTTTGCCTGCATCTCCGCTCTCCTGCCTTGTATGCTTCAATTTTTTGCAGATGTTCTCACAGACTGGCACCATAAGACTAGTTGGATATCCCGAATCTCGTAGGCGGCACATCTGTTTTTCAAAACTTTGTTCTATTTGATGCTCACACGATTTGTGTAGGGCAGAGATTAGAGCCGTGCTAGCGACACTCCTCTTGATGGTTCTTGAGTGCCCAGATGTGAACGGCAGAAATCCTTTCGCTGACCGGGGTTCGTACCTCCAGCACACGTGTCCTTGATCGAAAGTCAGATTGAGATCTAGAAATTTTATATTTTTCTCGACAGGTGCTTCATAGGGGAAAACTAAGTCGAGGCAGCTTTCTTTGAAGCATCTAAGAACTGTGTCTCTGGATCCGTTTATCTGGTTGTCGACCTCCGTGGCACTTAGTATTAAGAAGTCGTCCACGTAACGGAAAATCGCCTGGACGCTTGTATGCTTCAAGTTGTTTTCGATGATCTTGCCGCGTGCCGCCAGGTACATACTAGTGTTGTGCGAATATTCAAATTTCCGAATAGTAGTTTCGAATATTACGCTCTTCGATATTCAATTCGAAAGCAGTTGTAATATTCGTGCTTTTCGAAGTGTTGGCAACCTCGAGTCGCGTGTTTGTTTACTGTCTAAAAATACGTAAGAAACAGTTTCTAAGATCAAAAATATACTCACACGTTCGGCAAAACGGTACAAATATTATGGTGGAAACTCTCAAATATATTCCTTGTAGTCATTTCATCAACTTTGTTTAAAAACGGGCAAAAAAAAAACGACCTATGAGCTCCAGCAAAGCAAGTCTTTGCCAATTTTGGTGCCCTGTATTCCAATAAATAACTCATACACAAATTAATTAAGGTCTCAATCTCACAAATCAGGCCACTTAATAATTGCACGTCTGCAATGATTATCTTGCATGCAACTTTGCAGCCAAGATTTTTGAACAGCAAGTATTCGATTCGAAAATATTCGGCCAAAATCACTATTCGCTTCGAATTCGATTCGAAATCAAAATCCACTATTCGCACAACCCAAGTACATACCACATAGCTGCGGCGCCACTCAAGATCCAGTGCATACTCCATTTTTTGCACCATTGGTTGGTCTTGATATACCACCACAGTCGCGTTTAGATATACACCTAATAGTTCTTAAAAGGTGTCTACATTTATTCCTGCGGCGTTCTGAAAAGCTGTGGTGCTTGCTTCTCAATGGAAGAGCGGAGAATTGGAATTGCCATAAGGTTTGTGTGCGGAATCGAATAGTACATGTCTTGAATATCTATTGAAAATCCAGATGTGACACTGGCTCCATTTTCTTGAAGATATGCAATTAATTGTTCCGAATTCTTGATTTTGTATGGATCATCCGATTGTATCAAGGATAGGCGATGGGATAGGAACGTCGACAGATGGATTTGCCAGGTTTCTTTTTCCGACACAATGGAATCCGACACAACCCAGGAATCCTGGAGATCCCAGGGTTCCTGGGATCTCTAGCACAAGCTTTTGTTCCACGTGTCCTGAGCCGTGGCGTGCCACTGCACGTGGCCACCGATCCGCCTTTTTAATTGAAATGAAAGTTTGCTACAGTGAGCGTACCTTAGATGGGCAAAGGGGTGAACAGCCAGACAAGCCCGTGGCAACGAGAAAGTTAAACGAACGCAATCAAGCAACCGACGGGGCTGCTCGTCACGGGAGGCTGAGAAACGCGCACCCACCGTGTCGCAGGTGAGGCACTGCACAGAGCTGAGGATGCGGCCGTCAAAGACGTCCGAGACGACGCTGCGCAGCCGGTGAGAGGCCCCCCGGCGCCCCCTGCGAGCCCGGGGAGCCACCGCCGCCGGACTCTGCTTGGCCCCGCTGCTGTGGTCGTGGGGCTCCTGGGGCCAGTCCCCGCCCGCCTTCTCCTCGACGGGCGCCAACCGGCCCAGACCCTCCTGGTCGCACAAACAACAGGCGAGCCTCACTCACTAACATGGCCACTGAGCTTGTCTGCAAAGCCTCTCTAACTTTAGCGGTTACATTTATGCATGTGACACTGGTGTAGCCAGAAAGAGGCTTATGGAGCTTCAGACACCACCCCCCTTCCCCCTAAGAAAAAACAACAAACTACCTACCGTAATATCCCAAGAGATGCCCCACCTCTGAAAGATAGCCCACCCCTATTCTTGGCATGATTTGCTCTTTTTCTAAAAACATCAAAAGATAGCCCACTTCTAGTAATTGCAGGGCCTTGTCTAATAGTGACCTCAGCAGAAATGATGTTACTTAGCCACAGCGGGAGATATGCGAACATCGCTGACTGGGAAGGACAGTCGTCTTTGGTTCATCGTCCCTCCCTGCGAGCACAAGTTTTGCAGGTCACAAAATTTAAAACTATACTTTTTCCAACTTTTATTATTGCACACCAAAAGTTAGCTTACCCCTTATTTTTGCTAGATTTGCTTTCAATTTTAGGTAGGCTACCGCTTGGGATATTACGGTATGCACATGCATGGTGTAACACTCCCGCCCCCCCCCCCCCCCCCCCCACCCCCTTCTTCACTGCCACTGACACATGAGAACAATGGTGTCCATCACTAGTCACAAGTACAAAGAAATATCCAACACCTTTAGAAAGCACCAGAATGGCCGACACTCTGGGCTATACTTTTGGGTATCCTCTTCTAGACAGTGCTACTTTTCTGCCTCGTTTTGCTGGAACACCAAAGCTTACTGTGTTTCCAGTGGTGAACAGAAAGAGGAAACACCTCGGGGACAAGTTTAACATGCTAGAAATCTGATAACCTGGTTGACTCTGGGATAAAGGTTGCCCACTATGCTTGTCCCTTTAGCACAGTGTGAAAGGCTCACCAAACAGTGCCACCAGACTACATGACAGGGCTCAAATCAAGACATGACACCAAGCTACCAAGGCACGCAAGTGAATCAACATTCGTTTGTTAAAGGGGCGGTGCAACAATTTGCGGACTTTGGCTAATTAATTGCGGGAATTGATCCCGGCCACATATAAAACGAAGGACCGAAAACTATTCTTTACTGCTTGCCTTAGTTTTCATTTAAAAAAATAAAAGAAATTGGTATCTCTGGCACCCCTCAACTCAACATTGAAGCGGCACCAGCTTCGCCTGTGACGTCATTCGGAGTGGCGTTGGTTCCCGGTTGGGTGCTTCTGGCTTCCGTTTCCCCAGCGCTCGCCGGCTCGCCAGGCTCGCCGCTCTCCCGCTCTCCCGTCGATTCCCGACCAACATGGCGGTATCGGCAGACTAGGGAGCGGCGGAAACATGTAGGCATCCTAGGGCGGACGGCCTGAGCGACGTCGAGCGCAAGATGCTTGCGTATAGTAAGTCAGTTGGACTTGTGCGGCGGGCAGTCGACGCGGCGGGCAGTCGAAGTCGAGGTCGAGACACCAGGAACAATAACGATACCACGATACTACGGACCACGACCAACGCACTCCGTCGAGCGAGGGAAAGACAAAACGTCCGGGTTGCTCGTGTAGCCGCCGTAGGCGCCACAGTGAAAACTGTGGTAGGCGCCTCGGGCGTCGACGGACGACGGCGACGGCAGGTTTGGTTGACTTGCGGTAGATGGCGCCACAAATCTTTTAGCGGCAATATTAGGCTTTTGAAGCGTTTCTGCATGCCTAAACAACAAGATTTTTTAAACTTAACCTTGAATCAAGCTTACAATTGCCTAACACTATCACTTACAAAAACCACTCCGAATGACGTCACACCACAGGTTCCATTTGCGGCCACCATGTGGCCGCAGGTTGGGAAAAAAAGTGTTTTTTATTTTGCGATTACGCAGCGAAATAGAGGTATTTTGGGGTATGGTGGCACTTTTTTTCTCACTTATGCTGAAGTAAACAATATAAAAAATACAAGCTGCACATTCTTTCAGTGTTAAAATCATTGCACCGCCCCTTTAAGGTGACTCACAGTCTCATCTCAAAGTAAGCCCCTTTAACATAGTCGAATGCTACCGAGTGAATAAACACCTACCGCAGTCACACGCTGGCGTTCGACTATGTTGCAAGGGCTTAAAGGTGCACACAAGTGGACTCTGAGATCGGCTATTTATGATAATAACACATCTACAGGCTCTAATCATCCAAAAAAAAAAACGGAAATCACGCTCATGGGCGATATTCCGGTTTCCCTATTAAAAGAGATTTCCCTGTTAAAAGTCTAATCAAAGATTGCGGCATGACCCTCTTTCTGCACCTTGGAGCAGACGCAAGGGGCGCCGTCCGACGGCGTTTTCAACAAATAATTGCCGTATTACGGCTCCTACACCCAAAAATTTGATGTTTTTGTCATAATATAATGTGCAACGCACCTAAAAAGAGTGATAATAGTGACGTTCGAAATTGTGCAATCAACTATTTTTATTCGTCAAATTTCATGGAGGCGGTAGGGACCCGAGGACAACCCCCAAAATAAAATAGTGCCCGTGTATTTCTATTGCTGTTAGTTTACTGAGACGTCCTGCGATCTAGAACTGGCCATTTTTATTGACTAAAGCCAATGAACAATATGCCATCAAAAACAACCTTCTTCAAAAATCACTCGTGTGCCCCTTTAAGTCCAGTTACAACCACGAGTCACCAAGACATTCGAGCCTCATATGAAGCACGCCATCCAACGTAAAGGGTAGCTTGGCAAGCGACGTACGAAGTGCAGACGTCCTAGCGACTCGCAGTCGTATCACGACGTAACGTCGGAAGACATAGTCAACCGCCGTGGAGCGAAGCGACCTTGGCCTCAACGCCACGTGCAGCACTACGATGCTACGCGTGACGCCATGCTTGGCGCGAGCCGGTGCTTCCGTAGAAATGTGACAGCTCCAGACTGGACAACAGCTCAAACAGCACCACAAACTAGAAGTCGTCTAGTCTCGAGACCTCGAGCGTGCAAGCCCCCACCTTTGCCAGGCGGTCGTGCGAAGGGGCGAGGAGCCTGAGGTCGGAGGCCCCCTCCTCCCCGCACGAGCTCTTCTCGCTGCTCAGGCCAGAGTCGCACGTCTCGAAGTCTTCCTCCTCCTCGTCCCCCTCGTCCTCCGAGGGACTCGAGTCCGAGGTGGCCACGGGAGGGGACCGGGGTCGCCCTGCACCCGGGGTCGGCCCCGAGGGCTCCTTCAGCTCCTCGTGCAGCTGGTCCAGGAAGCAGCGCAGAAACTCCTGCGCGTCCTGCAAAACGCACACGCACAAGTGGCAGGTGGGCACCTGTGCAATGCAGGGGTAGATTTATGAATCAGGCTTGGTTTAACACAGGACAAAGGTAATTTCCATTTACCAAAAACAAAAAGTTTTTTTCCTAAAAAAAAAAAAAAAAAAGTGACCTTTTTTTTGAAGCAGGGGGGGGCATTTCTCTTTCTTCCTGATTCCACCACTGGTGCAACTCCATCTAGTGAATGCGAGGTCTATTCATACTTCCGCACCTGTAATCCCACACCCGAGAGTCTTTTGCATTAGACTGGAAGCCTACGGGAACAATTGCGCATATTTGCGAGTATTAGCCAAATGTCACCATCTGCACGTAAGCAACCAAGACAGCTGGGATGTGCATCCTGCGGACGTCGAACGTGCACACGGGCTAGCTCACGAAACGAGTTACGGGCAGAGGCCCGTGCATCTCGTGAAACGTCAACTAAAGGATGTGATATCTTTTCATATTACCTCAGCCATAATTACAGTCCCGAGAGCTCCGCGTTTTAGATTGGAGGCCTACAGCAACCATTGTCAGTGCACCACGGAGCTTCCCATCGCCACCTTTGTCAGAATGCTTGAGTCAAAAGTGCAAGTGAATGAAATTCGTTGTTAAAAAGTATGGTTTCCCACTGAATTATGAGAAAAAGTAGCTCTGTGGCATATCGCACAGACATTTTCGACAGGAGTTGAGCCACATGAAGGAACTAAGCAGTGAATTGGGGCACATTTTCAGCCACTCATCACCTTTTACTTGTGCTTGACTCAGTTCAAATCCTTTATAACTGAGACATGCATCAGTGGCCAAAGAAATGAGGCCTGTATTTCACCGAAGTTTACAATGTCACGTTTCATAATGGTGGCCTTCACGTCTCAGAGAGCTGGATTATTTAAAAGAAGACCAACAACTTCATATGGCAGTGCGGCACCAGCTGTATTACACCTTTTGAGGGTGCTTCCGTTACGCCAATCCAGGCGTAATCCAAGTCTCCTTTAGAGCAGACGCGTTTTGAGCAGAAGCCTTTTGTATGGGCACCCACCTGTTGGCTGTAGCCACGAAACACAGGGCAGACCAGTTTGATTCCATAAGCGATGCCTGAGGGCACGACATAGCTGGGTCTGTGAAGAAAGACATAACAGACGGACATCGTGATTTTTACAGGCAAACCCTGTCAAGTGTTGTTTTTAACAATAAAAAGAACCCCAATATTAATAACATTATAAAGTGGAGATGCTTATAAGTCAGAAAGTCAGTAGTACTGCAAGCCCCACACCTTCACAAAGCATGCATTATGCATTACACATTATTAGGTGCTTTTTGTAATCCAGATTTGCGCAAGGCAATAGAGCGCAGAATGCTTACCCAGAAAAGACAATGTTACCATTCTTTTTTGTAAAACGCATTGTCAATTGGAACATAATTTGAAAAACCATATATGGCGTGAAGCGAGGGTAAAAACAGATGTTCATTTGAGCCATAAGTTTAGATGACATGACAGCTCAATGAATGGTTAGCTGCGGGAGTAATGGTCGCTTTTCTCTTAAAAACTATCACAAGTTAAGGTTGTTTTACCTGCCACACTTCATCACCACCCCGTAACCCCAGTCCTTAGACGATATCCACAATTTATTGTTCTCTTTGTAAGTAACACAAGGCTGGCAACAACGCAGCCGGACTACAGTCGTTTTTTTTGTTTTTTGACCGATCCCCCAAAAGTTGTCCTAGCACTATCTCAAACCACCTGGTAATAGTTACAAAGAGACAGAGGGAAAGAAAATTGGCAGGGAGGAAATATCCTACTTTTAGTTTCTAGGCTAGGTGGCGCAAGCTACTGCCCATTATGAAAGGTACAGCCATTAGCATCCATACATCCATCCATTCAAGCAACGAACGTCTGGCACACCCAATGCACCCACCTCCGCTTGTGCCACATCTCGCGCACCAGGCGCATGTAGCTCTTGGACAGGCCAGGCTTTTTGCTTGAAGGAACCAAGCTCCCGCAGTCTAGGAAGAAGTTGGTCAGCTGGGGGCTGGAAGAAAACAACATGGGAGGCAGTAGGCTCTTGTTTTTTTGTTTTTTTTTACAGCGAAGTTGTTTATGGCTAGGGTACCGTGGATTTTTCGTGTGCAGTGACTAAAAACTCTACGTTCGCACCGCCGCACGCGCATGCCTTCCCCGTATAAAAGATTCAAGTAAATAAGCAAAACAAAGCGTTGAACGCGTGTGCAGGATGCCATTTCTTTTAGACTTTTGCTTTAGAACAGTTACTGCTGCCAACGCTGGCACGTGCGGTGCATGGAACACCATTCCCTGCATTCTTCTACATGCTTGGGTAATTTAGACATAGCTCTATTCAGTATATTAGTTATCAATAGGCACCATTTTCAAAATCAGTAGAATCTAAAGTTTCTCCAAGATTTGCCGCTGTGCTACCCGCATCAGCCACGTCTACACTCGCACCGCCCTCTCTTTGTTGTCGTTCCAAGCCCCACTTGCGTGTCTAGTTTCCTTTCCTTCCGCTCTCCCGGGGTGGCGGTACCGTCACGCGTGTCTAATTTCCTTCGGGTGGCAGTCCCGTCGCGCGTCCAGTTTCCTCCGGCTCCTTGGGGCGGGTCTGTGTCACGTGATAAACACCTTCGCTCGTCACCCACCTTCACAGAGTGAAATGGCTTATGATTTTTTTTTCTTTATGAACCATCCATTCAAGGATGACTATTGTAAGATACCCAGCGTGCCGTGAGTGACCACCCACCACTGATGAAACATTAAAAAAATCAGCGAAGGACCTCTAGGCAACCATATACTCTTCCATGTCAAACGTTTCTCCAAGCATGCTGATGCGAAATGACGAGGCCACTCTATCACGAACCCCTTCCGCATTTTGGTTCCGGGACCTAACAAGTGCCCAGCCCCCAGTTTTTAAAAATTATCCACCGTAGAATACCGCGCTTCCACCCATTACACACTAAGCGCACATTTCCAAATTTGTAAGATCTGAGAAAATATACACAGTACGTTGATATGTAAAACTGATGACTGGACAAGCACCCATCCCCTATTTTTTTTCGTGATTATCTCTAAATTTTCAGTGGGCGCTTGCCTGATATCTTACGGTAGATATAATGGGTGAGTGCTTGCTCGGTTCATTACGGCATACGCTTGAGTCGAGATTCTACAGCTCTGTCTTTTATGTTTTCTGGCTCCAATGTATCAGCCCTGTACCAGCTTGTTGAGGACGGCTGACATCCAAGCGGGGATAAGTGGCGTAGAGTAATAGTGTCGTTAGTATGAAATGAAAGCACTGAGTTGATTATAGAAGGGAAATCTAGTGAAAACATTCATGGAGAAGCAGATGGAAGGGGGATTATGATCACACAATGGCTCACCTTAAGGGGGGACATAAGCCTAAATTTTAAATTTTTTTGAAAACATTCATTTTTCAATTTTAAGGTTTTCAGTTTCATAAACTTATTATACACCCTTACACCAAATTTGATAACCATACGCCAAATAGTTATGTTGATATAAAATATTTTCAACCCATTATGAGGCAGTAACAAAGTAAAGGAGTTGAATGTTCGAATGCATTTTTCTCAGTTCCACTTTTTGCTGCAAAATTCATACGAAGGAATCTTTTGTTCGAAGGTAAAAGTATTTGGATACCACAATCAAGATGTTTCTGAACTGAAATTTACTGGGGAATTGGGCTATCTACTTTATTTTGTTTTAAGTTGAAGTCCTCAGTGATAAAAAGCCAAGTTTTCAAAAATTGACATAAGGACAGATATGCATCTCATATTTTGAGGTAATAACTCTTCCTGAAATATTTACATTTAAGTTATTAAAACTAGATAGCCCGAGGTCCCATATCCCCCACTTTATATTCAAGCAGTCAAAGTGATGCTTATTAGCTTCATTTGCATATCATAGATTTCTTAATGAAAAGTGACACATCATCTCATGCAGGTATGCAACTTTGTCCTAGAGAGCTGAATGTTTGCACAGTACACCTACATCTGAAGCTAAATCTCCCCTGAAAATTTCATTTTGATCACTTGAGTAGTTCAAAAGTTTGACCTCTAGCCAGTGTCCCCCCTTAAAAACAGGCAAAACTTCTCGTGGCAATAAAATGAAAGGTGACAGCACACACGTGAGGCACTGGAAATTGCTTGGAAGCGGCAAACAACTTGTATAATGAACACAACCTCTCCCAATCAGCCCTGTACAAACTGTACAACACCGTCATCACAAACACAATACATTTTGCATGTTACTTTTAAATTCTACTGGCAAGCACCAGAATGTATCGCTTAGATTAGTACCCTTTACGAGTGTCAAGTTTGATAACAGATAATAAAAAACAAACAATGGCAATTTATTGTGTCGTGGAAACAGTGTTGCACTCTGCACATGTCAGTGTTTTCAATACCATCCTATGGAGCTAATTAAGAATAAAAGATAAAATATGCCTCAACTTGATACTAGCATTTAATAGGGGAAAAGCAACAATATATATAGTCAAAGCAGGTTGTGACTCACCAATTTGACAGAGCCTGAAGTGCTGCATTCATGTAGCATGTGTTGCCCAAATTCTGCAGCCCTGTTAGCCCTGCAAAAAGGTTGAGACATTTAATTTTTATTGTTTTGCTATTTGAAAAAGGGTGTTGTTCTCCCCTGTGCAAATTATAAATTCCCAGGTCGGAAAGAACAGATGCCTCTGAGCAAGAACCCATTAGAACATACTGAAAACACCGCAGTAAAGGCCCTAATGAGGCACTAGCACTGTTATCTCCAACAACACTCCTATCCCAGTAGGGGTTCTGATGTAAAATAAATTACTCTGCTATTCCACAAACTAAGCTAGATCTAGTATACCAGCCCAATTGAAATGAAGGGTATTAAAATTGGAGTAGTTTCTTACATGTAACATCAGGATTATATTAAAATTGTTTACCTCTACTGATTTATTAAAGGGCCTCACTATATTCCGTTCATCCCTAAGCTGACAGTGCAGTGGGAGCTACGTGCTTGCCGGACCAATCAGCAGCCTCCCTTTCATCACCTGACCCCATTCTCAGCGCGTGGGCATGCGCAAGGAAGTGTGATCACGTGGCAAAAAATACAAGTGTGGCTGGCCCAACGTGCATGTAGCTTCCAATACTACGGGCTATAGGGAGGGGAAGTAATTTCTGTCTAAAATTTAAGCAATGGGCTAATCTTCTAGGGGGAGGGTGGCGACATCCAAGTACACAAACGAGGGTCGGCGCAAGAGAAGTTCTTCCTTTCCATCCTCTTGAACTGTTTGGTAACGCTGCATGATTTTTGAGTTGAGGAGGAAAGCTAAGAAGGAAAAAGTTAAAAAATTGTTTTATGGCCCCTTTAAAGACAAGCACGTCAGAGGCCATAAGACCTTTCTTGCTATTCGTGTATTGGTAAGATGTTCTCATGACATTTTTGCCCAATCGTGAACGGGTCAAAACTCTCTCATTGGTTGATTATGCGCAAGCTGTGACGCCACATACCATCGGCAGCTGAGAATGCTCTCGCCCTCACCTCTTGGCCAAAATCGGACCCCAGGTACTACAAGCCGTGGTCACTGACGAATCTAGCACTAACGCATTAACCTTTATTGTGGGATAATTTTATGTGGGGTTACGCAGGATACTTTTCCACATATCACCTTCGATTAAAACACCTGTGTGTGGCATACTTTTACGTGGGATATCTTTATACAAAACACTTTTATGTAGGATGCTTCTACACTTACACAGAATACCTTTATAGAAAACATCTTTAGATAGAGTATCTTTGCATACAATGCTCTTATATAGGAAACTTTTATGTAAGATACCTTTAGACAAAACAACTTTGTGTAGAACGCTTTTATGTAAGATACTTTTACACAGAATATCTTTATACAGAATATGTTTCTGTAAAATTCTTTTATGTAAGATACTTTTATGCAGAATTCCTTTAGGTGGAATACCTGTACGCAGGGTATTTTTATCTGGGCCCAAAGCCTCACCTCTGGGCTTGAGTCCGTTTTCTTGGTCAGCCTCGTCGTCGGAGTCTGGATCCTGGGCCGGGGACGAGGCCCCCTGGGGAACGCGCGCGGCCCCCGCAGGGGTGTGGGCCGTCCCCTGGGGGAGGGTCCTGTTGCTGCGCGGGGAGGCGCCCAACAGGGGCGGCCGGTTGTTCTCCAGGAACACCTCGCTCTCGCACAGGTAGCACCAGACCCTCAGGGTGCTCAGGTTCAGAGTCACCGAGTGCTCGCAGCAGCCCTGTAGGAGGACAGGACGTGCTCACGACAGTGCCGGGACATCCCGTCAAAGCCGCCACCAAAAGGAGACAAACGAGATTTATCCATGCAATCTGCAAATCGCATCAGTCGTCCGCTTCCGAAATAAACTACCGTAACATCCCGAGTGTGCAACCACCCTCGAACCTTCGGCCTATGTCGAAATATCTACCGTAAAGTTCCAAAAGAATGTCAACCCCCGAGATATCGCCCATCCCGTTTTTTTGGCTAAATATCTGTAACATAAGAATTCCAAAACATCACCCACCCTCCGATTTCCGTCGGATCCCACTCCATGTCCGACGGGAATCGCATCAACCACGCAATTTGCTGTACAGGCAAGTCTGACAAGTGAATTCATAGCGGGTTCCCGCGCTTTTGTGCGCGATGTGTGTGCTCGATATCGGCTCCAAGTTGCTTCCGAGTGCATGTTTCACCGTGAAATGCAAAATCTGCTGCGTCCGCAATTTGCGGTATCCGTTCCCGTGAGATAAAGTTTGTAGCGGATTTTCGCGTTTTTGTCCGTGATTTGCGCGCACGATATCGGCTCCCGTAACACGCAAGTTGTTCCCGCATGTATGTTGCACCGTGAAATGCGAAGCTCCTGCGTCTGCAATCTGCGGTATCCGTGACAAAGTTTGTAGCAGATTCTTGCGTTTTTGTCCACGATCTGCACGCATGATCTCAATTCCGTGCAAGTTGGTCCCGCTTGTATATTGCATCGAGAAATACGATTCGTATTTCTCGATGCGTTCGCGACCTGCGGTTTTTGTACGCAAAAAATTATGAGTTTGTAGCAGATTCCTGCGTTTTTGTCCGCGATCTGCGCCACGACATCGGTTCCCGTGGCAGGCAAGTTTGTAGCCGGTTCCCGCGTATTTATTGCACCATAAAACTTGCATCTGCTGCGTCCGCGACTTGCGGTATTCGTTCCCGTGAGATGCGAGTTCTCGGAAGGTTTGCGCGGGTCCTTCACACCGTGAAATGCGAATCAGCTGCGTCCCAACCCTGCGATATCCTTTCCCGTGACACAGGAGTTCGTAGCGAATTCCCATGTTTATCGCATCGTGAAACGCGAATTTGTGGTGTCCGAGGTCTGCGGTATCAGTTCCCGCGTCACGTGGTTTGTAGCCGGTGCCAGGGCATTTATCATTAATTTTTGATAAGGTTTTGCTGGGGCGTCCCCAAAGATAGCCCACCCCATGTTTTTCACCATTTATCTCTTCATTTTGGGTGGGCGTTCTTTCGGAATGTTACGGTATGTCGAAGAAAATCCCGATACATTGCCCACCCTCCAAAAATAGCAATTCCGAAGAGTTGAGGACACACAGGCAGACCTTCCTTTTTAGATGTATCCGGATGCACGCACATATGCACCAAATGAGAAAGTTGCACGATAGCCTATTCCCTGTGATTGACAAGGCATCCCTATGCCAAAGTATTTGCCAAAGCGATCGCCGACTTTCTCACTTCTCCGGCGTCGTTCTTCGTCGTTCTTTTTACCCGCTCGCTCGCTCTCTGAGCTTGAATTTTTTTTATTTAGGTTAGCAAAGGCTTTGGGGGCCTAACAAAGGGAACGTAGCAGTTTTAGAAACGTGTTTTCACAGAACAAACATTTGGGCTCTATGCCAACCCCCAGTTATCATTGCATGTATGCAAGCAACAGACTTTGCAATGGTAAAACATTCTTTCAAAAAAACAGGTGGGCGAATCTCGAAGATTCAACCACCCACATATTTTCCCCAATTATCTCCCGTGAAAAGGTGGGCGTTCGTTCAGGATATTGCAGTAAGGCCCCACATGGAACACATTGACTGCCACTGCCAAAATTAAATGGTAGTTTGAGTGCCAGGCCATAACTCTATTGGGTTCTGAAACTCAAGAGTTTCTTACTTCCATCGTGTCAGCTGAAGTGGTTGCAGGATAAAAGGTAACTTGTTCTTAACAACCTGTGTTGCTCACGCTACACCTCAGATGCCTTATTTCAATGGACCCAAACTAGCCAACTGGCTACGGGTCCATCTCAGTGGCATAGCCAGGAATTATTTTCAGTGGGGAGGGAGATGGGATATCCGTGATCCGAGGGGGGGGTTGTCCAATCTTTCTGTGTACTAGTCGATGTACTGTACAATTCACGGGTACGGTCACGGCAGTCTCCAAACACCCAGTTGGCTGGAACAATTCGGTAGTCATTCAATATTTCTCTTCCTTTACCAAAAATATATTAAAAAAAGAAAAGCGTTTACAATTCTCTGAAATGCCGAATTAGAGCGCAGCCCTTTAAGAGGCAGAGGGGAGCATATGCCCCTCCTCCTCTTCTGCTCCTCTCCCATTTAGCAGGAAATGTGCGCTAAATTTAGCGGGGAAACTTTTTCTGCTAAATTTAACAAGGAATTTTTTCCCCTGGATTAAGCAAGGAAATTTTTCTGCTAGATTTACCGGAAAAAATTTTTCACTAACTTTAGAGGAAAATTTTGTCGGCTAAACTTAGTGGGGAATTTTTTCTGCTAGATTTAGCGGGGAAAGTTTTCCGCTAAAATTAGTGGGGGAAATTTTTTCGATAAATTTAGCGAGGAATTTTTTCTACTAAATTTAGCGGGAAAATTTTTACGCTAGATTTAGTGGGCAAATCTTCTCATAATGCAATGCGCAGTTACGCCTGCTTGCATTATTCCCATAATGCAACGTGCGCGGTTACGCCAACGCAGCTCAAGCCAGAAAGGGGCGCCTAAGAGCTGCGCTTTAAAAGTGATGACGTCGAGGGGGGTGGGGGTTTAGCCCCCCAAATCACACCCTGCCTACGCCACTGGTCCATCTGCTTTTGCAGTAACATGTATGTACACTGATAATTAAATTAATTGAATTGAATTGAGTTGGAAAGGGGTTACACAAGACCTCTTGTGAGCAGCACCTCTTAGCAACTGGGTCAAAAAGGGTGCTACACAAGACCTCTAACAAGCAGTGAGTAACGACAACACCTTTTGAACCCCTTTGGAATACAACTCTCCTTGAACTCCTTCAAAATGTGAAGGTAGGAAAGCAATAAGGTGCAGCCCACCTGAAAATGCAGGGTGCTGTGGTCCTTGAAGGCCTCTCCACAGCCCACATAGAGGCAGTCCCGGTACAGGCAGGCCCATAAGCTGGGGCCACTGGCTCCACATGATTCGCACCGCCACTGCTGCAAGTGCAACCAACGACCTCAGCAAATCTCTTTCCTAAAAACTCATGTCATGTAGCAGTCCGGGCAGACTGTAAACTAAGTCTTCACCCACACTAAGGTAGGAATAAAGAAGGTCACACAATATCCATTTGCCTTTACCTGAAAGCTCAACCATGTCATCTTTAAACACTTTCTACAGTCATTAACCCAAATTCCAAGCTAAGTCAAGCAGTATATATTGAAAATGAAGAAATAATGTAATCCCAGCAAGGATCACATCCCCAAAGATCACCTCCAAGGCTAAACATGATACAATTAGGAGGGGCCATGTGCATGTGTGGAGAGTTTTAGTAAGCAGAATACAGTTCAGCTTTGCTTTTATTTTGTAAATAAATTCCTCTGCATCAATGTTTTTCATTGATATCCCTGGTAAGTGCAGTCGTGGTATAACAATAATACATGGCAGCATTTAGAAAATCAGAGCACTCGGTGCTCATTTGGAGAAGAGAGCTCGGGAGGTTACAAACAGAAGGAAATGTAATATTATTGAAGAAAGCCACAGAATGACAGTAGCTGCGAACAAATCTCGTCATGACCTACGAGACCGCTACGTAATGGATGTCATGTACGAATGAATGACTGGAGCTAGACATAGAGATGCCTCCCTTATCAAAGGACAGTAAAGAGATGGGTGAAGATGGTCTGGGTACCTCCTGCTTCCTTGCGATGTCCTCCTTGGTGAAGTCACCCACAGTGGTGACGTGGGGACAGGCACTGAGAGCGCCGCCGCTGTTGCCAGCCATGGGCCCTCCCTCTGCGGCACCCGAAATCGGCTGCAGGAAGGGCCGGCTGGCCAGGGGCCCCTAAGACCCAGGAGCGGCTTCCTGAGAGTCCACGAGTTTGTTCACTGAAAGTTAAAAGCACGACACTCAGTGGAGGGTGATCATACGTGTCAAATACTGGCGTACGACAACTGCAAGCCACCGACAGTCCGCATAATATATTTCTACAAAAATAAACAGAGCTGGGAAGTTTGATGCAACTGACACCATCATTTTGGTAGGCATTGAAGGAAGCTAGAGGTATAAGTTTCGTATTAGGTCTCCAACTTTTCTCAGTTTCCACATTTCACTACTGTTTCAATAGAAGCAAGGAGGCAATACTTGGAACTGCACTTGCACTTTTTTTTAAGCAGGTGAAGGCCTGGCTGAAATAAGTTCACACAGCATAACTTCAATACCTCTTTACTACGTCTTCAACACTGTGATCCAAGTCCAGTTTAAAAAGGAAGCGAGTAATTTGGCCTGTTATTGGTGACACCACTTTAATCTTTGCAGTAGATTATAAACAAACAAGACCACTCGTTCTGTTGAATAACAATTGTGAAAGAAGGTGTACTCACAAATAGGCCAGGCATTGCAAACAAGTTACATTTCCTTCTATCCACTTCAAGGCTGGTCTGTAAACGATTTTAAGTTGAGATAACAGGCTTAAGCTGCAGAACTCACCGGCTTACCTCCTCTGACCTCCAAAACACAGCCAGGATACCGAAACTGATTCAATGTATGAGTCCTTCCTATACTTATTTCATTGCGAGCTGGACCAACGCTTGGCTGCCTTCTGTCCGTCCCCACGAAATCTGAGTTAGCGCCCAAATTACGTTTTCTCGACTGACTTTCTGAGTTGTATATCATTTTCGCAGAGACACCATCTAAACTTCATTCATTGCAGCGGCATTTCCTTAGTGAGAGCAACACGATGCAAGACGAGCTTCCGATCGCGTTCTGCCGTACCAGCTCCCTAGATTCACGCCGAAGCCAAATTATCGGGGTAAACATGAGAATGCAACGAGGGTATGATTTGGGTCTACCCTTCACTTTACATCCCAGCTTCCTCCGAGGTCAAATGTTCGCAAGGCGTGATCGGGACAGGAGCAGGTTGCGACTGCGATGTCCGCGTACACACAAACACACGCACACAAAAAAAAAAAATTGATTTGAGCGGAGAAGAAGGTCTATTGCTGCGGCTTACCTTAGCCGACGGCGTGCGCAGGTACAACTATCGAGCGCTCTTCCATCGATCAGAGGCAGCGCACGTTCCTCCTTTCAGGGGACTTCTATTGGCGGTACCGCCAACTACGACACAGATATCCGAGAAAAGAAGCAACACCTGCAAGAAAGAAAACATTGGCGCCACTGACAGCGAAGCCGCGGTTTCCGCGTCAGTCCCCGAGTCGTAACACCGCAAGAGCTCGACAAAGATCAATTCAACCACTTCCCCAGGAAACGCTCCGACAAACACCAGCGCAGTTAAAAGCTCTTTTCTTTTCTCGTGATAGCTTGATAATAAAGCTGTTATGAAAACTCTGAGATGTTTATTTTTCGAAGCTGGAACCAACAGGGTGCACTGAACGAACCATCGACGAGCCAGCGCTGCGTTTAGCGCAAAAATATCAAAAATTGCAAGTGGCGAGCATGACATCGGAGTTGCTTCGACCCCGTGCCCGTGAAAGGCATGACGTGTATTAGATGTACGCACCTACAAGAAGTGAAAGTAGGATCTTTTGCGTTGAAGGAATCCTGGGTAATCGGTAGGCAGGAGTTTGAAGTAGTTTAACAACGCGAAAACCGACTAAAATAACTGGCTTCTTTCACCACCGGTTAGTACAGCACCACAGCACAGAAGCGGGCGCGGACGCAATGCAGCCGTTGTGCCACCTGCGGTAGTTTTCCGTACTAACTTTACGCGATTTTATTTTAGTTTAATAATGGTTTGAATTAAACGGTTGATGGACCCACGAAACTAATTTTTAGGTAAGATAAAATCTATTTTGTGTTTTTTTAAGCGTTTCAGAATATAAAGAGTTTAGAATTACCTGCACAGAGGCCGCAAACGAGAATCAGCAGAACCGAAACCAATGCGCGCGGTTTGGGTTTGGGAAGAAAATATAGGTTTCGGCAGCATTGTTGAAATTAAAGACAGCGTAAACGGTAAACTTGGTGTTTTTTTTTTTTGTTTTTGTTTTTTGTTTGAAGTTATTGGCCATTGAAGCGGCCGAGGCGAAAACTGACGTTTCTTCAGCCTGTCGGAGATGGCATTTTTGACTACTCGCTATTTTGTCAAGGCAATTTTTAAATAGTCTTCGAAAGTTTTCCATTTTGAAATAAATTCAATGATCACTCTCTCTTCTCTTCGTTATATATATATATATATACATATATATGTTATTATTATTATTATTTATTTTATTTTTTTAGGGGCTGTTTTTAACGGGTTTCAACGGATTAACGGATTTTTTAACGGACTGAAGAAGGACCTGGGTCTCGAAACGTTTCCAGCTTTTTTATCGGTCGACGCACAAGATTTTTACCATCAAGGGCAATTTCTCGTTTGAATTGTATTACTCGCAAGTGCTTGTTTTCACCCACGTCAGTTCCCCTCTCTCTCTCTCTCTCTCATATAAAGGGTGCCACAAAAGAAAATTTACACGGTCTTTTTACCACAAAAATAAACTAGGTATCGCCGAACGCTGATTCTCTGCCTAAAGGTAGCGCTAGAGGTCACAACCAGATGCCAAAGTTTTAGCCCGATCTGATAACTTAATCAAAAGTTATAAGTGATTTTCTAAAAATATCAATGGCAAAATGGCAGCCGACGGAGTTTTCAAACACATGGGGCTCTTTGGCACCAGAAACCGAAAACGGGCAAAAATGGGCTTCATTTTCCCTATTGAAATTTTCAGAAAATCACTTATGACTTTATCGGGCTGAAACTTTGGCATCTGGTTTTGACCTCTAGCTCTACCTTTGGGCGCAGAATGAGCGTTCGGCGGTGCCTAGTTTATTTTTGCGGTAAAAAAGACCGCGTACATTTTCTTTTGTGAGCCCCGAGAGCGAACACACGCGGCGCTGCGGTCGCCGCGCCCTGATTGGGTAAGGTGCACCGTGACGTCAGGGGAAGGACTCCGCTTCGCGATCTCGCATCCGGCTCGCTTCGCTGCCACGGTTTCCTGGTTTGGCCGTTGTGTGCCGCAAGCACTTTCAGGAGCGAGACCTCGTTTACCCGATGTACAAGACGCTGGGTTAGGCCGGTACTTCACATGCTTCCGTACCTTCTATAAGCGTGCTTGTCATTTCTACCTTTATAATTGGGTTACAAATCCCGAAAGCTATCGGCGGAGCTGCATACTTACATATTTATGTCGGGCATTTATCCCTTATGTCTGCGATGTTTTGATTTTCCTAGGTCACAAAACTTTTTTTTTTTTTTTCTGCTCAATTATCATAACGTTAGGAGAAACTCGTCGCACCAAAAAGCCCGGAGAGTTCAGCGTACCCGTCGTATTCCTCGACAACACTTTCACGTGGCGCCTTTACACAAGTTGCGCGACCCGATCTTCCTCGGACAGACCGAGCAACTGGTCACGCTCGAACGTGCTCCTCTATTAATCAGCGTAATCAACGTGCGCATAACACTCCGTGCGACGCGACTGGCGCGCCGCCGCGCGGCAGGTACCTAAGGTAGGCAGTGAGAGCCCCAGAGAAAACGAAACCGAAACCACGCCGCGTACGTTGGTACGCATTGAAGTCGGAGTGGTGCGGTTGCGCTGGGTTCACAGCATGAAGTGCTGCCTGTGCTGCGTCATTAAGTGCTTCAATAGTTATGCGTCATATCTCGTGTAGACAAAGTTTCACCGTTTTTCACCTCGCCGATGTTTTGTGGAAAAGCGACAACGATGGAGCCGTGCCGTACGACGCGAAAAATTTTGTCTCCCGATCACTGATCGGGAGACAAAATTTTTCGCGTCGTACGGCAAACAAACGCAGAGCGCAAAGCGGCAGTGTAGCTATAATATGTCAGCCGTGCCGACACAGTGGTAGAGTCTACCACTGTGTCGGCACGGCTGACATATTATAGCTACACTGCCGCTTTGCGCTCTGCGTTTGTTTTCGTACCAGTAACGCCTACATCTGTTAGCGCCGATGGGACGAACTGAAACGCCATCCCACACTCGCGGGTATGCAGTGCCAATTTCGTTGGAGGAATGCCCTTTAAAGAAGTTTCGTCCCCATCGTCCGTGTCAATGATATTTCCGGACAAGTATGGCACGCAATCTGTACTTCATGAAGAAAGATTCGAACGGTAAAAAGGTGACAAATATAAATCTAAAGAAAACAACAATGAAACTCGGAATCACTGGAGAATCGACGTTTGAGTATGGAAGTTTATGTGGTGTGCTTTCTTTCTTGATCAGCCTCCTTTTGGATGTGGAAACGTTGACACCCCGAGTTCTGTAGACAACAATTTTTTTTTTCTCGGCTTTAGAGTCACCTATTGCAAAGTGGTTCGAACTGGAATTACCGTCCACTGGTCCCTTCCTGCCTGTAAAGTGTGCACCTCCACCGTTGAGTGGTATTATCTGACAACCTTTGACGGTCAAAGCCAGTTCCCATTTAGTTACGCCGCCCAAACTAAATTTCCGCCTGGTTTCCCTCTGCCACCTCGCACAACAGGTTATTACAGAACAGCAGACCGCAAAAGCCCTTGGCGGCCAAACCGTGTTTTGGCCGACAACTTTGTTTTCTCGGCTTTGGAACCACCTTTCGTAAAGTTGTTTCAATTGGAAGTACAGTCCACCCTAGTCCCTTCCTACCTCTAAAGTCTCCACCTCCCCCGACCAGTGATATTTTCTTGACAGCCTTTTCATGGTCAAAACCGGTTCCCATTGAGTTACGCCGCCCAAACCAAATTTTCACCTGGTTTCCCTATGCCACCTTTTTTTTTTTTTATAATAAGTGCTGTGTCATGTTACTGTCAAGACCAAGCACCTGTGTGCCCAAATCTGCTCTTTACACAGCCCGCTATAACACAACATTTTGGGTCGAATATTGGATATCCCGTACAGCTTTATTCCTTTATTCATTAGAAACCTAACTTTCGCACGTGCAAGAAACTTGGCACTCTTCGTGCACAAACTTAATGAACATCTCACTCGGCTCCAAATATCATCATTCCAGCAGTGCTAGGTTTACAGCGACGAGCGAAATAAATTTCCCACCCAGAGCAATCAAGGTGGCGGCCGTCTTGTTTTTCGGAAAATTGCTCCAACTCCTTTTTTCGGCCGCAACTAGAGAAATTCCCCCTAATAACAACTCAAACTCAATATATAAGAAGTGGAGAACAGCTAAATGCCCTTCTGCCCCAGCACTCATGCAACGTCACCCTCAACGTATCGGCTCAAAAAGCAAAAGTTTCGTCCGTGAGCGCTTCCGCCGCCACAGCTTGGCATGCGAAGAGGCGCCGCAGGCTGCTGAACGCGCCTCACAGTCGAACGCCAGCTCCTCCGCTAGCGGCGCTGCGCGCGTTTTTCAAAGCGCCCCCTATAGTTCCCGCACGGAGTGTATAATCACCATGTTACCCAAATAGATGTCGATATAAAGCGACGTTGATTCACTCAATACACACACCGTTTGTCTTGTGTAGTAGTTACACTCGGCTATTGTGATTACCATGACTATTTTTGTTACAGTCCGGGGACCTCGTAATGTATACCTGCATAACTTCGTTGAGGAATATATATATATATATATATCGTTTGTGTGTGTGCGTGCAAAAGTAAGGTGCGCAGACGCAGCAGCCGTGGGAGGATAAAAATTAAAGATATAACTTAAAGGGCCCATGAAAAGAAGAAAACTGATTTTGTTTTTAAACAGTCTGGCTGGAACACGCGCGTCAAGAAATAAATTTTACGCGAAAAAAAGTTTTTTTTAGAACAATACTGACGGCGAGCGATTTATTTGAAATTCTGCGCGCAAAGTCCATGACGTCACGGGTTATTCCGGAATGACCATCTCGGGCATTCGCTCTTTCCACCTCAACGTGATGGCGAAACCGATCCACCTCTCCTCTACGGGCCCGAAATGCCGAGAGAGAAATCAAGTCGAAAGGAGGTGACTGCCGACTCAATCCCGTCTCGCGCCGTCAGTATTGCTCTATTTATTTTTTTTCGCGTAATATTAATTTTTAGACACGCGTGTCCCAACAAAACTGTTAAAGAAATAGGGTTTTTTTTAATGGCGAAAGGAGTCACACAAGAAAAAAGAGTAAAGTGGCGAAAAAAAAAAAAGTTGTATACTTTGAAGTTAGAGAGAAAGGCCAGATTTGTAGGTTTAGAAAACTTGTACTTTACTTGAAGCACATTTTCTGATATGTACTTCCACCATGGGCGTAACAACCGGGGGGCGCTTTCCCCCTCCCCCCTTTCTCAGAGTAGGGGGACAAGGCATGTGTTTTGCCCCCCCCCCCCCCCCTGAATCAGCCGCTACTGGGCAGGGCAAACACTGGCCGGCGGCGCCCAAGCATACCAAGGGCACCGCCCCCCGACCCAGGGGGGGATTCTGGTTTGCCCCCCTACTCAAAAACAAGTTGATACGCCACTGACTTCTACTTTACTTCAAGTATTTCTTTTTTCTGGTACTTTCCGAGAAAAGTACAACTCCCGATTTCACAATACAAATGGCATATTAGGGAGTTTTCGTAGACCGCGTTTCCCCCTCAGCTAAGCCCTCCGCAAAAAAGAAGCCGCTCCTGCGCTTGCGCCCCGATGGCCTTGACTGTAGAGTTCCGCGTACCGGAGAGAGCGTTGCGGGACGGCAAAAACGATTTACGAAAACTCCCTATTATCATGTGAAAATGCGCTATCATCTTCCTTTACTTCAAGTACATTGCGCCCAGCGTACTTTACTTCTTGAAGCACACAACCTCTAATTTGTAATTTACTTCAAGTACGGCACAGGAAACGGCGCCTTGGACGCGGCTAAATAGTTTATCTTCTCTCGTTCCTTATATTCCCCCGATAGACATCAAGGACCCCTCTCCCGGACACACACTTCGTTCACAATGCACCGATTAGACTCTGTGAATCAGTCACCGCATGACCTCTTAGATATGTCCCTATACAGTCATTCTCGATACAGTCATCACAACGTCCCTCCCAGAAACATTCACCCCCTAAAATATCTTTCTTCCAGTCACACTCTTTGTTCACAATGCACGTAATAACAATAATAATTTTAAAAAAAGGTTATATTCCAAGAAACTTGTTTGATTCCCTGTCATATTGGATGGAGGCCTGGGAAATATTTTCCTATTGTTTTGATTTTTAGTGTTTCTCTTACGATCCTCTTGACATCATGCTCTTCGTGTAAAACTCCCCAATATGTTTCGCTAAATCTGAGTTTGATGCGTTTATTGAGACATTTCTTTTATGTTCTAGTAACCTGTACTACGTTTACACACCTTGACGAAAAAAATCCCTGGAGAAGGGGAAACAGGACGGACAAGGACAAAGGACAAACACAAATCTCCAAACACAGCTAAGTGACTGGTGTGCGACCGAAAAAATCCGCCTGGCCCGGGTATGGACCTCTCTTGAAAAAAATTACACCATCTTCAAGCTCCGGTCCAGGAAGTCACGTTTGAAGCGAGCGGCGGGCTGCGCGTGCTGCTTGGCTCGCGCCGCCGCTTTCGCTGCGCTCTCGCGGAGTCGCGGTCGCCACTCGCTTCGTACGTTTACGTTGAACTTCACGGTCCCGAACCTCAGGTTCTGCTGCTCGACGTTCTTAAACCGCCGCTGCTTCACGTTGTCGTAGTTCAGCATCCGCCGCTCGACGTTGACGAATCGACGCCGCTTCTCGTTGCCCTAGTTCAGGGTCTGCCGCTCGCTTCAAGCGTTTGTGCTCAGCGTCGCGTGCCCTTCGCTGCGCAGCTTTGTCTTCAGTGGACGTAGCGTTGCTGTTAGTTTGTGGGGTGGTGCTGACGCTTGCTTGCGCCAACCCACTAACTGACGGGACTGTTGCTTCCATCACACTTCATCGGAAGAACGGAGTGGAGTCAACGAGTCAACAGCGGTGAACTGAACGCGCGCAGCGCGCTACCGCTGCTTATATTCACACTTGAAGGAGAGACTAGAGGAGGAGAGTTGCGCACGCGCGCGCGGTGTGAGTAGAAGCGAACGCACGCGAAGTGCACGCAGCTGGTAGAAAGAGAGAGCGGAGGGAGTAACGCGCAGCTGTTGGAGAGAGGGAAAGAGGAGAGTTGCGCATGCGTAGTGTGAGTGCGGACTACGACGCCGTGGGACATAGACCCGAGCAAGAGATGCTCCGCATCTAAAATATCATTTATTATATTGAATATAATAAATGATATTTTTTAAGAGAATCCGATACACCATGCTTTACTGCAGAAAGGAATACATAGAGATGCAATGATATTTCCAATTGCACATCAATAGCGCGAATAGCAGACGAAGATTCTTGTAATCTTATTATAAATAAATCAGATAATGGAATCAGCTTGTATGAACTCCAATCTTCGCGAAATACTCCCTCGAAAGGCCAATGTTATGTTCAGTTTTACGTGCACTTGCTTTGGGCCCTCACTTTACAGCTCTGTGCCTTATCAGGCATCCGCTATAACATTTATTAGGCCGCCATATATCATCGCGAGACTGCTATATATACTGCACAACCTTATAATTTGGACATTTACTTTTGCTAGTGTTTGTGGAACATCGCACTTCCCCACGAAACTGAACTTCTTCATTAACATGGCTTGTATTGCAAGTGACGATATATCGCACTAACATAGCACCAGACAGAGCACTAAATATGTGGTGGTCATTGCGATTTGTTCTTGCTGAAAAAATCAAATTCGGTGAAGCAAAATGTACACTAACGAAGGTTCACGCCCAGTGCTAGCCATGAATTTGATAGAAAATATTCTTGCTTGTGCATGCAGCGCGTCGTGAGAAAACGGCGCGAACGTCTGGGCATCAACGCGCTTTCTGGCAAGAGTGTTTTTGCAAACAAGTGAGCCTTGCAGGGCCACACTTTCTGGTCTGTGCCGAAGATGCGGAGCAGAGTCAGACGGTATTCAGATTATAATCTAACATAGATAACATCAATTCCAAACTTTTTGGCGTAGGCCTTTACATTGTGACAGATTTTATGAAAAAAAAAAAAAAAAAACTGCAAACATTATTTCTTTGTTCTTTATATGCTTTCCGTTCATCTGTAAGATAAAGTTCTAGTTGTCTTTTAAAAAAAAACCTTCATACCCCAGAGCACTCTCCAGTCTCTTCCATTGCCTTTTTACAGAGCGATTCATCCAATGGGTACATGAATTCCGCATGGATTTCATCAATAAAGAGTAGGGCTGGGCAATTGATCGATTAACCTTCCGATTAATCGATTAAGGCTTTAATCGCGATCAATTTTTTAGCCGATTAAGCGGTTTTTTAATCGGTACCCAAAAAGAGGTCGATTAAACGCACGCACGGCTCTATCCTGGACGACCTGCCCAAACAAAAAGTTTGGGCAGGTCGTCCTGTCCAAACTAAAAGTAACGACACATGGTAATATTGTGTCTTGAAATCATGGTTGCCAGTTATCTGAAGCTTTATCTGAAATCACAGGAAACGCCTTTCCGCCATCCACAAATGTTTAAACAGTTCGTGACACAGCAAATCAATATTGCGTGACCTTCCTAACACCGAATATAATGCTGAGGATGTCGCACTTTTGAATCCTGACGATCGGCACGAGCCTAAATGGCGGCGCCCACAACAATGCCGGGGAACGGAGTGCCGATACTCTAAGCGCAGCTCATTTAGTGGCTCTAGGTTGAACTATATGTATCATCAATTGTAAACGTCCTTTGTGGCGTGTACCAGAGTATAAAATAAGTCTTCAAAGGCAAGCAAGGTGGTTGCATTCTTTTCAATATATTATAAAAATCAACACAACCGATAAATCGATTAATGAATCGATTAAAGGGAGGCGATTAATCGGGTTAAAATGTTTAATCGACGCCCAGCCCTAATAAAGAGTTGACAACTTCGGCTTTAACAGATTTTACGTGACAACTCTACTTAAAAGAGCCTTATCATTTTATCTCCCGTGTTCCCAACAAAGACCTCCTTCGACATCCAACAAGCCAAGAAGGTAGGAGAAGCTCCTCCCACAAGTGTGATGCGCCCGTTTCAAATCTCTCCGCAGTCGAAAGAAGAGTTCACTGGAAACGCTCCTTGTTCCGCTTCAATGGATTCCAACTTGTCTCCGAAAGCAGTCTTTGTATCCATCGGAGGGGAAAGCTAATCCCCGAAAGTCGTATTTGTTTCCATCAAAGGGGGAAAACTCTAATCTCCCTCTCGTGGCATTTACAATGCTAAGTCAAAGTCGAAAGATAAAGCAAATATAAGTATGTAAAAAAGGCAAGACCCTCCTCGCCCGTTGGCCGCGACGTCACGGAAACGATGGGACGCTATTGGATACGGAGGTGGCGGAGGGATATATCCTCTGGCTGTTCTGCGGTGGCTGTTCTCGTCATTTTTTTTTTTTTTTTTTCAAGGCCTGTGCTTTGCTATCGCGGAATAAGCAAACGAGAATAGGATCTGCATTCCGTCTTACTAAGCGACCACTGAAGACGCTTTCGTTTACGTTGTCAGTTATTAGGGAGTTTTCGTAGATCGTTTCCGCTGTCCCGCAACGCTCTCCGCAACCAGCTACGCTAGCCGGAACTCTGCAGTCAAGGCCATCGGCGCGCCGCCGCAGTAGCGGCTGCTTCGTTGCGGAGGGCTTAGCGGAGGGAGAAACGCGGTCTACGAAAACTCCCTATTGTACCATCTAATGCGTTAAGATAAATTTCTTCCAGTATTGGAGCCACGGACGATCCTAAACGTACTCCATCTTTCTGTATGTATTTCTGGTCGCTGTATTCTACTACAGCTGCTTGGAGATATAGGTCTAAAAGAGAAAGAAAAGTGATCACTGCCAAGCCCGTTTTAGATTGAGAGTTAGCCAAATCTAACTCCAATGCATGACTCCTCTCCAACGAGTAGTAAATATACTTTACGTCCATTGACATAAACCGATCACTTTGTTTCCGTTGCAACCTCCCAGAGCCTCGATCACCTTTGTCTTTATTGTCTTTATCAGTCTTTGTTGATGAAAGCCATGCGGAATTCATGTACCCGTTGGGTGAAACACTCTGTAAAAAGACAGTGGAAGAAACTGCAGAGTGTTAGGTGTGACGATGTCTGTGTGTTGCCTGGAATTTCCGATCATAGATTGTGACAGCGCGACATTAGTTTATTCGAAGATAAAGCAACGAAAGTGTCAAGGAAGGAAAGTGTTTTATTATGATAAATGAAAGTATAAGAAGTGAACTTGCCACTTTTTTTTTCCGAGTTGTTTTAGAGCAGTCAGATATATGACCATGCCAGCACTGATGCACCGCGAAACTTATTCAAAACAAAACTCCCGCAATACAATCTTCGGAATCTATAAGCAAGCCTTGGGTAACAAGGAAAGTGAGAAAGTGTAGTAAATGAAAATGACGAGCGTACCTTCGATTTACAAATAAGGGGGAAACATCCACCAAGGCGAGCCTGAAAAAGGTTATTCTTTTTAAAACTTCAATAAAGGAATCGAAATTCAAATATTACAAGGAATTAGATGCCAAATTAAAAATTAACCCTAAAAAATTCTGGAAATTCGTTAAAGCAAATAAGAAGGATTTAGTGGTCAACCTATCATGGATGAACAAAGAAAAGTGCGATGAGTATTTTTAATGTTTTTTTTTTTTTTTTCTAAACCTGCTGCCTCATGCTATTATCCTAACGTGCAAGCGGTGATTCATCGTGTTCTGTCCACCAATAGAAATAACTTACGATGGAATAGCTAAGCCATTACGAGAACTTGATGCGCAGAAATCAACCGGACCAGTTAACACTTCTCCAATGATATTGAAGAGCTGTTTCGATGAGTTGGCAAACTATCTATGCGTACTTTTTAACAAATGCTTAGACGATCAAAAGCTTCATCCGATTGGAAAATGGCGATGTAGTGCCAATACACAAATCCAGAGTCAAGAACTGTGTGGAAAATTATAGACCTATTTCTTTAACGTCCGTAGGCTGCAAAACTCATCAAAGACGTAATTTATAGCAGCCTCGTTTCTCACTTGAACGTTGTCAATTTTCTTATTAGAAAATTGACAATGTTCAAGAGTCACCGTCTATGAGAGACGGCTTTCGTACCGGAGCATCCTGTAGCACTGCACTTGTAAAGGTTATTCACCTTTGTTTGTTTATTTTTACATTTCAGAAAGACATTTGACGCTGGGAATCATGACTTGTTATTTTACAAACTTCGTTCCCAGTCATTTGATAGTAATGAATCGGCCTGGCTAAGGGGCTACCTTAGCGAGCGAATATCAAATGATGACACATCTGAATATGTAACAGCTACTTCTGCACTCTAAGCCCGGTCCCACTTAGTAAGAGGGACATTTCTTCGATTTTTTCCCACTTAACTTTAAGGGGGGCGACAGACCTCTTAATATTACATGGAGATGCTCCCCTCTTATTAAGTGAGACACCACCCCTCTTAAAGTAAGCGAGGCGGCGTCTCCCTTAAATTTGAGGTCAGAGTCCCTTAATTAAGAGGGACAGTTTTTAGATATTTTCTTCCTTAAATTCGGAGGGACGGTGGCCCGCTTAAAATGCAGGGGCATAGTCCCCCTTAAGTCGGGGTCACGCTGCTTATACTTTATACAAAATACATTCTGCAGACATGTTCCGAAACGAGTCGCCTCGACATCCGCGCTTCGTACGCCACGAGGTAACCAATCAAGAGGTTACTTTGTCACGTGGCATACAAAGCACGGATGTCGCGGTAACTCGCATTGGAACATGTCTGCAGAATGTATTTTGTATGATGTATAAGCAGCGTGACCCCGGCTTTAAGTTACCTCTGTTATTGTATCGTACAATTTCTGCTCCTTCGTGTTTTGAGTGTAAGCTGACATGCTGCACTGCACTTCTCGCACTTTTGCTGATATGGTTTAACCAAAGTTATTTTGTGCTGCGTAGCAGAATTGAAATTTGATCTGTATATCTTGTTTGATAAACGGAATCAATGTGTTAAAGAAAACAGTAACAATCTTTAAGAGTAAACACTGTTTTATTTGCCATGACACAAGAAAATATTATATATGTCTTCATCAAAATAATAATTCTATAGCGATGTTCTGGTAGCTTTTACGAATAAAAAAAGACTTAGAACGACGCCAGAAATCGGCGTTTCTTGGAAGCTATCACACAAAAAATTTCGTGCTGCAGAGTGACTCATTTTGCCTATCATAAACAACAACAATACAATCGTGCTGGAAAAAAAAAACTTTTTTTAGCGGATAACACAAAAAGAAAAGTGCATTCTAAAAAAAAGCCCGTGCGTCTGCTTTCCCGCACAACACTTGGAAAGACCATCACCATAACTCTCGGAGGCAGCTCAGCGAATGCAGATGCCGAAACATATGATTATACCAAAAAAATGAGTTGCGACATTAAGCACAACAAGCGTGATGTTTTGCATTGGTTAATGTCACAACTCGGACTGGCTTTTTTGGTCTAATCTTATGTTTCGGCATCGCGATTCGCTGAGCTGCTTCCGTGAGTTACGGTGATTGACTTTCCAAGTGCTGGCTCGGGAAAGTAGATTCCTGTGCTTTTTTTAGAGCGTAGTTACCTACTTCATAGCATTAAAAACTAATTATTCGGCGTCTCTTGCCATCAGCAGAAGCTCAGAATTTTTGTTGTTTTTGAACGGCCATAAGCGATTTTATGAGCTTCTCCGACATAAACTGAATCGAAACACTTTATTTTCAACGAGCAGACCCTAGAGGAGTTCAAGGGTTTGTCCACATGCCACGGGGTAGGAAAGTCCCGTTATGTAATACACCCATAAGCACATGACTAGTGCCCCCTCCATAGTCGTGCTAGCGGAGAGTTTCACTGACCAGTTCCCAGAAACGATCCCTTTCTCCGAACCGAAGAAAATCTTGGGTCTTGGAACTTTTTCGTCAGGGGTAAAATCGTCCTGCAAGCAGCAATTTAAAAAAAAAAAAAAAAAAAAAAAAAAGATTGCGTCAGCGTCAAACTTAGATTTCTATTTTTGCATTCGCTTTTTCACATACCATAGGTGATGAAAGAACTTCTGGCCAATCGAGACCGGAGGATGGTCTTAATGTTCAAGAATGTTGTTGGGTTGTCTCCGCAGAAGGCCCCTTTTACCTCCTCCAGGTTTCCCAGCATGGTGACGATCGTGTTATGGAACCGAAGTTGTGCATCCACCTTTAGCTGAATGAAAGATCATATTGTTTTCCTTTAGATACAGAGGGTGGGAATTAGAATAAAGGTAATGAAGCGCTTTCACCTGTTATCAAGCAGGCGATATGAAACAAATGCGAAAATAAAGTGCAAACAGTTCAAAGATTCGGAACCCAATCTGTATGCGATGAAATAGCGAGTGACATTAGCTTATGACGCAACTTCTGCTACTATTAATTTTTGGTACGAGAATAGACTGCAGTTTTAATTAATTTACGAGAATCAATTGTTTCTGTATTACCAAGACAAAACGAAAACGCATTTAGTAGTAGATGAACTTTAGAAGACCCATGTGCTTTGGAAAGCATGGATTGCATTTGCGGCTCGAAGCTGCAGAAGTGATCTAGCGCATGTTTTAGAAAGCAACATAATCAAATAAAAAATTACATTTCTGTAAATATTTCGCCGCAAGCCATTAATTTTTTTTTTTTTTTTTTTTTCAGAAGCAGTGCATATGCCAACAGAACGTAAATAGAGCCTACCTACATACCGGAATACAAAAAGTAAATAATTACCGAGTTCGTTGTGAACCGTGTGCGGGTGGCCGCAGTAGGCTCACCACTCAGGGTGGTGCGTTCCACCGTGCAGAGGGTCCCGGTAGAGCTCTTTACACGAGCAATCCGAGCGGAACCCCCGCCTGACTCCCTTCATGTCAACGTTCGTTGCCATTGCCTCACTCTGAAAACAAGATTGTTAATAACGGTCAGTCATTTAACGCCCACAGTCAACGCACTAGCCCTAAAGCGCATAAGAAAGAAAAGACAAAAAAAAAAAAAAAAAAAGCAAACTTCTGTTTATATATTTTTCGCGGATGCACGACACAGAAAAAAAAATATTCAGCCAGCTACAGAAAACAAAGAGCATAATAAACATCATAAATAAAATCTCCAAAAACAAAAACATGGTCGGCGCCAAGAAAAAAAAAAAAAAAGCCGGTAGCTGTGCCGGCACGACCGTCAAAATATAACGAACAAAACAGTACGCCAAAGAAATACAAAAAAAAAAAAAAAATGTACTCCCTGGCCGCCACCCTTCCCCCAGACGCCGCGACGCCGACGCAACGCGAACACGCGAAGAAAAAAAAACCTTTATTTCTTCTTTTTGTTTGTGCTCGTCCAATCCCCCTGCCCTTTTCACAAACATACACACACATTATGGGTTTTTACTCGACGCCCACTTGAGAAAAAAATGTTCATAATCACTGCAACGCTAACGATGTCTACAACATAACGTTGCAGTGTAAATTGCTGTAATGAATTGTGAAGGCAAACAAACGCAAAATCGCCAACATTGTTTCTGTCAATCAACTCTCTCGAGCGGTCAACCTCAAGCATTTAGAGTGCACACCGAGAAAGAAATCGGCGAGCCAAGCTTACAAACACTGACTGCCCCAGCTAGGGTGCCTTTATGTTGGCTTTGCCTTAGGGAGGGTGATGCCATCCTTTGTAGTACTCGATGCCGACAGTGTACGCTCACGGATAAAATACCAGGAAATTGCCGGTAATAAAATGCCGGCATAGCACTGCCAAAGTTAGCAGCTCGAGCTGGGAGAAGAACGATCGCGCGTTCGAAATTGAAAAGTAGACAAAAGCGTCGGACAGAAAATGGTCTGATATCACCAGCTTAAGACACCCTAACCCGCTAAAAGTGTTTTGTGCGAAAGACAGCCCTGCGGCTCACGGCAGGGCAAACGATTAGCGACGCTTTGTCCTAGCTGAACGAGCAGATCCAGGAAGCGACCGCGTCCGCGGACTACAGCTGAACACTCTCACTCTACATGCAAAGCTCGTGCATCTCACAGCCAGCGTGAAAATATTGATGGCTCGTTATTCCCACCCGCAATGCACCCAAAACAAAAGCGTCAATATGGCAGGATTACTCACCCGAAGGAAATCAAACGAGCAGCATGACGCTTGCGACTCTCCGGCAACGACCGTTTCCAGCTCTCCGTGAATTGGCGCGAAGCCTTAGCACCGTGGATTAGTGCGCCTGCCCCCCTCCTCCTGACCGAACTACATTGGTCCAGTTAAGAGGGACCGGTCCCCTCTTAATATGAAGGGACACGCGTGAATCTTTTTGTCTGTCTTTCCTGTTCAGAGGGACTAACGAAACGGCTTCCTTGGTCTCTCTTAATATGTTGGTGTCCCTCTAGATGTTGCTATTTTATTTTTCAATTTCCCTCTTAAAAAGGGCTGTCCCCCTGAAAGCATTGTTGTCCCCTCTAAAATCAGAGGGACAGCGTTTTTTATGAGGGACCGGTTTTAGAGTGTGGTGTTCCCGGCCAGGGGCCCTAAACTCGTGAAACACAAAGTTTGTCGAAAGTTCGCGGATCGCGGCGATTGGACGTTGGCGAAAAAAGCGCGAAGTCACCATCGTGATAGGCCAATCGGTGCGCTCCGTCGACTTCGGCCCCAACTCTGTATTTGACGAGTTTAGCGACCCTGGGCTCTGTTCTGGATTCTTTGCTTTTTCCTGGTTTATATAAATTATATGATAACGGATATACAATCGAATATTAGACCTTTTGCGGATGACAGTATTATTTATAGATTAAATAATGATTCCAATGATATTAGCATTTTACGAATGACCTCGAAACAACTTCTGTATGGTGTGACAATTGGAGGATGAATTGGAAAAATAATTAGGGCTAGTTCAAAGGTAATATACTTAAACGCCATGCTGTTCGGTGATTAAACTCGGAAGAATCGTGTCGAAATGATAACAAAGTAAAGGAAACTTTATATTTCACGTGTATTCGTTTCGTCCATTGCATACAAAGTGGTAATCCGCTTTGTTGTTCACGAGTATGCTGTTTATCGCTGCGGCCCACACATCCTGCACATGTTCCGCTCCGGCGTTCTGACTGGCTTGCTGGCGCCGTGGCGCCCGCTGTTTTCAAACTCATGCATGTTGTTTGAAACAACAAGAAAAAAAATATTAGTTGTTCGGGCAGTGATTTGAAGTTACACCAACAAAAGAGCTCCTCGGAAATTTCGGAACAGTTTCCGATGATACAAACGGAACAACAAAATCTGTCTTAAAAAAAAAAAAAAAAAAAAAAAAAAAAAAAAAAAACATTTAGCACTGCGTAATAATAATAATAATTATTATTATTATTTTTAAGGGGACGTTGCATTTTTAGTTATCCCGCGAACCATCAACTGAATGCTTGATTTCCTTGACTCGAAGCGGCGAGAACGTGGATAGCGGATTATACCGATTATACTACCTAACAATTAGCGAAGTCGCCTTGTGCATTTGCTCGGTCGGATGCCACGATGCATCTCCGGTTGTCCACGAATGAGCAGCAAAGCGAACCTCCTCACCTTGGCCCAAATGACCGCTCGCGGAGTGCCCACTTATCAAAGGATATCAGCTGCCCCGATCGGCGACGTCCGAGCACGGACGGGCTGACAGTCCGCACGGAGCAGACAAACTCACGTCGGTGTACACATGACACGAGCGGGCAGTAATTACAAGCTAAGCCTAATTGGGGAGCGAATGCTTCACGCGCCAACGCGAACTCTTCCCAACCGCAGTCTTCAACGGCAGACAGGAGAGCCGGAACAGTCTTCAGACCCTAGGCACAGACGTATACAGTGCCGGCGTCACAGCTACGATGGGGCCCTGTTATCGTCGCTCTGGTGCCCTCTTTGCCCCGCTGTTGTGGCTCCTGGTAGGAGTAGGGTCCCGGAGAAGGGACTGCGGGGACCCCGTGGTTCGGACCGCGGAGGCCCGGCTCACTTCGCCTAACTACCCGCTGGCGTATCCGGCGGGCGTGCGGTGTTCTTACAGGGTGCTGCCGTCGTGGCCGGGCGTGTGTGCTGTGCTGCTGAGCTTCGAAGACATGGACATCGAGGGCACGCCACCGAATTGCGAACGGGGAGACGTCCTGCGGGTGCCCTCCACCGGAGACAGCTTTTGCGGCGTCACGCCCCCCGAATCGCTCGGTATTGACAACTCCCACCCCGTGCCATTTAATCATTCCATTTTTCCTGCTGCACATGTCGGTCGCCAAGCCGCGCCAGTTTTCGCAGCGCACCTGGACAGGCGGTAGCTCCCGTTCCTTTGCTTCACGTCTTTTCCGCGGGGTGGTGCCGCCTTCTTTCATGTTTGAGGTTAAATCGGATGGGACGCAAGCCGCCGCCCGATTTAAATGGTTCGGCGGTATCCATCCATCCATCCATCCATCGTAAATACCCCCCCCCCCCCCCCCCTCGCCGGGGCCACAAACCCAATTAAAAAAAAAAAATATATATATATATACATATATCTATATTAGATGAATTACGCGTCGCCGAATGCACATTCTCCGCCCAAATGTAGCGCTAGCGCTCCAAATCGGATGTCAGAGTTTCAAAACTAACCAAATTCTTATTAAAAAAAAATATATATAAGCGATTTTTTTACATGTTGAATGGGAAAATGGAAACCGACGGAGCCTTTGCATACATGGATCTGAGACACAGAACGGGCCCTTTCCCATTAAACTTTAACGAAAATCACTTATAACTTTTGGATAGCGGTTGGTTTGAAACCTTGGCCCCTTAGCACCTTGTTCGGATCGCTAGCGCTACATCTAGGCGGAGGCTCAGCGTTCGGCGATGCATCGCTTAATTTTGCGGTAAAAAAAATCCAGTAATTTTTTTTTTTCGTTGGGGCGGGGGGGGGGGGGGGGGGGGGGGCACGTTGTATGTACGTATTTTCGCATGCATCGCTTTTCTTCTCTAAGTTCCATGCGGATAATTCAACTCTCTACAGATTTAGTTACCCCGGGCCGACACAAAACTCACAGTACGGCCGCTTGACCACAGCGCCCAGCGGAGAAGCAGAACCAAGCGGCCGGGGTCACAGCAACAAGCGTTGTCAGTGCTCGTAAACGTTCGACTCCTTTAGCAAGAAAAAACAAAACAAAAACATTTGCATCTGGTTACTTGATGCTTCTGCAGGCATTCAGTCTTTCGCGTAGCCTTCGTAGAAAAAAAAAAAAAAAAAAAAGACGGTTTTCTTTGGCCATCAACTGAGCCTGTTCCTTGACCATACAATTTACAAAAATGAGGTATACGTATTATATGTCGATTGACCCACATTAGTAACATACCTACTACCTTTTTCCGGCGAGCATACATTATAGGCAAATACCTCTTAGACCGAGCTTACAATAGTCATATGCATTCATTAAATCGGCGGTAATAAAAGAAAATAATGTTCAGTATATCGTTGGGCCGTAAGAAGCCGTTAATGTACAATATTTTGTTTTTGTGTATTCTACGGTGTTCCTCTTTATGCGTAGCACTTGAGACTTTGTGTTGTGTTGTCCTTCCTTTTTCCCCAGTCTTGGGGTTTTGTCTAAAATGTGAAACCATCACCAGCTTGTTTGCGCCCTTTTTGTTCGTTAGCACTTTCCGTTTTGTACACGTGCTCAAGCAGATGCAAGTTTCGCTTGGCAGACAACCTCACGAGGTGGTTGAATGAACCCACCTCATTTTCCATCCAGTGCTGCCGCTGCCGCAGGGCGGCCTTACCCTGGAGTTCAGTTCGGATACGGAGCGGTCCGGCGTCGGCTTCGCTCTACGCCTCGCCCAGGTCCCCAACTCATGCCCGACGGACGGTGAGACCGTGAGACTGAGCACGCGCTGTCGGTCGCATGCCAGTCGACTTTAAACCAGACAATCTAACCTAAACCTAACCTAACCTAACCTAACCTAACCTAACCTAACCTAAACCTAACATAGCCTAACTTAAAATTGATCCTACCCAACCGGTACCGAGCCACGTTGCGTAACGTGGCTCGGTACCGGTTAATAGGGACTTTTCGTAGATCGCTTTCGCTGTCCCACAAAACTCTCCGCAACACGACACCCGGAACTCTACAGCCAAGGCCATCGGCGCGCAGGCGCAGTAGCGGCTTCTTCGTTGCGGGAGGGCTTAGCGGAGGGAGAAACGCGGTCTACGAAAACTCCCTAATAGGGAATTGTAGTAGACCGTTTATCTCCTCCGCTACGGTATCCGGGAAGAAAACGCCGCAGCTGCGCATGCGCTCCGCCAGCCTTTTCTGCATAGTTCAAGGTCTCGTGGCTGATTACGGAGCTTAGCGGGCTGCGGAAACGGTCTACTGGATTTAGAGGGAGTGAAGATTTTCTGCCCCCCCCCCCCCCCCCCCCCTCGAATTCTGCATGTGTAAAAATTTAAGGCGAAAAGAAGAAAAAAAAAAAAAAAAAAGGGGGGGGGGGGGGGGGCGTTACGAGTCATTGGAACTTAATACGCTGACACCCCCCCCCCCCCCCCCCCCCAGATGGTATCTCCGTAATTAAAAATATGATGTTTTTTTGTTAACTAGGAAAAAAATAAAGGAAAATAACCAAATGGGAGAGGTAATACATTACGTATTTTGGAGAAAAGCAAATCTTCGATGAGACAAAAAGTATGCAAACCAAACGACAGTGTTCGATCAGCTGGCGTACTGATGGACAATCATGGACTTACGCAGGAACTAAAAGTATACTTTGAAGACTCTTCTCCATGTGCTCAAGCCGGCGACCGTAGAAAGTGTTACAAAAAAATGCCTCGTCACTGTAAAAAAAAAAAAAAAAAGAAAAAAAGTAATGTGGGTTTTAGCTTTCTAGATGGACCGACTATTCCTGAAGCTAGTGCATATACCGTATACCTTTTATGCATGTTTAAAAGTTGAAATTTCTGGCTGTGCGGACTATCTATACTCGTGCGGACTATAAAGGAACTTTGTTTTTCAAGATTGTTCATTGTGACGAGACGTCACGGGATTTGTGAATGAAAGAGTACGTTAATGATTATTTATGTACAATACAAGCTTCTTTGTGAGCTAAAAATCAGACATCTGTCAAGGTGTGCCGTGTATGAGTCCTGTCGACTAAGCACCAAGTGCGGACTATGCACGGCGTTCGGAGTATCGAAGCTAAAACTTTTGTTTTCGGTCGAAATCGGTACTCACATTTATGTTTCTGACGTCATGCCAAAACTATGGAGCCAGGTGGCGCTCGCTGTGGCGCGGAGTGCGCACAACTTTCGTGGGCAAGAAGGCTGGCTGATAAACAAGATTTGTAGCTTCCCATACAACGTGAATACTGTCATTGAGGGTCCATACTGCCTACGCGAAGTCTAGCCCCAAAATCGGACACAGCGGGATGACGTCATATGCCAGACTTTATGAAGCCATGTACTCAGCCGGTGCACTCAGAACGGAATAGTCAGTCCCCAGAGCACCGACTTTTGAACGCAGCCAAGTCGGGCAGCTGTACGCCACGTGATGGCACAACCAAGGGCCAGTGCACATAAGCAAGGTTTTTACGCCTGCATGTAGCAATGGGATAGAGGAATTTTTATCGGGGGGGGATGGGGGTGGGGGAGCTTGAAGTTCCATAAGTTCCTTCCTCCCTGGCTATGCCACTGGCACGCAGTGACGTCGCCGTGTGGAGGCCGCTTCTCGGAACAGGAGTTCCGCATCGAGGGCCCTTCGGCCAGGTCCGGGGCTTGTCTGTACCTGGTGACCAAGTTCCGCGATGATGTGTGCCAGCTCCAGCTGAGGTACGACCGCTTCTCGGTCGGGGACAACGCCTCGTGCACCCACGGACGCCGACTCATCGTGGCCGGCACGCCCGAATGCGGTCGCAAGCCCCCGGGAAAAGTGGGTGCGTGCACCGAGCCGCCTGCTTTCGCTCTCCGCACGCAGCGTGCGTCGCCCTAAACGTTAGGGAGTTTTCGTAGACCGCGCGAAACACATGTACGACGAAACCTTCCGATCCGACGTCCGGACTGCCGGAACGACCTTGGGGGGCAAGGGTGTTCGTAGCATCGGAGAGCGTTGAAAACCCCCGCCTCCACCGACCGTTGTATTGCCTGGTCGGACGTCGGATCGGACGGTTTCGTCGTACATGTGTCTCGCACTTCTCCTCAACGAAGAAGCTGCTACTGCGTCTGCGCGCCGATGGCCTTGACTGTAGAGTTCCGGGAAGGGTTGCGGATAGCGTTGTGGGACTCCGGAAACGCTCTAATGGCAAGTTTGAGATAGTGTACCTAAAGAAATTACGTCGCCGCCATGATCCAATCCAAAACGCGGTTCGAGCTCGACACACGCACCGTGACGTTCTTTGCGTACGCAAAGCATTAAAAGTAGTCTATTTCGCAAATCTCCGACTGTAATGCTGTGAGAGCGGGATCGAGCGCGATATGACAACGATAACCTAATTAAGACATCACCACAATTCCATGGCTACTTCACGCTGTTTAAGATTTATAGAACTTTTTTTTTTTTTTCTTTTTACAATGAAAGAATATTTTGAGTGAAACGAACGTTTCGAATGTCGTCGTGAGCTCGCCGTCAGCCCAAAATAGCGTGATCGACAGGCCGCGGCCATAGCTGTCATTGAATATCACCGACTGCGTATGTCGTTTCAAGAATGTTGTTCTTGGCAGACCAAGATATGCGGTTACTAAGCACCAGGGTGACCACCTTCCTGCTAGCGAAATGCGGGATACGCTGACCAGGAAAGGGGGGGGGGGGGGGGGTGTAAGAGAAAAGCGGTATTATATTTCGACTGTGGCAACTGCAAAAATTAACTTAGTGCGCAGTCGAGCTGGTGGAAGTTTACCATGATGCTTTTTAACTCGAGACTGGGGCAGAAGAAGGAAACATTTTTTTCCCTGCTTGTGCCCAAGTCTCAGGTTAAAAAGCATCATGGAAAATAATAGCTATTCGAGGAGATATATCAACAGAAGCCACGAAATGGGGCTCTGCTCTCACATTTAATATTGTATTGTCCCAAAGCATATTACACAGCTGCAAATTGTATTGCGGCAATTAAACTCAAATGATTTTCACTCCTAGAGATATATTTTAAGTTTCAATACAACATATGTTAATAAATGTGTCTTAGTGTAAAACATAAAATCGACTGCAGCAGAACTCAATGCATGAAAAGGAAAGAAGCAGTAAATCTTTTACGGCTTCTTGTTTCTTCTCGATTCTTAAATAAGTTTACCAACATGCTCCTAGAGAACTTTCGAACCTTATGTTGTTGTTTTTGACCGTTGTGAGTCGCAGTCCTTTTGCCTTGTGTAATCGTCTTCACTAAAAAAGCAATACATACAACAACAACAAAAAAAAATTCACAGAAACTTTTTTGCATTGACACAGCACGATTTGAAAATAATTACAATAATTTATTTTCAACTTTTGGCGAGCAATTTTTTCTCGCAATATCTCGCTATTAAGGGACGAGAGGCACAACGGCGCATGCGCGTCAGTTCTCCTGCGAGAACGACGGTCGCTTCCCGCAACGCTTGGATAGAAAATGCTGTACCATCGCGATTGCCAGCGACCTCCGCACTTCCCCGTGCCCTGTTGTTCAGCAGCGCCATGAGTTGCGTATAGGGAATTTTACAGCAGTGTGAAATGCGGGACATTTTGAAGATTCTGGTATTTCTTGCGAGACGCGCGACACGAGCCCCCAGTGCGGGACAGTCCCGCCAGTCGCGGGACCGGTGGTCGCCGACATAGAGATCAGTGTGGTCGCCCTACAGAATCTTCGCTGTGGCGATTTCTGATTGTCCGGTTATTTCAAGTTGCTGACGTGGCCACCTACAGTGGCTAAACAAAAGCGCCGTTTCAATCCACTGCAGATGTGTTCTATCTTAAATTGGCTTTAAATTGGTTGTGCCTTCCCAGGCGGTACCGATACAGTATATTATCATATAATGATTTTTTTTCCTCACTTTAATTTATGCAGATGTGTTCGAGTTTCCGTCCCGGACGCTGACGCTGCTCTACTTGGGCGGAGACGGCGCACACGATGACAGCTTTGTCCTCGATTTCTTCCAGGAGGAGTGCCCGGACACTCGCTAGAGTCGAGAGTAAATAAAACACGCTGCAACGTTTACACCTCGCACCTAAAAAAAAAAAAAAAAAAAAGTACTGCTGTGCAGTTTTGACATTTTGTTTGTCAAGAGGCAAGGATAAACATTTCCTATGTTATTCTTCGACACCTTTCAGCAAATTTCACATCTTCTCTACAAGACCGGCGATGTGGAGCAGTCGCGCGATGCGACTAGATCGCACCACGCTTTTTTCCGCGATGATCGCTTTTGCGATGAAAGTTATCACGCGAGTGCTGCACATCGCCGGTGCAGCAGCTTCACTCTGACAACGTTCCACGCACGGTATGTCAATGACATCTTCGTCTCTTTTGCAAGCGTCAGCTATGCTCGATGCATAACGGAGTGCGCGATGCATTGTGGCGGATGAACCGGGTGTTTGCGAACACCTGTAGGGGAGTTCCTCTTTCCACCCGTAATACTACGTTACGTTTCGCACCCTTTGTTGGAATTCGTTATACCAAAAGCGTAGTATCGGCAAAATTCTCGAGCGAAGCCAGGAGCCATATATAAAATCCCGTTCTCATATGCTATATTTACACTGTTTTATTGCTACTAAATACATGAGACCGTGGGACGTATTCGTTAGAGTAAAATATACACGTCTGTTGACGGAAATATTTTCTGTCAATGTTTCTATACCGTGCTTTTTATGAAGGCAATGGATCTGGCCGGAAATCCTTTGAAAATTACGTCCTCTATAAACATGTCAAACAGTGACGTGTGAAAACGACCGTGGAGCTACCTATGGTCAATTATTGAAAGAGCCGGAAATCGTAACAAAGCAGCGCACAAACACACGAAGACGAGCGAAATGAGTACATAACGTTCCGTGCCGCTTGTTTTCGTGTTTTTGTGCGCTTTTTTGTTATCGTTGGACTGTGGACATGACCCAAACTCGCCCACAGCGGCTGTCGGATCAGCAAGTCCGATCGCCAATGCGGACGGGCGCTTCAAACATTCACCAAGGTATATGTACATGGGTAGCGAAGCTTCGGCCAAAAAGCGGTTCAAAACAAATCGCCAGCGACATCGACCTGGAGGGTCACGTGAAGGATGCGATTGAAGCGCGACTAGGAGAGGTGGGGACAAACATTATTAAAATTAATTAGTTTGTGACTAGAAGTATAGTCATTGGTATTTTTAAACAAGCTAAATTAAATTATAGATAATATCAATCATATTTAACGTGCAACAAAATTCAAAACTGTTTTTGTTTTTGCTAATATTATGCATACTTCTTATTAGCGTCCTCTGTACGCCGCTAGCAAAAAGGCCGACTAGCAATAGTGATATTTGCAGTTTTTTTGTAGACCTCGTGGCGCGCGGAAAGGCAGTCTGCTGACGTCCGTCTGCTTGCTTGTGTTTGGGCCTCCACGTGCTCTTCGCTTTTAATTGTTTTAGCGGCAGTTAACACCGTTTCGGGAGTTTTGTTGTTTGCTCGGGCGTGTTAAGCCCAGTTACCTGCGCGGGAACTCGGCTGTCGTGCGCTTGGATCTTGGACGCTACTGCGCCCAAGGGGCTCAACGTCTTTTGCGATGATGAGCACAGCGCGATACGCAAAGAAACGGTGCTCCATGGAAATGTGTGAAAGCAACACCCGCACGGCTGGCATCTCGCTGCACCGGTTTCCCCTCGACGCTCGAAGGTGAGACTTCGCTACTGTCAGTGACATGCCTGGGGTGCTATGTTGCGCTTTTTGGACTCCCAGGAGACTAGGAAGAGGGAAGTGACGTCAACGACACAGCAAACGCAGATTGGATGTTGACAGAAGAAAACGAAATCAACACCCAATCTGCGTTCGCTGTGTCGTTGACGTCACTTCCCTCTCCCTAGTCTCCTGGGAGTGCAAAAAGCGCAACATAGCCCCCCTGCTGTGTGATGTATGCCCCTTGTTCGGTCTCCTCTTAACTCTTGCTAGTTTTACCTAAAACTATAAGGGTTGTCTGGATGTGCACAAGAAGGCGTAATATGTTATACTAGGAATGTTTTAAGTTCGAAATCACTGACTTCGCGGCGTTGTGTACCGTTATTATAAAAGTGCCCACGATATTAAAATTTACCTGTACCGGCCTGGCTCTGAGGAGCCTAGTGTCGTGATCATCGGCGTGGTTATCAGTGGTACAACACAGATATATAATAGCGCATCTGTGCGTAAGACTCGTGTTTTTACTCTTCATGATGTACACAGAGCAGTGATGTCATGCATTTGTTAAGGTCCTTGCACTGATTTGCTTTGGTTTGTGGGCATTTTGGCTACATTTTCTTTTCGTAAGTATTCATGGCACCCTCATAGCACCATGCCTTATCTGCAGGCGCGAAGCCTGGGTTCGGTTCTGCAACAACTGAAGTCTACAGGGGACGACTCCATGGCAGCTACGAGACAGGGTAGTTTTCTCCTTACATTTCGAGGAGTCAGCTCTCATGCGCCCTGGACACCTCCGTCACAATGCGTTGCTAAGTGTGCTTCCCACAAAAAGTAAACAGACCAATAAACATTCCGTGCACTTTGTGACTAAGCATGGTTAACCCGCTCTTAGAAAAATGGTTACCACATGGGGTTGAAATATTGCTTTTGTGGGCTCATAACATTTTTATATTATTTGCAAGGACGACATATGGCGACATTTCCAGCAAAAGTTCTCCAGGTTCAGCAGTTTTGCATGGTGAGCTTTTTCACTGAAACTAACATAAAGTGGCAGCAACTGCCAGCACCACTGCATTAACTCATGGTCTTCATGACTTGAGCATTTTGCAAAAGAACTAGGTGAGATTAGCTGGGAAAAGCTGGTTGAACAAGGACAGAGGTACTGCTAGAAGTTCATTTCAGCCCGGTTTATAATGACATGTTTTACTTGAGGTGACATAATCAACGTCACAGAGCATATTTTGCCTTGCCGACACCCAGTCTTCCATAATAAAGCTGCCCATGAAAGAAAGTGATTTAAATTTTGTGTTAAAATAGGCGAATTCACCATAAATTTGCAGAGGTGAGTGTGACACCCTCATTGAGCTACACATGCTTCGGCAGTTCAGACTCACGGAGCTTCTGTAGTCACCCTGAAGACCAGCCTTCCGAAATGAAACTTTCGTAGGAACAAGGTGATTTTCTTTGTCGTGTGTTAGAATAGACACATAGGAAGGAACTCAACTACTATTCTATGGCCAACTTCACGCTAAATTTGCAAAGAGGATTTCGCCAGCCTCATCGAGCTGCACATACTCCGGCCACTCAGACTGGTGGAGTTCCTGTAGACACCCTGTTGACCAGTCTTCTGAATTGAACCTGTCATAAAGGAAGGTGAATATAATTTTTATGGATTCGAATAGGGGAATAAGGGAGGACTTCCTCTTCTCCTTTGCTAAGTTCACATTAAATTTGCAGAGCGGATTTCTGTGGCTTCATTGGACCACACATACTCGTGCACCTTACTAGAGAACAGTCGACTAGGGGCCAATAATAAGTGGTGGCCGAATATTGCTTGTTCTATCTTTTTATTCCCCTTTCTTTGTGAGCTTGCTTTCTCAAGTGGTAAAAACAGCGCAACTTGACGTAAAACAGGAAACAAGGAGTATACAGACAGGCGCAGTAAAAGTGCATAGAGAGGCACTGTTTCTGCCAGCTTAAATGAACGACCAACTCGTCCAACTTTCCACTCTGTTGAACTTGCTTTCTTACTTGCAGTTTTCACAAAAGCTTTTCTTTCTTTCTTTCTTTTTTTTTTGCGGTTGATCACAGCTGCGCTCTACGTCAAGATGCTGCTCCTGCTCATGAGTCCAGCGGGGACGTGGTTGACATGGAGATTTTGGTTACTACACCGTCGCCTAGAGACTCTCTCTCTGGCTGTGCTGCTGGGCCTTCTCACAAATGTGAGTGCTTTCTATGATGCAAACTTTTTTCTTTTGCAGTTTTTTTGTGTGAAGTTATAAAAGATCAGGCCGCAAAAATAAAAAAGCCAAGGCTCGAAAAACACCAGGGGATACTAAACTTTATCTTGAGAGCAAATGACGCAAGGGGCCACATAACACCAGACCGACTAGCTGGCAGCTACAAACCGAAGTTTGTTCAAAGTTCACCACATTTTTGTTTCACGGTATTGTCATTGTCAAGCACAAAAAAAGACAAAAAGGAATGTTCCACACGCAGGTGTTAACACCGTCAAATCAAAACAACTGAACCGGTTTCACTGAATCACAAGTCTTCCCGCAAAACCTCACGTAAGACAGTGTTTTTTAAAGTTATCGAAAAGCTGCCGTGGTCATAGGTGTGGGATGCTGAGCCTGTCATGGTCCCCTGTCCTATCTGCCAAACTTTAGTTGCTTGTTGTTGTGCGAGCGCTTCACTGTTACAATGCCATGGGCATAAGTAAGGTATGGTCAAGTTTTAAGAAAATGCATTTCACAGTTTGGATGCCTATTCTGACTTGCATGTTTCTGTGTGCGCCCTTGTCTTTTTGGACTATCAGGTCTCTGGCCAACAAGAAGGGCCTAGTCGAACATAAAGATGTACTGTTGCTTTCCCAAACTTGAATTGCATGTGTAGTTTGTCAAACTTACAGTTCTTGTTTAAAGACACTTCAGATCATTGAGGAATGTTCTTGAGCGTGAATAGATTACACATTTAATAAATTGATGCCGAATGCAAGTTTTTCTTGGGGACCTAATCTGGGTCATTTGCCAAATTGCAGCACCCTGCAAAAGCTGCAGCATCGGCAACAAGAAGGTGAACGCCTGAGAGCCAAGGTGCGACAGCTTCAAGAGCGTAACAAGAGGCTGCAAAGAAGGCTGCAAAGAAGGCTGCAACGACAACGTCAGATGAGGACTGTTGCCGAAGTCGTTGAGAGTGTCCGCGTTCATGGGTCTCCTCGTGTCGCCGCACTCGTTGAAGCCCAGCTTAGAATGAGCAATGTGAGCCGGTTCGGCCAGAGATGGTGCAGCCACAACAAAGCCTTGGCTTTAGGCCTCTACTTTCATAGCCCCAAAGGCTATAAGTGTTGCAGGCGACTGCTCAGGCTGCCATCAGTAAGGTCACTGCAGCTATGGCTTCAGCGTGTGCCACTAAAGATTGGATTTTACCCTGGCATTTTCGAGCTGATAAAGAGGCGGGCAGCTGCTTTTCCTCGAGCCGATTGGGCCTGCAGCATAGTTGTTGATGAAATGCACATCAAAAAAGAGCTTTCATACAACCCCTTGTCTGACAGGTTTGAAAGACTTAAAGAACATAGTGGACAGCAAGGCGAAAAACTGGCCAATAAGGCTCTCATGTTCATGGCGAAAGGAGTCGGAACACCGTGAAAGCAGCCGCTTGGCTATTTTTTGCTCACAAAGGCACACCTTCAGATGTACTAAAAGATCTATTTTTCCAGTGCTACAGCGCCCTTGTGGACGCTGGCCTGAAGCCGGTAGCTGTTGTATGCGATGAACGGTGCCAGAACGTGTCTCTTTTTCAAGCATCGTAACTGCCGAAAAGCCTTACGTAGAGATCAATGGCAAGCCACTTTTTTTTTTCCTTTTCAATACTCCGCACCTTTTGAAGTGACTAAGAAACATGTTATTTAAATACGACTAAAAAGTTGGTGATTACATAGTGAAAAGTTCCTACATCAAGGAAGCTTATGAAAAGGACCGTAAACTTGAGATCGGTTCTATGCTAAAGCTGAAGGAGAAGCATTTTAATTTGACCTTCTCGTCAAAGATGTCGGTGAAACTAGCAGCTCAAGTGTTTAGCAATCACTGCGCAGCTGCAATGTACGCCCTTGTTACTTCTTAGCAATTGCCTGCCAGAGCTGTTCACACAGCGAGATTCGTTGAAAGAATCGACCGTCTCTTTGACAGCGTAAATAGCTCGCAGAAATCTGCAAAGACGCCATATGCCTCTGCAATCTGTAACGGCTCTACCCATGAGGAGTTTCTGAAAGAGTGCATTCTGGTTTCTAAGAGCCTGCAAGTACTCGGATGTGGAAGGCAGCCACACTGCATTCGTGGCTTCTGCTTAACAGTTAGGTCTCTACTGCTGCTCAGCAATCACCTCGCGGTTAATTGTGGTTTTTCCCACCTTTTAAACCGCTATCTGAACCAGGACACCCTTGAAAACACTTTTGCTGTTGTACATTCAAAATCAGGTGCAAACATGAACTCCACTTTCCGTCAATTTCAGGCTGCATTCAGGCACCTTTTGATTAGCAACCTATTCAAGCTGTCAGAAAAATCAAACTGTGCTGATGACATGTCTCTCCTTGCTACGTTCCCAGCAGGCCTTTTGGCACCTTCTCCTCGTCTTGCCTTAGGAAGCACAGTTTTTCTTGCCACGGCAGACGATTCGCCTTCAAACTACACTTTGGCAAAAGGAGAGAACAACATGGTTTATTTTGCTGGGTGGCTGGCATCGAAATTCCTCAAGGTTCATTCCTGTGTAGGAACATCCCAGAAATATGAGTTGAGGACAGAAAATGCGTGTTTTTCTGGGGGAAATCAAGTGCTGTTGTATTTGAGTGTGAAAGGAACTGCCGACTCCCACTTTGGAATCCTCTCAGTTCCTTCTGCTTCTTTCATATAATTTGTTGAAGCTTGTGAGGAAGTCTTCGAGACATGTATCAACAACCTAATTTCAAAGGAGAACGTAGGGCGGACTCTTTGTGTCCTTTTTAACCAGAAGCTTTCAAAGTCTCTGACTGTATGTGACGAAAATGTTTATGATAATTTGTTTTCTCTGATTGCCAGAGCCATTCTGCACTGGTTCGCGCGGAAAAAAAATGCTGACTATTTGATACAGTAGCAAAGTGTATAGCTAGGCAGCAAGTGCGCAGACTACGTATGTGAGACCACCCAGAGTACTGTTTAAAGCAGTGCAGGCATGTTCTATTCGAGCCTTTCATTTTCTTCGGTTTCTTGAGGAGTAATGTGGTCCTCTAACTTATTCACATATATAGAGTTTAAAGCTGTGAAGCAAAACTGGCTTATGAAGTGCAGCATACCACAGGGCTCCAAGAGGGTTTACTCCACTTGGCTTCCTTGACCTCCACCAAACAATCGCTGCGTTGCCGTGTAGCAGCACCAGCAGATGCAAGTTAAGATATTTCCAGCATTATGGTACCTTGCCCAAGGAATATGTAGAAAAGTGTACCTTTTCTGTGTATTACAGTGGTGGCCTGAGTTGTCGTCGGAACACTGTGGAACCTCCGAGTTATTAGTGGCTGCCTATCAACTGTCAACGTCCTCACAACGTCCAGCCGATTGTACAATGTCTTATGTTATAACAGTGTGCCTTATGTACCGATCTACTAATTTTCTTCGACCATGACCTTTTGAAAATAGTTGATACCGATTGTATAATTCTAGTGAGTAATCTGAGTGAATGATTGTAAGTGAATAAAACAAATAAAACGCGACTGTTAAAGCGACGTTGGACTTGCATTAGAGTTACTGTTGTGTATTTCATACGCCCAACACACCCCAGCAATTTGATTCACTCTTTTTTGTGACATTACATAATTTGCTTTCAGGTTTCTCACATATTTCCCAGGGATCCTGAAGGAACAAAAAGCAAAACACTGCAGCTGGAGTTTGACCACAGTGCAAAGACACGATGGTTGTGACGAAATGAAACTACTCTCATAGCAGGTCGGCTAACAAAGTCGGCTGCAGAAAAAAAAACATTTCGAACAAAATATAAGAGCAAGGGCAAATAAGGGTGTAAACGATCCAGTATTCCAGTATAGAGTAAACACAAGGTGTAAACACCCCAGGAAAAACCCGAGACTGCAGGTAAAAAGAACGACATATACACTAAAAAGCATCAAACAAAGCTCAAACACGGAGCTATGTTTGAGACTTTTTAGTGTATATGTCGTTCATTTACCTGTGATCTCTGGAATTAGTTTTGTTTAATTTTCGCGCCAAACCGCACGCACGCATGACGTCACGTTTTTTTCCGGAAGTGTCGTCATTTCCTGTTGATTTTTTGTTCCGCCGGAAGTGTCCCCACGACTCATAGATGGCGCTAAAGCAGCTCCATGGGCCGCCATTTTTTCGACATGTGGGCTTCTATGGAAGCTTCGCTACCCATGTACATATACCTTGCATTCACTGCAATAACTTCGAGCAGAACAGTACCCGTTACTTGTAACCTTATAGGTTCTTCTGACCCTAAATACGTCGGATGCTGCGAGCCATCGGAACCAATCCAAGACCGCGTTTGAGTTACGTGACCTTGGAGGAGGAGGAGGGGGGGGGGGGGGGGGGGGGGGGCGCAGTGACGGGCGAAGAGTGCAACGTTCACAGAGCTGGATTGGCTGAGATGGCTGATAGAGTCCGCTGCCGTCCGACGTAAGGTGAAATATAGTTTAAAGCCGACCTCTACTGCAAATTACCACTATGCAGCGATGCCCCAACGGGTCAGCTACAAGCGACCAGTCACGCCTGATTGTACCCTCTTTGCTGCTCCCACACCCGGACAAGCTCCGCCGGGTCCTGAAAGCCATGGGCCGCAATGAGGCCCACAAAGTCTCCCCTATCGCTGGGCTTGCCCCAGAAGCGGAAGGCATCGCTGTGGAGCGGCATCAGCCGGGCCTTTAGCGCCACAATGCCCAGGAAGATGTCATCGAAGCGGAACTGTCGCGTGTACCGCGCGACGCGGTACAGGTCCTTCAGGGCCGGCTGCGACAGCACGAAAGCGCCTGCCGTCACGTAGGGCGGGAACCTCGAGTAGGGATACTCGGACAAGGACAGGTACCACTTGCTCCAGCGGTGTCGCATAGGCCATGATCCCTCGAAGACATAGCCCGCCCAGAGGCGGCCGTCGGGCGCCGACACTCGCTGGGGTGCTTCGTCATCCTCCTGGGCCACGGCCGAGAAGCCCCAAGGGTTACGGACGAACTTCAGCAGGTTCTTAACAGACACGTAGTAGTCGTCGTCCACGAAGAGCACGAACTCTGCACTCGAACAGTAGTCCACGACCCATCGGAAGCCCTGCATCATCTTGATGGTATTGTTGTAGTACGAGTCCACGAAGTCCGCCTGAACCAAGTCGCCGTGGAGGGCGTACTCGGAGTCCACAGCGTCCTGCGTCGCAGGATCGTCGGCGTTCACGCCGAGAACGAAGACGCATCGAATCGGCACGTCCGAGAAGCGCTTCTCGAAGCCCCAGCTGTGGCGGATGGCTTCCCGCCGGTCCCGGTGAGACAGTGCCGATTTTACGACTAGCAGCAACTTGACCCGCGCGGGTGTCTTGGACTCGCGGCTCTCTCGGCATTTGTACTCGTTGCGGATCTTGAAGCGATAACGTTCATACCGGTTCAGCACGGAGTAGGGCGGCTGACCGCCTTCGTCGAGCACTCTAATCAACTCGCGTGTGTCCACTTCGAGCGGATAAGTGAACTTGGAGTAAGGAGTTTCCAGCAGGAAGTCGACGATCCCGGCGTGGTTCAGCAACCAGATTACCAGCGCAAAGGCCAGCAGGGCCTTGGCTTTGAAAGACGTAGAAGAGCGACGACATCGCAGCAGAGGAGACATTGCTGCCTCGCACTTTACTCGGGAAGACGTGCCGGAGGTGTCACCAGGAAAATGGGGGGCGAGCAGAGTCCATCCGGACTTGTTGCCGTCTTCGCCAGCGGCGGCTACTATGGTCATCGTTCGTGCACCGTTGCTCTAGTCCAACGCACGGGAACCATGAACCGGCGTGGCAGGCGCCTCGGCGTCATCGCAAATCAGTTAAGAAGCACATCAAAGTCACCAGAATGCACGATACCTGGCTGCCGACGATTCAGATCTCCACCTTCGCCAAGCATGTGCGAAACGCCCGAAACACAAATCAAGCCGTGGCGACATACCGCGGTCAGTAAGGCAACTACGTGCAACTGATTCTCACACACGTCCCTGGATGGCGCCACGGAAACCCAGAATTCCGCCTATGCTAGACTTCTGGTCGCCGCGGTCGCTGCTACCGAAAAATCCTTCCACCGTGCCGTAATAATAAGAATGTATGCTGCTTGAAAACCCTACGGGGCTCATGGCAAGCCAAGAAAGAGGTAAGAGCAACGCACTTGCAGCCGGCAGGCGGTGGCTGGAAGCCCACTTGTTCCGATTCCTTGTTGCCATTAGGTTCACTGACCCAGTATCGGGCTGACGTCCTTCAAGGGCGACCATGTATGCTGCCGCTCCAGAAGTCATCCAAGGAGCGCGGAACAAAACAAAACAATAATAGAAAATCTCGCGCGTGATGTACTTTAACGAGCAGCTGGGGGCGGAGAGTTGCAACAAACACGGTTTTAAGACGATTTCGTCTTCATCCGCGCGGTAGCTTCCTAAACGCTCTGTCAACGGAGTGTCAGTCCGCTGCGATCGCTCTCGATCTCGATATGCCGACACCTACTAGACGCTCCTGCTCGAAGCGAACCGTTGCCGGGCTTTGCGAACGACGTGCGCGATCGCGTTCGAAACGTCGCTCGAAAATAGGATCCACGTCCAAAGCGCGCGGTCGGTGTCTGTTCGACGCTGGTCGCTTGCTCGGGCTTAGGCTTAGTGGGGAATTTCGTGGCTTCCGATGATCGTGCCCCTTCTGTGCGCTTTATTTCTCTATTTTAATGGTCGTTCCAACACGTTTAGCCGTCGTGATACACTGCACATCTCGGAGTTTCGACAGGGCCCAATGCAACGCGTGTTGTTTTTCTTTCGAGTATGCGTTTTAAACTGATGAAGCAAAAACAAAAACAAAAAAAAAATATGGAACGCCTCTCTGCGGCAGGAGTGCCGCAGAGAGGCGTTTGCGGTAGTCTGAATATCGGAAAGCCTTAAAAGCCGACATATCAGCTGATCTCCCGGAATCATTTTATCCGTGCTCGCCTGTCTGTGGTTCATTCGGTCGCTGCTTGCCGTTTTGTCGAAGGGGAAAAAAAGCAATCACCTGCATTACTTTCTCCGAGATGGCGACACCGGACCATTTCGTCGATTTCGTCGCTACGTGCTGCCTGCATCTCGGCGAACTCGAAAAGGCACGTGCGGCACGTGGAAGAAAGTTTGTTATGAGCAGGAGACGGCAGTCTGCTAGAAATGACGTCACAAGTTTTGCTTGACGCCGAAAGAAAGGTCCAATCAGTTTGCAAAAGCGATAATGGTCTGGCACAGCTGCTGGGTATGCACGTTTCCGGCATGTTGCGCGTGACGTCACGGAGCTTTCTTTTGCTTTTCGAACCTCCGCCGCGGCCGTGCGAAGTCGCAGGCCGAGTGTGCGTCGACGGAGCAAGCCGGCCGCAGTACCTGTACTACGCGGAGCAGGGGAGCGGTTGCGGACCCGATTTCAAGGCCAGCCGGCGATGGAACCGACGATGGAACGATGGGGTACTGACGGGGGAAGGGGGTTCGCGGGCGACGAGCGGGTGGCGAGCGGGCGGCTTGCTAGCAGCATCGCGGATCGCGCGTGGGAAGCGGCGCGTTCACTCGTTCGGTCCTGGCAGCCGCGCAGCCGCGGGTCGCGACTCTCCCCAGACAAAAACAAGTCGTCTCGTGACGTCTGCGCAGTAGTGGGATGAGCATTGTTGGGAGTCGCCGTGGTTGCATCACAGTGACCTCGAGGGTTGGAAGAGTTGAATAACCGAATGCGGCGATTATCAAAAGAAACAGATACCCCCCTCCTCGTAGAAACGCCGGGCCCCGCCGGGCGCGGAATATGAGGAACCCCACAGTTGCGAAAGGATTCCTTTGGGATGGTTTCTGCGCCCGGGATGCGTGAAGGGCACTGGGCTAGCGCGAGCTCTCGCTCAGCTCCGTTCCAAGGTCGGCCAGTGCCAGCTGTTTTGCCGCGCCGATAGGTTATCGCGGAGGAAGTCAGTAGGGCGGTTCGCGCGTCGGTCCACATGTCCCATTTCGGAATTGGGTGTGGACGGGGTCCCGATGGGGGACCGAGGTGTGGGCGGCGTCGCTTCTGCGGCCGGCGGCCGCGTTGCCCCCCCCCCCCCCCCCCCCCCCCCCCCTTCTCGGGAGCACCCGCGGTGGTTGCCGTCGCGGCAGGCCGTGATGCGTGCTGCTTGACATGCCGCGCTCCCGAGCGCTCGGACGGTGACGTCGCGCGACGGCCTTGAGCGCGACAAGGCCAGGGCCGCGGAAAATGGGGGTCTGGCGGGAAGAACAACCCGTGGCCGGAGACCGCCTGGCTCCTCCGCGTGAGCCGGGCCCCAGTCGCGAGGGCCGGGACCTCCCCTCTCGGGGCGGGCTTCAACCCTGGGCCTCTCGGGACCCGGGGTTCGGTCCCGCGGCAATGTGTCCCTCCCAAGGCCGCCCCCTGGCGCCCCTCCAGCGGCGACCGCTAATTATACGCGGCGACGGGGTAGCGGTACGGGCGCCGTGGAAGCGGCAGCCGGTTGTTGCGCACCTGTTGCCTGCCACTCGCGCCGCGGCGGCATGTACAAGAAGGAGCGACCCAAGCTGTCCGTGACCGCGCTGCTGTACGGGTCGGGCGTCGGACCGCCGTCGCCGTCGCCCTGGGGCGCGCCGCCGGGCGCCGCCGGTAAAGAGGGGGGGCAGGGGGCACCCCGCGTCGCGGCACGGGATCCTGACCGGGGTCCGGCCTCGTTGCTTACGCAGCGCCCTCGGCGGGCCTCAACGGCAGTCCCTCGTCCAACGGCGTGAGCAGCAGCCTCGCCCAGCCGTCCTTCCTGCTGGGCGGCTACGGCGGCGGCGGTGGCGGCGGGGCCCCGAGCTCGGTGAGCCAGCGCGGCGATCCGCGGGCCCTGGTTGACCCGGGGCCCGCATTCGCGCAGGGCGGCTCTTCGCGCTACCCGCCCAACCATCCCCTCAGTGGGTCCAAACACCTCTGCTCCATCTGTGGCGACAGGGCGTCGGGGAAGCACTACGGCGTGTACAGGTGAGCGCACCACCCTGCACAGATAACGAGGCCACTTGATTTTCCACGCTGCCTACTGGAGCCCTGCACTTCGGTTGGGACTCTGGTCACCCAGTCGGTCTCAGCTGCTGGTGCAGCACTTGTGTCCAACACGTGCCCGGTGCTGACCCTTAGTAGGGGACATAAAGTACAGGCCTACAGCCTTCCTATCCAGGATTCATGGGAGACTCGCCGAATGGGAAGGTGGCGCAGCACCCTGCTGAGGAGGGACCACTATCCTGAGTATGTCAGGTGTGCGGTGTCCTCCTACAGTTTGTGTCGAGAATTGAAGGAGTGGATGCTGCAAGTGCAAACTTGTGGCGTCGACAGATGCTGCCACTGCTGCGTGGTATAGGCACGGCTACGGTGAAGGACGCTTTAACTTTCTCTGCACCACACGGTAGAGAGTGCCACTCCGAGGGACCTGTGGAATGTCGCAAGTGTGTAGAGCGGATTGTTTTTGCAGTTGTTACTCGATGTAGAAAATTATCTGCATCCTGTACCCTATACAGATCAGGAAAGTCTTAGAGCGTGTACCCTTAGCTTCGGACGTACTCCTGTCCCGCTAAAGTCCAAGCATCTGCCAAAGCTATGAGTTTGCACGCCTGCCAGGCGAGCTTTCTTGCTTCGAACCGTGCAGCGGGGCAGCGCTCTGCTCATCTGCGTCAGCTCGGTGCTTCACCTCGCATTCGGCAAGTCTCCTAAATTGGCAGGGTTGTTATGCACCCCCCAGCACGGCCGTGGTGAGCGTTCCCTTTGACCGGCCGTCTCCGCAGTTGCGAGGGCTGCAAGGGCTTCTTCAAGCGGACGGTGCGCAAGGACCTGACGTACGCGTGCCGGGAGGAGCGCAACTGCATCATAGACAAGCGGCAGCGCAACCGGTGCCAGTACTGTCGGTACCAGAAATGCCTGTCGTGCGGCATGAAGCGGGAGGCGGTGCAGGAGGAGCGGCAGCGCACCAAGGACCGGGCCGACAACGAGGTGGAGAGCACGAGTGGCGGCGCCCCGGCGGAGATGCCGCTGGAGCGCATCCTAGAGGCGGAGCTGCGGGTGGAGCCCAAGGGGGGCTCTGCTCCAGAGTCCCAGGACCCTGTGAGCAGCATCTGCCAGGCGGCCGACCGCCAGCTGCACCAGCTGGTCGAGTGGGCCAAGCACATCCCTCACTTTGTGGAGCTGCCCCTGGAGGACCGCATGGTGCTTCTCAAGGCTGGCTGGAACGAGCTGCTCATTGCGGCCTTCTCGCACCGCTCCATTGGCGTGCGGGACGGCATTGTGCTCGCCACGGGCCTGGTGGTGCAGCGCCACAGTGCCCACGGGGCAGGCGTGGGCGCCATCTTTGACAGGGTGCTCACCGAGCTTGTGGCCAAGATGCGCGAGATGAAGATGGACCGCACGGAGCTGGGCTGTCTCCGGGCCGTCGTGCTCTTTAACCCGGGTGAGGTTTCACTTTGTTTCTTTGTTTTATTTCATTTTATATGTCGCGATAGACCCTTTGCGAAATTCGGTCTGGCCACCTCGATAACTATCATCACCTACATCCGTATAATCTGTACAGGCTAATGGCAGCTTTTGATGGCTGATGAAGGAAGAATTTGAAGACAGGCACCAATGCAGGGCCTGAATATTCCAGACGTTTGTCCGCTGTATTATATTGTTTGATGTCAGCATGACGAGCCTTGTAAGCTTCTGTATGCCAACATCATGCATTTAAGGGTGTCGTGTGAATTCTCGGGATGCTCGTGCCCTCCTTTCACATTTCTGTCACTGGCATTGCCCGTTTCCATCCAAGACAAATCTCCTTGCTCCTTTTCGGATGCCGTGCGACTGTATGTAATGAGTGGTGCTTTTGATGTGTTAGCGCTCATGCAGTCGAGTCTGTTACACGCGTTCGCCTGTATCCTTGCCTCTGCTGTACACAAAAGTTTTTGCCACCATGGAAATGAAACTGATGTTGATAGCTTCGTTTCACAGTGTTCTGGGCAGATCTGCATGTTGCATATGTTTTGGCATCCATCAGTTCCATAAAGCTAGTGAGCAGAGGATGGTACCAAGGATATGTGCATTTATTTTGGCTAGCAGTTCCTTGTACATCAAATCTTTTTCTGGTTTTGCATTTGGGTGGTCGGTTGTTTTGTTCGGTTTGGTTAAAGGGGCTGTGCAACGACATTGGGTAGGAATATTTCTTACTTTACACCAGCTTCCTGGCACTAGTGGGACCCAAGAATACTCAAACGCAACACCACTGACCAAGAAGTGTCTTTGTCGCAGCGGAATTCAAAGGATGAAAGTGGAGCTTTTTTCTCCTTCCAAAACCGCCTTTTGCTCCTTCGCGAAATTTGATGACGGAGCTGTGGGGACAATGGCAACAGAACGATCCCTGGGTATGCGTCATCGGGCTTTGCGGTGACAATATTCAAATGCTGCTCACACCAGGCACGTAGCCAGGATTTTGTTTCAGGGGGGAGGGGGGGGGGGGGGGGGGCGGGGAATCATGACAAAATGCTGTATGAGGGGGAGGAAGGAAAGGAGGTCCCAGCAAAATCAAAGATTTCGGAAGGGGGGCCCGGTCCTGGGGTCTGGCTCACACAGTGGACATGAAGAGTGCATACGCATTCGATCTGGGCTCGTGACAATCAATGCCTCGACATGCTTTCAGGTAGTGGCCTTTGTCCAATTGCTGCAACGACAATAGCCGAGCCATAACGATGTCTGGAACTCAGCGCATGTCCTGTGCTTTGCCAACCCCAGCGCGTGGCTATGATCAACATTGGCGGCATACAGGGATGGGCAGTATTTCAAATACAAGTATTTGAAATACGTATTTCAAATACTTTGTGTGATTTTTTGCATTTGTATTTAATTACAAATTGGGTAATGTATTTGACATGTGTATTTAAATACGAAAACATGAGTTTTTCAAATACAATAGACCCTTTCCGGAATTCAGTCTGGCCACTTTGATCACTATCATCATCATCTAAAAACGGCATATGTGCTATACTAATGGCGGCCTTCTGTTTACTGATGAAGGAAGAAGTTGAAGATGCTCCTAAGCATATGATTCGAGGCCTGTATCATTCTAGATGTTAGCGCGGCGTGAAGCAGGAATTGGACGCAAGAGCTGCGTAAGCGTTCATTTCTAACTCCGTCCCAGTCAATGTGTTAGTAGCACAGACTCGGCTTCAAAGCCCATTGATGTATAGAACTCTATCAAGACGTCTATGTGGGTTGGCGCTTCGTTCCGACTGGCTGCATTTGTTTCGCCATCGACACTAAAAGAGACTGAAAAATAATTGTAGTGAAGTCCACATTCCCGTTTACCATTGACCTTTAAGTGACGGTGCCCCATTAAATACTGCAGACCACAGGTTCATTGCCGCCATTAGTATAATAAAAGATAAACTGCCATTTGAGTCACCAGATGGCACTGAATTCCGGAAAGGGTCTATTGTAATTAAATACAATTTTGTGGGCGAAAATACATCCCTCAAATTTATTGCCACTGCCCAGAGCAGAACAAAACTACGTTCTGCACCGAATTCAGTGTCTCTCAATCAAGCACAAGCGTTTAGTGACTTTATGGTTACGGTGCTAGTCCAGGGCAAGAATACTGACGAAATCGACGTTCACAGGCAGACTGGCTAAATAAGTGCCTGGGATAACTTGTGATGCTTTCCAGCCTGATTTCCATCCATATTTTTGCCTGGAACATTCTAAAGGCGCGGGTCGTCCAGATTTTCATGACTGGTGCGAGTTGCAACAATACAAAGTTCTCTAGCTAGTGCTGCGCGTCTTGGTCGTCTCGGTTGTTTGTCGTTCTTTGTTGGTCTATACCAAAATGTAATCGACAAAAAAAGCTGCTTGAAGCTTTGTAATTTTTTCACCTACTACGTCCAAGCTGATTACATTTTTTTGTGATTATATATCTATTACGTCACTAGAGCCTTGCACACTAACTCCCGAGTTTGCGATGCAAAATTAAAATGAGATATCCAGAAACCCGTTGCAGGTGCCCTGAAGTCGCTGACACAAATTTTGAGGAATGTATTTGTGAAAGTATTTGGAGGAGACCAAATACATTTGGTTGTATTTGTATCTTGTACTTAAATGCTTTTTTGGAAATTTAATTAGATTTGTAATTAAATACATTTTTGACGAAGTATTTTGTATTTGTATTTCAATACATATTTGCATGTATTTTGCCCATCCCTGGCGGCATGTAATCGGCTCCAGATCACGTGGCCGCTTGTTCTGGCTGCGAGTTGAGGGGGTGAATGGTGCTCGTTTTTCTTTAATTTTTTCTGGAACTTCTATTGCGTGGAGTGAAAAACGAATGCGTGTTTCATAGGTCATTAACGTCAGGGATCCGTTTAAGCGGTATTTGCGCAAAGTACAAAAATCGTTGCATCGCCCCTTTAATGAGCCATTGAAACTTCAATGCAGATTGCTCGTTGTTAACATTGTGCCTATAAGCAAATTTAATTTGTTTAAGTATTGAGCGGTTAATAGACCGATCTCGCCAACCAGTTTGACTATGCTGCCGCAATGCATCGAGGGTAGTTTAGTCTTTCTGCCCATGCAACAACCTTGCTGGAGCTCTATGCATGTGGAGCACAAGACGTCACAAGCCTTTGCATGCAAGGCCATCTGCCTCTTGTCAACTAAAGTTATGGTGACGTCACGCATGCCCTGAACGCTTAGTGAGATCGTTATATTTAAAATAGAAAAGTTTAGTGTCTTGCAGTGGATGTGAAGCCTTTTTCACTGAGCTCCTAAACTGAAGTGGTGCGAGTCCCTTATATTACATTTGTAGTTAGGGTGACCACCTTTCTTAAAAAAAAAACTGGCCATGCCGGGGGAGGGGGTTAATTATGTGGGATTGAACTAGTAACAAGAAAAATACAGTGTTGACAGTCTTTAATATACCAATTCAATTTATTTTGACACGAGCTTCCCAATGTGAAATCAATTAACGCGGAGATAATAATACAATAGTACATGTAAGTACAGGAATACAAAACAGTAAACTCAGTAACATGCATAGATATGTACCATTCAGTCAAAAGTAAAGTGCCAAAAACAAATCCCACACCTCTACTCATCCTGTGCAGCAAAGATGAGTAACCACTTGAGCGCTTAGCAAGCCGTTTCTATTGTGCACTGCTCCTGGCGCTTTGGGACACACGCAGGCTACATTTCGCTACGGATGTCACCCTTTCCAGGAGGCATCTGGCGTATGTTTCAGCATATCCTGATGTTCGACCAAAGACCCCAAACAAGTGCCATATTTAAAAAGACACGTTTGAGATTGAAAGCAATGAAGTAAATACATTTTTTTTTTAACGTCATGGAGACGTATGCGACTGAAAAGAAAAGAAGCGGAAGAGTTGGGAAGGAAGTGGAGTCTGCTCCATGAACGGGCGATAGTACCACACGTGTTTGTTAGGATGCTTACCATTGTTAAGTCATAGAACCAAGGTAGATAGGGCTGTGGCGATACAAAACCCTTCTTCTATAGGTGCTTTATTTAGGTACTGGCTTTTGATAGTGCTCCGAGAGTTTTTAATTGAAATGGTACCTTTTTATTTTTTCTTGTGAAAAAGTTAATCGTTCAATGAACTAATTAAACACTTTATTACCAAATACACTGTGCATCTCTTCAAATATAGGTCCTTTGACAGTGGCCATTGCCTATATATTTATTTTTTTTACCCTCAAAGCATAGGCATTATAAGGGGGAGAGGGGAATAAAAAACAACGAGGACAGTGTATGCGGTAGTTAAACAGAGAACTACTAGTTAGCAAAGGTATTGATGTCAGCGACTCTTGGGGTTCTGGGAATAAGTGCTCCACGAAATGAGTTAGGCTGGTAAAACAGGACACTACTTTGTTACTTTGTGAAGATGATGAAGTCGTGCTAAATCAAACAGCGGTGGAATTAACCGAGCCTTGAGCCAAGGACGTGGTTGTAGATTTGACGACAAAGACAAACACGAGATTCTGGGACAATGTGTGAGGTTTGGAAGGAGTAAAGTGTTTTCAGTTCACATTAGACTTGTGGTGCCGTTGTATTTAGCTTGTAGAAAACAAGCAGATTTGTTGGGGGCAACCTCAAGTGAGCGAGATATCTGGTAGGCGATCTCAGATGGGTGTTGCATACTCGAGTTGAGGCTTCACTAATGGCTTATAAAGGAATAGACTTAATGTTGAAAGGGCTAGACAGAAGTTATGTTTAAAGTGGCCCTGCAAGGACTTTTTACTGTTTTTTAATTTGCACCGAACCTGAGCGCACTAAACGTAGTAACTTAGTGAAACTTTTCTTTTCGCGAAATTCGCTTTATTTTAAAAGTTATAGGCAAATTAGAATTACAAAAACAAGCAAAAAATAATCTCCTTCATGACGTCGTAGGTCCTGGCTTGAGTGGCCGTGAGCTAGAGGAGGAATAGTGAGCTCATCGAGCGCTCACGGCCGCCGCAGTCCGTGTCGACGGCGCCAGAGGGCGCCACTAAAGCATGTTCTGGATAGGTTGTATGCAGCGGGCAGCCAAAGCGGCTTTCATTGCGTTTGCTGCGCGATTAAACACTAAATCGGCATGACCCTTCATTGGCCACGAACGACAGCAAACACGGGGTAAAGATCAGTTCAGAATGGGAGCCACTTCGCGCTGCCGTACCGCGAAACGGCTAAACCGCAAGACAAAGCCTCTCGCCGAAGGCCTTCGGAACGCTCGGAGCCGGTTGGATCCTTCTGTCCATACGACTGCAGCGCCACCGCGTATATCCGGGATTTTTCTGTGTCGGCGCCTTATCCCACTACTCCTTTCTAGTATGCGCCGCTTTTGCCACCGCTTGGCGGCGGGTATGTCGACGGGTCATATCTTGTTTCCGTACTTTATAAACTACATTTCTTTCTTTTTTTCATCTATAATAGTGAGCAAAAACCACTTTTATAAATAATTGAAACGGTTTGGCGCCACTTATTTTTTATATTTCGACCAAAAAGAAGTTTTTGATGGCTCTGACCAGTAGTAAGCCCAGGACCAAAGACGTCACATTTTGCGCGCTTTCGGTACCGCGGGTCGCCCTCGTCGGTGGAGGAGGTTTCCGTGTCGTCTGGTTAAAATATGGCGCACTGATATTTAGCTACTCTTTCCTTGCCCGCTGGCTTGCCCGAACCCCAAGAGACGTGGAAACCGCATAAAAGGTAGACGCTTAAATATGATTGCAGGGCCCCTTTAAGGTAACCAAGCAATTTTGTTAGCATTGTTAATTACATAATTTAGATGCAGCTTCCAGGAGAGATTGGCACTTAAGATCACACCGAGATACTTATGGGAGCTTACAAGCTATAATGATGTGTAGGTGCAGTTAAGATGATAAGAGCAGGTGAAGTTACCTTTACGGGCTATGCACATTATTGTTTCCATTTGTCAACGAAGCGATGCAAACTGATGTTCGCTTTGGCTGAAAAATGGAATCTAAATCATCTTGTAGTTGCTGCGACCCTGGGTCACTGGATATAATTTGGTAAGTAGCGCAGTAAATAGTGTGATTGAAGAAGAAACCACTCCGTGTAAGTCGACAAGACATATAAGAAGAGTAATGGACTTAAAACGCACCCTTGAGGTAGGTCAGGAGAGAAGGATGCAAAAAGTTTATACCATTACGTGTTACAAATTGTGAAGTTTGTTAAGAATTATACCTGCCAGTTAGACATGTTTAGTCGGTGTTAAGTTTGTCTAGATTAAGCTATAGAAACATGTGTAATACTTTGTCCAGAGTATAAAAAAAAGTCTTTTGAGGTTTATGATCAAGAGCAGTACTAAAATCAATGATTAAGCAAAGAAGTAAGTTTATCGGAGAAATACTTTCTGAAGCTGTGCTCAGCCGAAGAATATAAATATTCTTCGGTAAAATATTGAGCATCTGCCCGTTCCACAATAAGTGCCCACCCCTACATTTTTTTTTAACATTTGGGAAAATACACAAAATACACAATACATATCGTTGTCCTAAGGGGTGTGCATTTCCCAGTTTTACTTAATCATCTCCAAATCTTAAATGGGCACTTGCTCAAGATTTTATGGTACATTTTGCAGGAAAATCTCGACTTAAGTTTGTGAAACACCCTGTGGGGGGGGGGGGGGTAGGGTAGGGTACAGTACGGTAGGGGGGCGGAGGGGAGGGAGGGAAGGGGGAGGGGAGGAGAGGAGAGGAGGAGGAGGGAGATGGAGAGAGGAAGGGGAGGAGAGGTGGAGGAGGAGGAAGGAAGAGGAGGGGAGGAGATGGAATAATGATTATAAACTGGAATACAAAATGACATGCTGTGGCAACCTGGCAAAACACATTCTAGTAATAAGCAGACAAGTGATTAAAACTGGTCACCCAATGGATAAGCTGTATACTCAGTATTTTTTTTTTTTATCATAGACTACTAGGACAAGCGATCTCCAAAGAAACAAATGTACTAGCTTAAGTGTTGCTACTTTGTTGAGAGACACTAGCTTTCGCTCGCCACCTGTTCAATAGGAGAAGGCTGGAAACAGACCTGACTCTGCGAACCATGTGTTGTTTGTTTGCTCGATTGACAGAGGCTTGATGCTTGCGTCGCTGTCCATGACATTCTACAGTTTTGGACTGGGGAATAGTGTTTGCTATATGCCAACACAACTGCATTCCCATTGTTGTGCGAAAGGTCTGCGGGAAGCGTTCCGACAATGCGCTTTCGTGTTGTTATGCCATCTAGAAGTTGAAAATGTTTTCTTAAGTTCTTTTAGTTGGGCAAGCTGGGGCTGGAAAGACGTTAGAATGCGACTAGATTTCGGCAGAAACGCGTTGGTACCGACTACATAGACTTTCAGGTGTTGGCATGTTGCTAGCATCTCCTATACTCCGTTTCACCTTACGTACGGGTGCTACAAGCTATCCTAGCCAATCCCGGTCTGTGGACATAGCCCGTGATACACTTTCCACGCGTTGCTGTGCCCCCTCTTAAAGGTCACGCAACACTCGCACGACCTTGGATTGGCTCGGATGGATCGTAGCATCCGCTGCGCTCGTACGTAAGGTCAAATGGAGTATAGGCCATTTTTGGGGTTCTTGTTTTGTTTCATTGCATTGTGACTCATCTGCCACAAGATGTAGATGGGCACTTTGGTGCTAGCCCGTCCTAAGACAGCCTTGAATTTTAAGTGCTTGAGGCCGTTTGCTTGACAGGAGGTGCGGACAGCATCAACGCCGACGTGATCGATGCCGACGTGATTCTGTGTAGGCTGGAGAAGCCTGCCTGAAGTGTTCACTTTTTTACACTTCAGAATTTAAATTCGGTGCATAAAATGAAAATGCAATGCATCTCTTTCTTCAAAGCCTTGCAGGTTACCTTAAAGGGACATTGGCACCCCCCCCCCCAAATTTTTCGTTTTATTACAGTGTCAGAAGACTACCCAATCAATATTTTGCTACAGCGTCACATATATTTTTAATGAAGTCAAATATAGCAACTGCTCAGAACTGAAACCGAAACTGAACTGGGGAGGAAGAAGAAACGTGGAGGAGGATAGAGGTGGCAGAAGTCACATGGCTGTGACACTTTTTTTTCCCCCAAACAACGCATTTGCAGCTTTTTAGAAGCCACAAAAAAATGGGTATCATATTTCTTTTCTATCTTTAATATTGTGTGTGTGCCTTCGGTGACCAATGGCTTTGATTATATTTGGTGGTTGTGTCTAAACCATAGAAAACAGCACGTGGCCAAGGAGAAGAGAGTGACTTGAAAGTAAACATCTTTGGCAGAAATTTGTCTGGCTTGGGGAAACAATCCGAAGAAAAGAAAACTCTAACCAAAAGCTCAGAAACAAACAGTTCCAAATGTTTCGGGGTCGACTTGGCTTCTTCAGGGGGTGACCAAATGAAGTGGGACAGCGAAAGCTTCAACCTCTTCTTCCTTTTCTATCGAGTTGATGTTTTGTTAGCGTGACGCAGGCCATGGACGTGAATAGATGGCAAAGCCCTGAGGGACCTGTTAATGTTCCCCGGTGTGTTCTGAATATGCCACGACTCCAAGAACGGACGTTTTCGGATATGTGGCTCCGTGTCTATCACATGCGCGTTCCCGAAGTCGATCCGATGATCAAGTACCTCTCAATATTCCGCGACGGCACTATGCTCGCTATTGAAATTACGCGCATCGTTCTGGTGCATGCGTTCGGGAAAAGATTTAGTTTCACCGATGTAGGCGGTGGGGCACTCTGCACACTGTATCTTATAGACCACGCCTTGTGCTTTCTCCTTTGGAAGGCAATCCTTCGGCCATAGCATCAGCCGTCCTAATGTTGACACTGACTTGTGCGCCACTTGAATCCCTTCTTTTCGGAGCACGCGCGCCAGTGTCTCGCTCGTCCCTTCTAAATAGGGGACACTGATACGTGCAATGGGGTGGGGCTATGTATCTCTCGGCTATCTATGATTATTGCACGTGCAACACTGTCGTCGGGCGACACACTGTACAGAACTGCTTGTGTTGCCGTTTCTTTGGAGGTCAGCAAGGATGGTGCGTTTCTCCTTTCTTCTATCCTTTTCCGACGAGCAGATGGTCATTGCTCTAGACAAGAAAGTAGAGACCACTGATGCCTTGTGACTCGCTGGGTGGTTCAAATCAAAATCGAGGTGGCGTCCGGAGTGTTTTGGCTTCCTTTCGACCGTGAATCTGAGCTTGTTGCCTTGCCTTCTCACCAGAGAATCAAGGAACGGCAAAACTCCATCTCTTTCGCATTCTACAGTGAACTGGATGGCCGGTTCTATGAATATCAGGTGTGCCAAAAAATGGTTCACCTTCGATTTCTTCACGACGCAAAAACAATCATCTACATAGCGGATAAACTCTTTTGGCCTGTTGGCAAAAGTGCTCAGCGCCTTCTGTTCAACCACTTTCATTGTGAGGTTTGCCGTCGTGACAGAAATGGAGGTGCCCATTTCTGTCCCACTGACTTGTTTGAAGAGCTCACCCTTGAAACTGAAGAATGTACTGCCGAGACAGAACTCGAGAAGGCGGCATAGTTCATCCACACTGAGGTTGGTTCTTGAGCCCAATGTTTAGTCTTTCTCGTGGACCTCTCTGGCTGCAGCAACTGCTAAGGGAACTGGCACACTGGTAAAGAATGACACAGCGTCGGAAGACATCATTGTGTCATCATCGCTGAGTTTCACTTGCGAGGCACGTTCCACGAAGTGGCCGGTATTCAGCACATGGGTCGGCGTATTTCCAACAAGGGGAGCTATAGTCCGGTGGAGGTAATTCGATAGCGCTTGGAGTGGTGAAGTCGTAAAGTCTACAATACGTTGTAAGGGGACGTTGGGTTTGTGGGTCTTGGGGGTTCGTAGAAGCTTGGCGCAGAACCATTCCTGTAGATGAGATGCAAGGAAAGGGCTTTCGACTCCGAGTATTGCTTGAAAGTAGAGTGAGCGCAACTCAAACCAGCCAGTTCTCGATCGGCTGTTTTCGGTCGGGAAGAAAACGAATTTCGAGCCGCGAATTGTTTTCTGGGCAGTTGGGCTCACATATATTGTCGCACGCAGGGCTGAGAAAGCAACGCTCGATCACGAACCTCTAGAAAGTTCTCGTTTATTCTTGTTCCAGACGTAACTTCTATCGTTTATCCCTGCTTTAGTTGTTCCAGAAAGTGCGTGTTCATTCTAGCCCGGGCGCGCTACGCTCGAACCTTCTCCGCCGAATCTTCGAGATAGTGACTCACCTTAGATAAGAGGCCGCCAGTTTCGCCCCAGCGTTCAACTCTGCTGCTACGCCGACTTCGACGCCCGCGACGCTCTGTTATTATCTTTTGTACCTTTTTATTTTTGGCACAAGTTCGCCACATTAAACGTTTAATTATTCCTGTTTATTTCTTGTTTATTGGTCACCACCCGTGACAATATATTTTACAAATAAAAACCTTGACGGGCATAAATACCTTGTCAGTGGCCTTCTACGCTTCCGGGGCAGGTTAGCTTCGAGATCAATTGCTTTGTGCCGTTGTCCTCAGTTGCAAGTTTCTTGGGGATGTTATTTTAGTCAAGTTCTACACATATATTTTTAACTGCTGCTGTTTATGCAAGTAATACCTTTTTATCTGTGCCTTTGAAAAGTTTTAGCTTCAGATTTCCGTTTTTTCGTACCATTTTAGAAGCAATAAAGGCCCGTTCACACTCTTGTGACTGCTTGCGACCTCTTAAACCTAGGTTCCTTAAAACTTCTTAAACCAGAGAACACACTGGCGCCAACTATTGGGAAGCAGTGGAAACTCGGCGGTCCGGCATATTTTTTTTTATTTCTCGCGCAATATCCTTTCTTTTTTGGCTCGAAAAGCTTTTGTCAATGTTATAAACGAGCCTTTCAATGGGTATTACGCACATTTGACCTCGGAAATCCCGCAAAACCTTCGCTTTTGTGAAATGCAGTTCTAGGGTCACCGCATAGATGGCGCCACAATGTCAGTGTGTCCCCTCATTCTAGAAACATTTAAGAAGTTGTAAGAGATCTCGTCTCCCTCAGTCGTACTCGGTCGCAAGAGTGTGAACGGGCCTTTAGTCTTTTTATTTTTTTTTGTATGTTTAGTGGGGCCCAAAAAGGTGTGCATCACCAAACTTTGTCCCGAGTTTGCTCCGCCCAAAGGTCTTTTGGCACGGCTTCAACATCCACTTCGAACAGCGTGACAGACAGACAGCAAACGATGCATACCTCACAAAGTTGAGCCACTTCTTTTGTACCAGAAACATACCCTTTTACACCTGGTAACTTGATAATGTACTACTCATTTAGACAATTGCACTTTTAGTTTCCTGAGATATCATCCTTTTAAACCGACTGCGATTTTTATTTTTCCCTGTACCAGATTATTTAGATGAGTGCCTTAGAAAGCTTTTCCCTCCTTTCTCGGCATTAATTTTTTCATTGCAACACAAAGTTTTGCTCTTTGGACCTAGAACTTAGATCTGAATACTTTTTTTCAATGGCTTTATACGTCACGAGTCAGAGTGCAAGATTTCTGGGAAATGTTAACTCTCCATTTTTTTTTTTTTAGTTGGCAATATTTTAAACAGTTTATCTCTGATTAGCAGTAAATAAGTTTCCACATGATACTTTTTTTTTAATGATGCTAAAGTCATAAGATTGATTTTGTTGCTCTCTTGTGTTTGTAGAACGTGCAGCATATTTTGTGCCATAGTTCTTGATGGAGATATTTTTAAAATGTTAGGCAGAAATATTTGTGGTGAACTGGGATTTTGTTTCTTCAACTGCGATAGATCAAAAGCAAATAAGCTCTCCAAAGAGAACACTAGTGCAAAAATGATTGTAATATACTTTCAGTAATGTTTTAGAATATAAAATATTGCCTGCCTAGCGTTTTATGAAAACTTAAGTATGTAATTTCTCAAGTTTATAGGTGAAAAAATCTGGAAAAGTGTGTTGGACGGAAAAAAAAAAGATAGAATTGGACACGTTTTTTAGATTTCCATCCATTCGAGGCATCACCAACAGCTGGCAGGCCCAGATAAATGTAGTTGTGTTAGGCTTGCTTCTAGCTATCAGCGCTGCTCTCTACGCTCGGCAACAGCACAGGCGTAACATTCTATGAAGTCTGCAAACAAAACAAAAAAATTGACATTGGCAATGTGGTAGAAGTCGCCACATGCTTTGAATGTGTACTATCGGGGAAAAATGAAATACGAGCAGAGGAGCGCGTAGCTCTCGGTACAGGCTGTGCCGCCTGGAATTAAGCCTAGGGGCGAGGGTGTGTAGCCTACTCCGATGTGTAGCTCGCAGCTAGAGTGTGCGCTGGCTGAGCGCGCGCTCTAGCTGCTACTAGCGGCAAGCTTCCTTGCGCTGCATGCGTCAAGCGAGCAACGATAGCGGTGATAGCTTTCAGCACACTAAGAGGTGCAATGCCGATGCTTGGAAAGTGCCGAGCGAGGGGCATATACACATCGGAGTAGGCCACACACCCTCGCCCCTAGGCTCACTTCCAGGCGGCGCAGCCTGTACTGCGAGCCACGCGCTCCTCTGTTCGCATTTCACTTTTCCCCGGTAGTACATAGGGATAGCAGCAGCTTCAAATTCCTAAATAGGTGCGTGAACAGGTGCATACATTCTCGATTTTTGGAAGGTATGAAAATGGAGTGCCAATGAAATCAGGTGATCTGGGGGCCCCTAAAGTCGGCTCACATCATCCTTTATCTTCTTTTCTCTTTTTATGTTTTAGTGGCTTAGCACCAAAATGTATCTGATCAGGCAAAAACAGAATCCTGCATTAGAGGACTGCCATTCAAACTTAGCACCGTTCTTTTCTTTTTTTTTTATGCTCATTGACGTAATAAAAGCTAGATATTTAGAAATGTACTAGTCTCGAAATAATGATAATAAATTTATTTGGCTCTGGAGAGCCACGGTTATTTTGTCACTCAGCATAACGAGGTCTCCGTATGCGGCTTTCGAGAGCAGGCAATTTTGATTCTATTTTTTGATGATGAAACAAAATTACCGCAAAAATGGTTTAAAACGCTACCACTTTTTTTAAACTGGTCACTTTCAGTGACCAGTGTTCATCAACTTTGTCTGAGCATCTACCACAAGAGAAAGCCTAGAATTGTCTGCCAGTCTCCCAGGAATTTGGTACAAAAAGCAGCTAAATGTGAGGGAAGCCCGTAGAGATGGATTAACTTGTAGCTTCTTAGATAACCTTTTTCTACACTATAAAATGCCTCCACCTTTGGTTTTGTACTCTACATCTGCCAGACAGTCAGATACTAAAAATGTCAGTGGGTGCTCCAGACACTGTTTATCTCACTTCCAGAAAGGCCATCCCAAGATATACTGGTATAGTAGAACCGGTTTGGTTAAGCCAGGTTTTGCAAGGAAACTTTTCATTATACTGTATTTCGCAAGTATGGTGCCTAGAACGCGTTTTCGACTGGTGTGTTTACCGTATCCAAAAGAGTGGTCCCCCTGTTTCCGCCTGATGACGTCGTAGAATGCTGTCGCCAGTCGCGATCCTAAAAAGGGACGTCGAACGTGCCCTTTTTGCAGAGGCCAAAGGCCTGCGCAGCACTGCCCAGGTGGAGGCCCTCAGGGAGAAGGTTTATGCGGCGCTGGAGGAGCACTGCCGGCAGCAGTACCCAGAGCAGCCGGGCCGCTTTGCCAAGCTGCTGCTGCGGCTGCCTGCACTGCGCAGCATCGGCCTCAAGTGCCTCGAGCACCTGTTCTTCTTCAAGCTCATTGGGGACACCCCCATCGACAACTTCCTCCTCTCCATGCTCGAGGCCCCCTCGGATGCCTGAGGGGACTTGCCCCACCGCCAAGTCTCCTGGGGGGACTTCCCTCGCGCAGAGCTCCCCTCGTCTGTACCATAGCGCGCAAAAAAAAAAAAAATACATCCTTCACAATCCATTGCCTTCGACTCTTTCAAAACGAGGGTCCCTGCAGTGTTCTTGGCCACATTTGCCGATAAACCTCTTAAACGTTAACTCTGGTACATTTTCTCGGTTTCAGGTTACGACTGTTTTTAGTGAAGGAAGTGTCCCTAAACTACAAGGTGTCTTTTTTTTTTTTTTTTCCCCCGTGCCAAGTGTAGTTTTTTAGATACCTTGTCTCAAAATCTTTTTTCGGGGGTCTCCGGCGAAACCAAAACTACCGGCTCGAGCACGATGGCAACACTTGTGAGTGCCGCAGTACTGCAAAACGTACGACTGACCTAGTCACAAGAGCAGTCCTGATCAGTCGGGTAAGATGCTACTGCTGCTCTACTGCTTTGTTTCGTAAATATAAAATATCTGTAGCAATTATTAATACAGATTCATAGTTACAAAACTTGAAAGTATAAAACAGAGAGGACGAGGACGGGAACAGGACATCTTTCATTTAGCAACAACATAGAATGGCACAACGAATAAAACCGCCCCCCAAGGGTCTCAACGTTCTCTAAGAGGGAAAGGAGATTCTAGTTATGAAGGAAAGGGAATACACTAAAAGAAAAGTTTGAAAAGCGCATCAGTAATCTAGTTATTTTCGATTACTTAGAATTAACCTTGGTCATTGTCAGTGATAATGCGGAATTATTCTTGTTTGCAGTCCAAAAAGGGAATTGTACTATAAATATAAAAGTTTAAAAAGCTGTCTCGTCACGACGAGTCATTTGCCATGGGGACTGTTAACAACATTTCTGCACCGTCATTGACAAAGACAGAGGTCGAATTCCTAACACCAAAGATGACTAGAATATTGACACCTCGTCCTGACGCTACAGCTTTTTAAACTTTTATATTTATAGTACAATTCCCTTTTTGGACTGCAAACAAGAATAATTCCGCATTATCACTGACAATGACCAAGGTTAATTCTAAGTAATCGAAAATAACTAGATTACTGATGTGCTTTTCAAACTTTTCTTTTAGTGTATTCCCTTTCCTTCATAACTAGTATCTCCTTTCCCTCTTTGAGAACGTTGAGACCCTTGGGGGGCGGTTTTATTCGTTGTGCAATTCTATGTTGTTGCTAAATGAAAGATGTCCTGTTCCCGTCCTCGTCCTCTCTGTTTTATACTTTCAAGTTTTGTATCTATTAACCAACACGCTCGTTTTCAATTGTAATTCATAAAGTTGCCAGCAAAAAAAGAGTTTGCCACAAATGCAGGTTCTTGCCAGGCTCAAAGCAAGCCCCCCCTTTCTGAGAAGAACAATAGTCTTGGTGGTGTGCAATCCATGTAGCAGAAGCATTGTGAAGCTAATCATAAGCTCGTGCTGAGCAGGAACATACTAAGCTTTGGCCGCTAAGGTCCCTGGATCCTAGGAAAGTAGCGCCAAGCCCCCATATGGCCGTCATTTTGGTTCATGAAATGAGCCGATCTAAATTCGCTGGCGACTGGTAGCTTTATGGACTTTTCTTGAATACAGAGATTTTGTTACCCACACACTGGCAAAACAAGTGCACATCTTTGCATCGCCCCTAGATGCAATGACTGCCTGGCGGCATTGAAAAAAACGTTTTCCGTGTTTGAATATGCAAGGGCAACAATACCATTGTAAGTGGTCTGGGGAGAGAAGCATGATCAATAAGTGGATTGCATGCAGAGACTAAGACTATTATATTAGCGAGGAACGCTATCAGTACGATGGTGTTCCATAGCGATCTTGGTACGACTGGATCTAGCGACTTTAATGATTGCCAGTGAATGCCACCTTTGGCACCATGACTCGGTTCAGCGAGTATGAAGTCAATAATCTGTGTGCAATTGTTGAGAAGCACTTACAAACTACAGCCGCCAAAATATAGAACAAGCAGAAATAATCCGCTGGGACAACTGAAAACTCGGCAGGAACACGTGTAGAAAGAAGTGGCAGTACGAACATGACTTTGATGGGCAAAGTTGCTTGACAAACGGCCAATCCGATAAATGTCCACCGAGAAGCTGGTGGTAGCATTTTTAATATCGATTTTAGAGTGGATCGTGGTTTCCCATTAGTGTAATATTTTGGCAATGCTCGTATTTAATCTCTGTAAATTGATATTGATAATTTATTTTGAGTCGACTTTTGACCGAAGCTTCCCTTCACGGCTAGTTCACACATGCAGCACTGCGTCCTACAGCACTGCATTAACGCTGCACTGTGCGTGTGTTAACTGGCTTTTATTTGGTTCATGCTGCAGTGCTGTACTTCTGCATCTCCCAGTGAGGGCCCCTGCAGGGCACAGGTCGAAACCTGAGTGGTGCGTCGACATTCAGCTAATCGTGGTCGTATTGATTGAAGTTAAGTCTCTGCTGAATCTTGACGGTGCTGGTAATCTACTATGTGCTGATCCATCTCTGCTAAAGCATTCTTTAAATTGTACGGAGCCACCAGCGGAGAAGTTACAATCGTATGTAATGCATATGCCGAGGCTCAATCTAAAATGGGCTTTAGAAATCTGCGCCTGAACGTAGCAGTCTAAACCTTCCATCAGAGGTGTATTTTACAGGTTGGTTTGACCTTGTAAAATTACGAAGCATAGCTCTCTTTTTATATACAAATGGTGCCAAAAATGCGGAAGCATGTAAGCCGGTCGTTTGCTTCCTTTTTCGTCTGCTGCATACTTTTCGTCGCCGGTCAGCGCACGTGCTCCCCTGGTGACCTTGGATGCTCCGTGTTAACGGCGCGCCGATGGACACGCAGTGCCATGGGGTGAGCGGTCATGGAAACCAACGAGCGCAGCGGCCAATGGAACCGAAGGATCAGGGAAACTAGGTGCCGTTTTCGCGCTTCAAACTGATGACGTCGGCTTGCTCCATGGGACAGTTAATGCTTTCGCATTAAAGCCTTGCCAGGGTGAATGGCGGACGGCGAAGCAGACAAGAGTGTCAAATGGCGGGTTTGGTGCACGTATGGATGGACGGTCGGGAACAGCGTCGAAAGGTGTAACCGATCAGCGAAAGAGAGCATCTGCTGCAAGAGCACCGTCATTATGCAACTATGTTTTATTTTTGTTACTTCAAATTTTGCTATCAATGTCTGCATTACAAAAAGATTACGTTCATTTTAATAGACCACGGTCATTGCGGGCAGTCTCAATATATTTTTAAAAGCAAGCTGGGACAAGGAGGTGGCGCCATCTACCAATAAGTACGCTAAACGCAGCCCACCACTCGGCTCTGTCAACTGCATTGCCGTGGACCGTGGCAAGTGTTTTGACCTATTTTTTTTTTTTACAGGAAGGGTCCTGTAATTTTACAAGGTAAAACCCACATCTGAAATATACGCCTTTGATAAAAAATTTAGACTGCTACATGAAGGTGGCAATTTTTACGGCCCATTTTAGACAGAACCTCGTCATTTCGGACAACCTAAACTTGTTCTGTTTACAATGGGATTGGGACATGTTCCCGATTGGCATCCTGCTGTAGATGCTCGAGCAGCTGCTACGGAGTAAATCTGACAAATCGCGGTATCTTTGAGATAAAAACAACTTTCAGTCCTTTTGCTTTTGTAAAACTTGGTTCCAGCAGCAATCAAATTCATAAAATATTTCACTGGTAAAAAAAGTAATTCGTGGTATTACGTCGTGAATAGTTGGGTCACCTATAATCGTATCAAAGAGGAAAAAGTGCCTTTGCATTTCCCTGTACAAACACATTCAGCCATTTCGATTTTTAAGCTAGTGAATGGATCAGAAAACGCCACAGTCCGTGCCCATATTTGCAGCTAGGGGTATGCTCGCTTCACTTAACACCCCACGACAGAATCTTAATAAGTTACTTTATTATTTTTTTTTTTTTTCAAAAGTAGGAGCATTATCTTTTTACGAGACACTGTCCAGCACAAACGGATAAAGAACAAATAAATAGGTGGCACAACACTCGGCAGTTTGTCTGGCTTCCGACGCAGTGTTATTGGTGCAATCGTCGTAATGGGGCAAGCTTCACGGACGAGTCGCAGGTTGGCATCGTTGCACTGGGTATGCACTAGAAGCTTCGTTGAGTGCGACAGGTGAATGGATGCGTCGACATTTGAAACGGCTTGCAAAGCCCCGTTCATATCGCGTTGGGCAGTCTGGCAGCCGACACCCTGAGGTAGGAACACCAGTCGTGGGCGGAGCAGCCCCCGCTGCCTGGACGGAACTTGTAGCGGCTTCCCCTGGCAGGATCGAGCAGTTGGAAGGAGTCCGCGTCTTCGGCGCATGGCACCACCAGCCAGCCAGCCACGCTGCTCTGCTTGCAGGGCTGGCGCTTGAACTGCACGCAATGCTCCTATTACGTAACACCAAACTGCAGTGGGTACAAAAAACAACCCTCCAAAATGAGAAAGATTTGGTCCATGTAGCATGTAATGTGGAAGTCATCTTCGATCTGTACAGAGTAGAAAGAAATCGGTAGCTTAGCCAGTTGACAAAAGTGGTGCATTCGAGGTGTGGTCATCTAACCTTGACGAAGACAAGTGCCACCCCACCCGACAATTGATTTTTGTGGAACTGCGGGCATGCCTGTTGCCTCCATGAGTTTGTACTGTAAATGCTCTGGTACTACTGGTAATTTAGTTTTCACAAATATAGTGGATTGCATGAAAATCAATATAGCCATCACCAACAAGACGACACCAGCAGGATGTTCTCAGGTTGTCACCTTCTGCTGCGCTTTGCCTGCGCATACATGCTCGAGGCACATGAGACATTGCAGCATTATCGACGCAGGAAGCTCGTGCTGTAGGCAGTACGTACAACTGAAGTAATTCTTTAACGTTGTCACTCTGACAGCGACCACCACGAGACGAAAAAGAGGCTCAAGCACTTACGTCCGAGCGCTCCTTGGCCCTGAGGGACTTTGGTGAGTAGAACATGAGGCTGGTGCCCCTGAGCTCGACCCAGTAGCGGAGCCAAGACGAAACGGCGGGCCGCCTGCCCTCCTTGAGCACGGTCTTGCGCCTCAGGCAGCCCTGGCACACCACCGGCTGCCCACAGTCCTCTTCCCAACTGCGGGTGCGGTACTCGTTGGTGCATGCGCTCGTTATCCGCTCGGAAGAGAAACTTATCCACCCATGTGGATACTGCTCACCTATGCTCGTATTCACTTCGAGAATCTTGGTAAAACAAAGTCTGGCTCCTAAAGTGAAGCAGAAGTTTGTCCGCTTCTTGCACAGAAATTGCAACGATGGCCAATTGAAAAAAAATTCCAGGTAGACTGAGCCATCTAGCAGGGAGGTCTACCCACTATCTTTTCAATCAAAGCATTACTCCATTATATGGAGCATTACTCCATTTATTTGGTGAATTATACTCTGTTTTGTGATAACTTGGTGAACTGTGGCGTCTAGGGCCCCGCGACCCAGTAAGAGCGTCAGAGCGAGACACGTGACCCAACGTCACGGGAGCATCTGTGTCACTACGCCAAATGCAAGGCGAGAGGCCAGGAGGACCCGGCTGTCATCTGCTAGCTAAAAGTCGTCTGCTCAGAAACCAACCAACTTCAGGTGAACGTCGACCGCAGCGACATTTCCGTCAGCTAGAATAGCGCACACTTCATGAACAGCTCATGAGACAACCATACGCTCAACTTGGCCGCCAATTTATGACATGTGCTAATGCCAGGTACAGTGCAATGTTTTGAGCGGAAACGGCCAACTACACGGCTGCAATCGCCAGCGATCGCCACCGGCCACGGCGCTACAAGGAGAAAAAAATCGGGAGCGGATACGGATGTTGTTTTACTTTTTTGGTTTAATATAATTGAAACTCATAAATTTGTGATTATTTATTCCTTATTCTTCATAGCCTCTTGTTAGAGATGGAATCGTGCGATTTCATTGCCGTTAAAAGAAAAAAAAGCTTAGAACTACTTTCTGTCGCGGACAGTGCTATTTATTGCTGTGGCAGTAACGAGGTCTCTGTGACCTCACACGGAGTGTTAGCATGTGCCTTGCTTTGGCGCTCTTATTGGGTCCCGGGAGCCGCAGCCTCCATAGTTTGCCAAGTTATCATGAAACAAAGTACACGGTATATGTAGGTGCGTCTTAGAATAGCTATATAAGTTATTTTACTCGTACCTACACGTTTCAAATGCGAAAAGCATTGTTTCTTCCCCCGGCAACCAGGTCTTGTATGAGCTTTGCGCGGCGTATGAACAATGAACAAAACATGCTTTTTTCTCCATCTGACAATGAGTATAGGCAGGTACACTGCACGACACTGCTAGTTCAAACACGACGTTGGCTCTGTTTCACACTTTAATCCGAAACGGTGTTGGTGGGCACCAAACTTTACTGCTTAGTTTTGGGCCTCAAGTGAGCACTTCCCATCACAGTAATTATGATGACAGCGTTCTCATTCTTAAAAAGAAAAAGTTATGTTCGCACAGTGTATATGACATCTTTACCCACCACCCACCCATGTGGTGCGTTACTGACCCACTGGACGCGTTGCGCATACACATGAACACTCGTCCACCCAGATAGTGTGCTATCAGCGACTATATCGCATATTCATGCACGCACCGTTCAACCATAGTACTAGTACATCATTTACCCACACCGGCACACTACCCGCACGGCAAACTGTACAGTAGTGTAAGCTACCCATGCATGTGGACATCTTGCACATTTCCGTCGACACGAGTATGTCATCCGCGCACAAAAATGCACAATAGCTCTCAAAGTGACGTCTAGGTTAGGGTGTCTTCACAAGCACTTTGCTTAGGGTGGTGACATCTGGTCATTTTGTTTTGAACGAAGCACTTTGGCCTAGGCACACTGTATCTGGTGAGCCGGCGCGAGCGTGGAGGTGCCAAAACCGCAAGCTCGGATGGGGCAGACATACCCCGACCCCAGTGGGGTCCCTCCGGGAGGCTCCCAGAGCTCCAGGGAGCGAACCTGGCCCACCCCGGACCACCCGATGGTCTGGAACGGGGCGTCCCCGTGGGGGCCGACCGCCAAGGTGGGCGGGTGCTCCGGCACGCTGTCGTCGATGAGCAGCCTGGTCCGATGCTCCGCAGACGGTGCCGCCGCCTGCCCGCTGTGGCAAGGCAGGGCGCGCTCTAGTGCGGGCACGGGGTTTCCGTGCCGGAACGCGTCTTACTTGGATGCCAGCAGGGGTCCGCTTGTGAAGACGCTGCACACAGAAGAGAAAAAAGAGGAGGCCTCCAAAAGTGCACTCAAACACACAGGTGAGGTTTTGACTCTGTCTACGTGCGGCAGCAAGTTTTACAAGATGCGATTTTCACGAGTCTTTGATTTACTTTGAAGTTCATGAGAGCTGCCAGGAGACGATAAGAGGTGGGCTTAGCAGGATTTCGAACTTGTCTAAAATAGCGTTAGCAAAATACGTCTACGAATCGCGGCTTTACTGCATCTTATATCAAACCTCAATATCTGACTGATGATGTCGCAACTCTGACGCTGCTAAATGCAAATTTGAAAGCTTTACGTGCCAAGCCATGGAGGTAGAAAGCTTCTGGGGAGACACATGACGTCACCTGAAGTGTGGATGGAGTGACATGCCCCCAATGATGACCAATACCAAGAGACACTATTGGACAAAAAGGAGAGCCGACTTACAGCTGTTTTGGTCACCGTCGGTGGGCCGCAAGGGTGGTCAAAACAGCTGTAAGTCAGCTCTCCCTTTCGTCCAATAGCGTCTCTTGGTTTTGGTGATCATTGGGGGCGTGTCACACCACACTTCAGGCTTCATCTAAGGTGGCGTCATGTCGCCTCCAGAAGCTTCCTACCTCCATGTACTAAAGCAACGAAGGGCACCTGATATGCCCCAGAGGATGACTAGCTTCAACAACCTGGGTGTCTTTGAATGTCCAATCGAAATCTCGTTTAAGCAATGCCTTTTCCGCAAAGAAGCCTCTGTAGCATTACGGACACCTCGACCGGGATTTCAACTGGCCAACCGGGGATTTGTAGGCTGGTGCTTTGCTTCGAAGACACCAAGGCAGCTAGTGTAATGCCGCTGTTGGTTGCGATCCCGGCAACGGTACGAGAGTGTAGATGGCTGCTACGGACGTCTATTTTGCTTTAGCTTGCCCCGCAGCCGTCCAGCCAATGGTAACTACAACAACCACGGGTCGGTACGCCATGCCGAAGGTGACGGCTGTGCCCACTCATCTCTTCTTCGCCAGCGATTTTTTAGCCAGACGCCAGGATCACCGCAACGCATAGTATTACACGGCAGCTCCCGCGACACATTTTGATGCCGCTTTGGGGACACTCCATGATGGGTGGTGACATAAGGACGCTAAAGATACCAGGTGATGTCTTTTGGACATTTATGGTCTGGAGTGATAGGTGTCCCCTATTTGTCATTGTTTGGTAAAGAAACAAATGCCTAAACAATTAAAAATAGAGGTTCTTACACTCCGTTTCAAACATAGCGTGCAACGTAGTCAAAGCTAGCGCGCCGGTTTGCACAGCCGACCGCGACTACGTTCGCTCCACAAAATAGTACGGCCCCTGAAAAAAAAAAAAAAAGTCGAAAAGTGTACATCTTTGTAGCTAGTAACTAATAGTGGCGTTATGATTTCGAGGGAACACCGATTCTTTTTCAATAAAAAGGAAAAGATAATGTAAACTACTCCAAATTATTTTCCGTTTTCGTTCGTGCGGCACTCATCGAGTTATTATAATGTACGCTAGAGGTTCAACTGGCGCTAGTGTCTATGCGACTTCCGTGACGCAAATTGAAGCAGACAGCAACCAGTCTACTTTTGCGGTGCTCCTGTGCATTCCTATGGGAAAACGGGCGTGCATTTTGTCTCTTCGCCCTAAAATAACATGAAACACTTTGGTTATTTCGGTCGTACCGAATAGTATGTGTCTTAATTAACATTGTAAAAGTGTAATTGCTTTAGTTAGGGAATTTTTCTTCATCAGTGAGCGATGTTGAACTTCGCTGCATTTCAGTCCCAAACGTGTGTTCCGCAGCAGGTGTGTAAAAACAAGCGACGAGTCAAAGCAAAATTACGATCGAAACGAATATAGAGTGTGTTCAAGGCTCGCCAGCATTCCGGTGACGCTTGTCTATTGATAATATGCCAGTCCTGTCACCATATGAAAATGATCCCGTCGTGCATGAGCGCATAAAAACCTTCAACGTAGAGAATAAAGTCCGTGGGATATGAAAGGTGTCTCTTCGTATCGTTTTCTCTGCCGGGCAGCTTTTATTGCGCACTTGTTCTCAACGATGTCTAGCACGCGGGTGATATTTTGAACGTAGAACACGCAGCTTCGCTCAGGACAGAAAGAATAAAGCGGTACTCACTTATTTAAAATCGGAATAGATTACGTGGCCTTCAATTTATTTTGATCGTACATGCGCTGCGAGTTACTGATCCGGTGTTGCTGCGTAGTTCTTGCCGCCGCTCTTGATTTTCCAGATGTCCTTCGTTCGTTTGGCATGTATATCCCCCATGCTCGAAATCGCCGACGCCGCGTTCGCGCTAACAGTGTCCGACAGTGCACATAAATACACGTACGAAGCCGTTTTAGCACCGTTTTAGTGCGATGAATTCGAGAGAAAAACGCCGTAACTGACCAATTCTTTCGTCGGCCTGACTGAGAAATGTTCCAAACTACCTAGTACGTACGAATTATTTGGGATATTTGCTCTTATGATCGAGCGCAGGGAGAAAATGCACTCACTTTTTCCCATAGAAATGCATTACCGGAAGTCAATTTTCGACTGGTTGCTGTCTGCTTCAATTTGCGTCAGCACACTAGCGCCACTTGAACCTCTAGCGTACATTATAATAACTCTATGGCGGCACTCGCACTCGCTTCGGGTTTTCGGGTTGTGCGGCTGCCCCTGCCTCGCCGGTTTCGTGAAGATGGCGTCTTACGCGGGAAGCTTTCTTTAAAATTAACTGTTGGGCTAGTTGGTTACACATTGTATAAAAATTCAAAAGCGCAAACACCAAGGAAAAGAAGAGGGGACAGGACAGAGCGCTTACTCCAACTGGTAGTTTAATGCATTCCCCGAGGAAGACATAAAAGAAGAATTAGGTATGTGAAGGTAAAAAAGAAGAAGAAGAAAAATTATTGTTATAGTTTATAGACGCATTTAAAAAAATTTAAACTAAATCTTACCCCTTGACACTAGCGAAAAAATTTAATAAAAATTCAGAAATATATACAAAATCAGTAGGGCAAAGATAAGGTTAGAAAACACTAAAATGACCCGCGTTAAGGAAAAAGGTCGAGGTATCTCATCTCTTTCTCGGACAGCGCTATTGATGGTGCGCTTATGCAAGCTCCCCCGAGAGACAATATGGTTTTCGCTTCATAGAGTTCTCGGGATCTTTTTCTATGGTAATGCTTGAGGATCTTAGTCTGTTGGAATATGGGTGTGCAGTGGCAGTCACGGACATGTATGGCGAGATGTCCCGATGGTGATGATTTCAGAGAAAGGTGATGCTCTCGAAGTCTCACGTTCACACAGCGCCCAGATTGTCCGACGTAGACTTTTCCACATGTGAATGGAATTTCGTAGACTACGTTGATGTTGCAGTTGACGTACTTGTGCGTATGCTTGACGGTGCAGTTGTTGTTATTTTCATTTTGCGAATTAATCTTAGGACACAATTTTTTTAGTTTGTTTGGAGCTGAAAGTACCACTGGTACTTCATACTTTGAGCCTATCCGTTTGAAGTTGTGTGATATCTTGTGGAAGTAGGGTATCACTGCCGGTCGCGTTTTCTTGCAATTTCGTTGTCCTCTTCCTTTGGGAGTTGTCAGACATTCTGCTACATCAAACAATAATGAATTGGTGTATCCAGAATCCTGCAGCCTCTGCACTTGTGCTTCGAAACTGCGCTTAGCCGTGTGTTCACAGGACTTGTGCAGGGCCGCTTTGAAGCAACTCTGCACTATTCCTCTTTTGATGATCTTGGAGTGGGCAGAATCAAAAGGTAGGAGTCTTTTTTTGGACCGTGGTGCATAAGTCCAGCAAGTGTGCGATTTTTCAAAGGACAGTTGTAAATCTAAAAATTGAAGCTTGCTATTAGTAGGTAACTCATGTGTGAATTTGAGTCCTTGAGCTTGTGTCATGAAAGTGTTGCTTATGATGTTGAATGTAGCACAATCATATTGGTCAGGTCCGATGGAAAGTAAAACGAGATAGTCATCGACGTATCTAAAGATACGTGTTACAAGGTTTGTGGGAAGGCTCTGGGCTATTGCCCTGTCACAGGTGGAAAGAAAAATGTCGCATAAGACAGGTGCTACACAGGAGCCAATGCAAATTCCTTTCTTTTGGATGTAAGTACTGCCGCTAAAAGTTACAAAGGTAGATGTGAGGTAGAACCTAAGGAGTTCCATGAAAGATTCGGATGGTATGCCACATTGATTTTGAAATGACACAGTTCCATTAGCCTCTATGCAATCGCTGACTGCTTCAAACATTCTTGCGTGAGGGACCGAGTAGAACAAGTCCTCCACATCAAGGGAGAGTCCAAACTTTACTGTTGAAGCACTTGATTTAAGGTAGTCTATCAGAGATTCTGAGTTTGGAATTAGAAAAGGGTCATAGATGTTGAGGCTGTTCAGGTGGCGTAAAAGAAATTGGGACATAGCTCCCTGCCAAGATCCTCGTTCAGTTACTATTACACGAAAAGGGCAACCCTCTTTGTGAGTTTTGGCGGTGAAAAACATTTATAATTGATCACTTTTAGCAGTGTTTATCTGTTTTCTCAATTGGCTTAGATCTAGCCTGCTGCACAGCTGGAGTGCTTTTGCCCTCACTTTTTTTGGATTGAACCTCTCCAAGCAATTAAAATTCTTGTCTATGGAGAACTGGGCTTTATCAAGGTAAATCTCTCTGGTCGTCACAACAAAACCCCCTTCCTTGTCCGATATTAGAAGATTTAAATTTCTTTCTCGAAAGTGATTGACTATACGAGTGAAATGTATCTTCCTGTCGCTTTGAGGGCCAGTTTTTAGTAGTATTTCCATACAGTCAGAAACGCAACTCTGTCGGTTTTCTTCCCGAGCTTTAGAAGCGATATCATGGACGTTTGACACCATATGTATTCCTTGCTGTTGGGGCTCAGTACAAAATTTCGGTCCTTTTTCAAGAACACCTCGTATATCATCCGGAAGGGGCTCGCAGCCTAAGAGCGTAACGGACTCGCCTTTCCGCTGCGTCCTAGATGAACGTAGGTATTTCAGATGAGGGATGTAAGAGCCCCAAAGGAATTCAGTCTTTTGGCTGGCTGTAGTCAGGAAGAACCTGTATCTGGTGACGTGTCCATCATTGGGGATGCCGATGCCGGCAAGGGCGCTGAGACAGGTCCTGTCCCCTCTTCTTTTCCTTGGTGTTTGCGCTTTTGAATTTTTATACAAAGCTTTCTTTTCCTGCTCGGATATTTTCGAAGATTCGTTGTGTGAAGATCTCGCAAAAGTGCAAGCAGGTGATCGCCAACGTGTACGCGAGTTCAAGAACGTGTTTCCCGGAGACGTCGGTCCGTGAGGTCCTGGATCAGTAACGACACCGGAGTGTCTGGCAAGGTGGCGTCCCCGAAGCGAAGACCTCGCAACGTGAAAGTTCCGAGCACGCGGACAGTATTGTGAACTGCCACCTGTTGTTTCTGGTGTTGAAATCGGTCTTATGGCTTCAAAGTGAAACAAGCGTCAAGAAAGAACTGTGTCGGTGATGAATCGTGCCTACGGCTCCGTCTGCTTGCGGGACCTTACAGCAGGCGGTGCCCGTGATTGCATTCCGAAGCTTCTGGGTTCTTCTGCCTGCAGGACCGTAACCATGGTCGGCTCCGTCTGCCTGAGGCACCTTAACCTTGGTCGGCTAAGTAAACGACGCACATGCCCGTGTCTGTATTCCGAGGCCCCTGCTTTCCTCGAAAAGGAAACAACACTCGATCCTGATCTCGAGTGCCGTGTGTTGTGTACGGGGCGCCGGCACCAGAGCGCCGAGATACTGCCGTCTGGATGACTTCTTCCATACACCGGCGAGTATTCTGACTCTGAAGGAAACTTCCATGAAGTCACATCACGTGAGGGAATGCCAAGCCGTCTGAACAATGGCAGTGCGGTCCCCTAATCACAATATTCGTTATATAAAGGACCGTCCACCACACTCTCAAGGTACTCTCTGATTTTCACGCTACCATGTAAATAAACGGCTTTAAATAGAGACGCCCTGGATCTCGACCGTTCTTCCGTTTTGACGAGGCCGGCGCAAGTTCGAGCGGAACACCAGCCCCTAGTCTACCTTCTTATAAATAAAATCAACAAGAAAAGAGGAATTGAAATATGCACTTCCGCAATACGCACAATCTTGCACAAAAAATCGGTCGAGAAAAAAAAAACAAAAAAAACAACTTTGCGCTCTAAGTGGATTCGAACCATCGCCACCGAGATGTCGGAATCGCAAGAGCAGCGCCTTGTACCGCTCGTCCACGAAATCTCGCGGAGTAACACAATTTTGTGTGTTTTTTCATGCGCACTACTTCAGTAGCTTTCCCAGCGTTGCACGCGATGTTTGAAACGGAGTATAGATTCATAAAAGTATAAACTTAGAAGGACACCCAGCAATAAAAAAAATAAAAAAAGACAAACCCATTTTTAACCCCTTGTCGGCTTGGAAAGAAAGAAAGTTTTGCACATAATCTGCACGCCGCGTAAAATACTTCCAAAAGTTTGTTGTCAAAAAAAAAAAAGAAATATGCATTTTGCATTTGAAATGTGTACTTTTTGATCAAAGAACAAGTAACTGATCCTAAGCACACATACAAGTATCTTTATCCATCGCATAATTTGGAAAAAATAACACCCTGCAAGGAGCCAAACATTCTTTTACTACGGTCCTTGAGGTGGAAACGAGTATATATAAACCTATAGTTAAATGTGCACACTGAAAATCTTTTAAGGCATTCATGCCCTACCTATTTATACACTGTTTAGGGGTTAAAAGTGCTAAAAACGACGGACGAGTGGGAGAGACACACACCACAGAGCGCTCTGTGGTGTGTGTCTCTCCTACTCGTCCGTCGTTTTTAGAGAGCGCTCTGTGGTGTGTGTCTCTCCTACTCGTCCGTCGTTTTTAGCGCTTTTAAACCCTAGCGCTCTGTGGTGTGTGTCTCTCCTACTCGTCCGTCGTTTTTAGCGCTTTTAACCCCTAGCGCTCTGTGGTGTGTGTCTCTCCTACTCGTCCGTCGTTTTTAGAGAGCGCTCTGTGGTGTGTGTCTCTCCTACTCGTCCGTCGTTTTTAGCGCTTTTAACCCCTAGCGCTCTGTGGTGTGTGTCTCTCCTACTCGTCCGTCGTTTTTAGCGCTTTTAACCCCTAGCACTCTGTGGTGTGTGTCTCTCCTACTCGTCCGTCGTTTTTAGCGCTTTTAACCCCTAAACATGTTCAACCAACTAGCCCGAATCCAAACCCTTCTGCTATTTATACGCTAATGAAAAATATTGGCACACTGAATCGAGAAGGTGACTCTTTCTGGTTGACGAATTGACGGCAACATAAAACGACTGGACGAGCGTGTCGTCAGTCTCCCCCGCCGTGAGAGAAGGGTGCCAAACTCACTTGGTGCCCAGGCTGCGTGCCTTGCGGTGTCCGGGGGTGAAGCGGGGCTGGGGCCACGGTAGGCTCAGGCCGGCCGCCGAAGCTCCAGGCTCGGGAACCGGAAGGAGGGTCAGGCTGGCCTGACGTCCCGGTGGCTCCAGTCGCAGGGACTCTCTGCAGTACACACACAACGCACGAGTAACGCAGAGCACGACGCTGCTAGCACGGAGATGCTAGAGTCCCTGAATGTTTCTAGAGTAGTGCATTTGATAGCGTCCGCTGCGACTGTTCTATTTTAGCTTTGATCGGCCATGTTGGCACCAAAATGTATAGTTTGTGGAAGGGGTTTCGGGGATGTCGAACCCCGTGTTCCAAGCGGACGTGCCGCAAATTAATTACCGAAGTTAGGATGTGCCCAGGTTGGGACGTGCTACCTGAAATCACCGGTGAGACATGGTTGTCTAAAAGCAATGTTAATGTGTCGCAAAACCTTGTAAACTAAAATTTTATGAAAACATAACGTGCCTGTCATTCTGTACTAACCTTCAATAAAGGTTCCTACAAAAAGAACTTTTTCCATTGGTTTTTACAGAAAAAACGTGCTTTCTAAATGCTCATGGTGACCACAATAAAAAAAAAGAAAGATTGAGCCGCCATCGTGGCGCCATCCAGCTTGGGAGCCTAGGAGTTTCAGGTACTCTGGGAACATTCAGTGACTCTAGGACAGGGGTCTCAAACATGCGGCCTTTGGGCCGCATGCGGCCCACAGGCAACTGGCTACGAGTCCTGGTTCCCATGTCTCGAGCGCTAAAAATGGCATGTGCCATAGTGATCTCATCTCGCTGATTCATTTTCGCTCGAAAGGCAGCTCTGCTCCTTTAACATAGGCACATAGTTTACACTTATCTGTGTTCATTTTCCCTTTGTTTCGCTTTATTTTTTGCCTCCCAGCTTTTTGTAACATACAACAATTTTGCCACTAGGTTGCAAGTGCCAGCTGTTTGTTAAAGGATGCATCTTGGCTGCGAGAACTCTTAATCAGCAGCAGCAACTGCCAAAGATAAAGCTACGAGCTTGAGATTCTTGCCTTAAAAAAAATATTGCCATTAAATGACAAGTACTTGTTAAGAGTGTTGTAATAAAAATCGTCAGGAAAGCAAGGACTGCCAAATTAACTGATTGTTTTTTTTAGAGATATGTTGAGCTTGGTTAATTCCTGAGTGAATTGAGCAACGGGAACGACAGTGTACCTGCTCTCTTGTTCTATTAAAAATGCCAGCACGTTGGAGGGGCCCTGTCATTTTAATTCTTGTTATCAGATCAAGTCAGGGCCAAAACAGACAACCAATAAAGTCCAAAGATGTCACTGGAAAAACTAAGTTTACAAATAGCATAGAGCATGAGATCTGTCTTTAAAATCTTTCGAAACCTCCCCCTTGTCTTACGTTGGCTGGCCTCAAACTTTTCCGTTGCGGGCCATCTGGCCCCCCTACTCAAATGAGCTATAAACCACAGCTCTAGGACAAGCAACTGTCTGTTCATTTCTTTTTAATGCGAAAGCATTAACTGGGTCCCATGGAGCGAAGCCGGTGTTGTCTGTAGCAGCAAAGCGAGCCATAAATTCCCATTGGCTGCAACGCGTTGTGTGGCTTCAAAGCAACGGCGTCATCGTTGCTAAAGAGCCAGCCGAACTGCTGGCGGTGCAGCGGGAAGGGGTGAAGCAGGCATGTGCTGACCTGACGTTAGGCCTATCATTCCGCTTTGAGGTCTATTGTCGGCAACTGGTATGCACAGCTGTTTGACGTGAGGAGGGGACGCAAGTATGCCCCCCCCCGCTTCACGTCATCAAGCACGCGCCGCTCAATTGTATGCTCAAGGACGACGCCGTCCTTGAGGTCGTTCTAGAGGTTGTCCTAGACGTCGTCCTCTAGGCGTCATTCGCAATGACATCCTTGAGGTTGTCCTAGAAGTCGTCCTAGATGTCATTCTTGATGGCGTCTTAGAGGTCGTCCTAGACATCGTCCCCTAGGTATCGTCCTAGACGTCGCCCTCAGAGTGTCGTTCTCGACGCAGTCCTAGAGGTCGTTTTAGACGTCGTCCTCGGCGTTGTCCTAGATGCCGTACTTGGTGTTGATTTCTAGGATGTGGTCCTAAACTTTAATATGTGTAGAAACATTACTCAAAAACATTTCACCCACAAAACTATAATGCTTTCGCCTTCCTACATGTAAGCAGTCTTAAGTGCAGTGATGTGATTGGCCTAAGCAGTAGTGGAGCACCTTTTGGAGCAGCCAAAACAGTGTTTTGGAGCAGCAAAAGTGGCTTTTGGAGCAGATATTCTTAGAAAAAAAAAAAAACTGTTTCAAGTGCTGGACAAACCAAGAACACTTTGCTTACCGCAATAAACAAATTATAGTCAAGTTAGACCACCTGGGAGTCTTTCAACACGTAACTGAAATGCCAATGACATGAGACATTTTGCAATGCTTCAGTTAAATGATATGTATATATGTACCTGCTATAGGTAAATAAGAACCAAAGTGCACTTATTAAAATTTATTTGAAAATGACCAGCTCAGTATAAATAGCACAGCATTAGGTTGACTAGTGATAAAATAAATGAAAGCAGTCTCCAACTGATAAAACACATGACGTAACTACTGCAGTGCAATGCGAAATTGTCGCACGAGCGGAGATGGCTGTTCGATCGAAACCATGCCATTCCGCTCCGTCGCCAACTGGTTCCCAAAATTGTATGCAAAATGTAACTGTCCAGCATACAAAAAAAAACAAAAAAACAACAGTCCAGCGGCACGTGCTTGCCAGGCCGGCAGGCGAGGTACCTGCTAAACACGCAGAAAAAAAAAAAAGAAAAGTACTTGAGCACATTTATGCAAGACACCACGAGCCAAGGTCAAAAAGTTCTTGGAGCGCTTTGTGCAACGACTGAACTCGAGACAAACAAGCGCGCTGTGCGGGTTGAGCGTGCAGACATTGCCTTCTTTTCTTTGACTCACTTCCCTTCACCAACTTTCTTTTGCGGCAGATTTTTCACAGGGTCCCTATCGAAAGAAAGCCCACCGAGAGAAACTATAGGTAATCAATACTTCGACACAGAAGTCTTTGAGCTAAAAAAAGATTTTTGTAGTAGCGTATTAAACAAGAACAGGAATGTTGATGAACATGCGGCGGTATTTAGTTTCGTTTTGGAAAGCGCCATATCTACAGCGACGTGGGGACGGCAACACCCGACGTCGCGCGACCACGGTGACTGGCAGGCAGGGACCAAATATAGTTTCCCATGGCCGTTGCTTTCAGGAGCGAGTGCTTCAGCTCACAAAGGAACTGCCGCCGCGCAAAAATGTGGTTTCGTTTCATAGCATGACGACATGGCTGGTACCCCAGCACGTTAGCGTCGGAGCGCCGCACACGTCCGCGTTTATTGTGAAAAAGAAAAAAAAATAATAAAAAAATTTAAAAACGCGAGACGATGAGGACGCGGAATGAGACATGACGAAACCATGCAAGACCGGAAGAACAATTGATGCAGAGTACTTTGTGTCAGGCGGCTGCTTGCGCCACCTAGCTCACTGCGTGCTCAATAGACTACTTCCATAAATCCTTGCATGCAACACGGCACGCGTTGCGCTCTGGGAACTAGTTGGCCAGGGAGGAGAGTGGCATGGTTTCGGTTTCGATCGACACATCGAAAGAGATCATACACAGAGCGTGAACTATTAACGGCCGTTATCTCATGCTTTCTCGTCTCGAGAGCGTCATTTGTGGTCTCTAAACTAACCTAAATGGCCAGACCTCGAAGCTTTAGCACAAGCTCGAGACGTATAGCTTGTCTTAATGCACGCTTGTTGTATTTTTGTACTTGAGCCTTTCTGTTAGCGTTTCGAGGTATGTGGACGAGCGAGTGCTGGGAATCTCGACGCTGCGAAGCTCGGGGATCTTGCTTGTGTACGAATCAGCAAGCTGTAGCAACCAATAAGTTTGCATACATCGAGCTTGTGCCTTTACATTATTGTTGTTAATCAGGAAGTTTTTTTTCGTACGTCCATAGACGAAATATAACTTTCTGCAATTACTGTTTTTCTTAATACGCCTGAGTATGCGAGGTAAAACTCGGAGTCGCCATTGAAAAGCACCATTTCAACACACTTCTCATCTCTTATCTGTACTGCCCTGCAGCACTGCACGAAGTGAAGTGCCCACCCGTTTGCATTCCACTTATATTCAACATCGCGTATGCCCATAAAATTATTTTGCAATCATATAGGCCCATTCACACATACAAACCGTTTTTAGAAAGGAAAAGTCGAGCACTTGTGTGAAGAATGTCGCACCGTTCGCCGGAAGTGCGCCGGACGGGCATGATCGAACCCCTATGCGGTGTGCCAAACGAACGAAATTATTCAAAGCGCATATGACGGTTGCTAATGGCTATAATATTTGTTATGTGTTTGCTTGCTTTATGACTGATTATGCCGAGATAATTTCAGACACACCGTTCAGGGACAGATCTTGGACGCCAGGAAAAGCTTGTCCAAAAGGCTTAGCGAGGAGTAGGGGACGCTTGTTAGGGCCTCCGTCGTAGCTAGCCTATCTCAGTGTTTGCGAAAACTTAATCTTCTATGAGCATAAAATTTGAGTGTGAGATATGTGATGACACGAGGAAGACATCATAGTAACTTTTGTACAGTAGTGAGGTCGAATTTATTGCGTTTCCTTAAACGTTCATCCGCCAACGCTGGGCTCAACTTTGATAATCCTGTGAGGATGCGGCTTGCTTTTCGCCCAATGAAGTATCAAGAAGCGGACGTTTGGTAGACAAAAATATGTGTAGGGCTCAAGGTGACCAAATTTCAGTCGTAGTTCACTGGTACTAGACGGGATTACTGACATTGAGCTCAAAGATGCACTCGTGGGGAGAGGTGACTAAGCCACGTCTTACTACGTTTGCATATGCACGCACAATATCTGATGTTTCGGGAACCAAGGAAAGTGCCCCGGTCTTCGTTTTGTATCGCTCAAGTATGAGTGTATTGTACATTCGTAAAAAAGTCAGATAATCGAAAACGCAAGCAGCACGTTCGGTCGCGGCGTGATAGCATGAGATGAACCTGCTCAGTCGAAACCGAAACTCAGTGGCCAACTAGTTCCCAGAGTGCACTGCGTGGTATTTCGCCGTGATGGGGCGCGTCGGTTTTGGAAGAAGTCTATTACGGGACTCAGTGTAGTTTCGGTTTAGAAAGGCAACCAAAATTGGTCCTTTGGCGCAGGCTTGGCGCAGATTACCCATATCTTGGTAAAATGCAGCAGGATGTAGCAGGGTTAGCCGCTCGGCGCAGTTTGGCGCAATTGGCGCAGCAATCACATCACTGTAAGTGCCCACCTGTAAATTTTTTTCACAGCAAGGGGGCTGTGCTTGGGACTTCTTACTATACTCTTTTTTTGCCATGACTTTGCAAACAACAAAAACTACTGCTCAAGGCACGTGAGAATGTATCGCTGGAGTGCACTCCCACAAAGAACTTTCATGCACTTCGCTTCATCCCTCCGATTGGCTCGAGTGAGCTGTGGCATTTGCTTTCCACCAGGTCATGTGGAAACGAAGTAGGGAAAATACGAAAGCTGTAGAATTCGAGGACTCACGCCGACCTCTATAGTAAAATGAGAAAAAGCGCCAATGCTGTGTTTGTCCTAGTCACATAGTGCAGTGTGCATTCACTGGGAATGCCAAAGGAAACATGAGACAATACCTCACTCATACATTACAAACTGCTTGCGAGCATAGTATAGCACGTAAGGCCAGGTGCTTAATCTCCACTGTGCAATTTTGAGGAGAAAAGTAAACTAGTTCTGGCATTCTTTCCTTTGGAAACCTTGTGGATATGAAGGGAGGACAGCGAAGCTTGAGGAAGTGCACAGAGCTCTCGGTGAACTCCACCGAGGCCTGTGCGTTTAACCGTGACATCAAAACACTTTGGCGTAATACGGCGCACGAAATGTAGCCCGGGGATCGAGTAGCAAAAATCCAAAAGGCACAGCTCAAGAGCTTGTGTGCTTCGCAAATCAGAAAATGAATGCGTTCCCGGCATACTCCCTCTTACAATCATTCATAATGAAAGGGGGTTCAAACCCCACTCCTTACATCATGTCAAAAGCAAAAGCCAACCAAAGTCGCAGACCTAGAGCCGCACAACCGTGCTTGGCGTCGGCTATTTTGTGCCACGCTGTCGAAGCTATCGTAGCTTCCATGGTGCTGCAGCCCCGTACTGCTGTGAGAGCCTGTGGCTTCGTTTTGCGCGCCATTCCCACGGACCCGCGCAAGTAGGTAGCCTTGACAGTGTCAGGCACCGGGGAAGCTATACCATATTCACCGACAAGGTGAGGAAGGTAGGAAGCTTGTACTGGAGGGGCGACAACGGAAACTCTCCCCTGCTGTTCCTACCCTGCCGCCGATTATAGCCTCAACAGCCCAAAGTAGTCGCTTCCGAGTGTACCGTAATGTCTCAAAAGATGCCCTGCCCTCGAAAGATAACCCACCCCTTTTTTGACACGATTTACTATTTTTCTACCAAAATGCCGAAAGATAGCTTCTTTTTTTTTTTTCGTCTTGTAATTGCACTGCCCTGATTAACGGTGACCTGGGCCGAAATGGGGTTAGTTAGCTAAAGCGCGAGATGAGCGAATATTGCTGACTAAGGACAGTTGTCTACGCTCCAATGACCCTCAATGTGAAAACAAGTTTCGCACATCACAGAATACAAAAGTAGCATTCTTTTAATATTTCTCGATTGCATACGGGAAGTTAGTCCACTCCTAGTTTTCATCCGATTTGCTTTCACTTTTAGGTTGGCTATCTCTGGGGATATTACACTGGCTCGTCTTTTTGTTCCCCCGTAAGCCCCGCCAAGCGGCCGACCTGTAGTGGTCTTCCTCGAGGAACTTCTGCAGCTCCTCCAGGTAGAACGGCCTGGCCAGCTGCGCCTGCAGGGGGGGCAGGGGGGTCAGCGCCAGCCGCAGGCAGGACCGCTGCAGGGACCCCAGGGCCTCCAAGGTCGCTCCCAATCGCTGCTCCCAGTCCGGGCCCGCACCCCTAGGGATGCACGGGGATGAACGTATTCGGTCAGTTGGCAACACTGGTGCCGTGAAATACTGAGCACCACCAACCGTACAGACGACAGATGGACACTGTGATACTGCCTATGCCTGCGAGGTAGTAGAAATTGGAAATGCAGACTAGAGGACTGGCGGGAAAAAACTGTGAAGAGGGAGGGGTGCCCCAGCAACAAGGCTTAAAAAGACACTGACACCCCCCTAAAAAAATTTTTTTTTTTTTGTCATGCGATTTAATATGGTGTGTGGGTGGGGACTACCCAATCAACTTATTGCTGCTGTCACGTATATTTTAAAGAAAGCAAAAAAAACTCAGCTGCTCCAAAACCGAAAGACAAGCACGGGAGCTCATGGCTGGAAAACATGTGACTACACCCGAACTAATTTTTTTTTTTTCGCTTCTCTGGTGTGTGAAGCGGACGATGACGCTGACGACAACGAACTTGCGTGCACCGTTTGTCGTGCGATTGTTTTGCGCTTATATCCCTTCCGCTCGATGTTATGCAGTTGAAGTTCGATAGGCCGGTACCATGAACGACAGTTCCAAAGTAGCGGCCCCACGTCCGTCGCAACTTTAGTCCGTCGTGCGCAGCCATCGCGTCGTCCAGCCCGCGGTACGTTGCCATATTCAGAATGACGTGCACATGTACTTTCTGTGATCTGTGCAACATTTATTTTTTCAATCAATGTATTTGTAGCTTCTTGGATGCTATAAAAATAGGGTTCATATTCTTTTCTGTTTTCAATATTGAATCTGTGCCTTAGATGACCCACGACTTTTAATATACTTGGTACACATAATTTGAACACCACGTGTCCATGGAAAAGAGAGTGAACGCGACTAAAACCAACCAACTCTGGACCGGCTGTTTTCGGATAAAACGAAAATTAATTTCGAGCCGCAAATTGTGTTCTGGGTAGTTGGGTTCTTATAGGCCATATTCAAATAAAAACCTCGGTGAGCATAAATACCTTATTAGTGTCCCTTTAAGCTTTTAATATTTTTTCGTCTAGATCCAGTTTTTTAGACTGCGATCACTCAAAACAGAGGGTTCTCATAATCCAACCCAATCAAATCTGAGCAAGCGCCCACCCAGAAAGATGGAGATTATCTTGAAGAAATTGCGAATAAACACATAAAGTGTGCCGCAATTGACAGCAGCTGCTGCTGCGCAGTCAAAAGATATCTTTTAGGATATTTGCTTTTAGTCATTCTGCTTTGGAATATTCACTTTCAGACAGTGTTCCCCAACCTCTGCTACCCTGCAACCTATCAAAACTGTAAAATATTGCGTAGTGAACCCCCCTTTTTACGATATCACAAGTTTTTCAATTTCAGTGCATGAAAAATACATAAAACTGACACTCAAGTTTTATTTGACAGTTAACATGGGCAGAGTCAATCAATTAGGCTCAACAACAATGAGAAAGAAAAAAGTGTCAGCAGGAATGACTGTTTTTAATGGCTAAAGTGAGCTCGATCATCGAAGCAAATTTTCTGAAAAGGAGGATGGAACTGGGTCCCCGCAACTCTCAGTTCTGGCTCAATGTCGAGCTGTGACCTGCGCCGTTTCATGGATGCCACTGCAAAAGTCAGGTTTGCATTTTTAAGTTTTCGAGCCGCGATGCGACGCGCCGAATATGTCACGACCAGTGCGTAAAATAGGCAGGTAGGAAAATGAGAGCCGATTGGGCGACCTGATTGTGTCCCCGCTTAAGGAAGGTTCGCAGTACTCCACATAGACAGCGCCGCGAAAAGAAAAAACGAAAAACAAAATATCCTCATTTATTTTGCAAGCAACATGATTCACCAGCAATTTATTTCATAAACAGTGCATGAACCAACCAATAATATATTTAATACATAGGTTCTGTTTTGCCCATTGTTTTACATTACAAGCTAAAACAGTCAAAGGGGCGCACAGCGCGACAAAATAGAGGCGAGCCGAGAAGCCAGACGAGGAGTTGAAACATGTCGTAATTGCGTCGACTGGGTCGATTCCACTCCACCTGCAGGTGCGTTCGGCAATCTAGCTTATATGTTTCTGCTGTTTACGTGCAAGCAACGTAAGTTTTAAATCAACATCATTTGCACTCAGCGGTATGCCGTCGCACTACCCTGCAGTCACATTGTGCCCAGCACGACGGAGTCATCTGAACTCATCATCGCTCGTACTCTGAAGTGTCGAAACATGTTATTGAGTGTAATAATTGTGTACCGCTTTGGCAGTCTACCTCTGCTATCTTAACCGAGAGAGATGACCACAAACGGTTGGTAAAGGAGTCTCTCACTATTCTTAATCATGGCAATGCAGTTAATACTCCATCCCTTAGTTTAGATACAAGGTTAGAAGCTTCCTACAAATTTGATCGCCTTGTTTTGCAAGGTCACTCACAAACCTTTGTTGGCTTTAGCCGACCTTCTTTTTGTATACTTTTTTTTTGTGTTCCTTTAAGTGTTTTAAAGTTTGAGGTGTTTGCCCACGGTCCTGTTGGTTTGTTTCCAAAAAAAAAGAAAGATTCTAGGTCCTTTGTGTGTCTTATCGGATGTTCGGCTAAAATGATTCATGTCGGCTTGGTGCCAAGTCCTTTGTGCCAAGAGTGTTCCCACTTTTCTTCTCTCTCCTCTCTTTCCTTCTCTTTTGGTTTGTGAGGGCAGAAAATCCCTACATAAACACAAACTACTGTGGAATCAATTTCAGCTGTGTTTGAGACTCTGCGTTGTGTTGTCCTTCGTCTTTTCCCCAGTCTGGGGGTTTGTCTAAAATTATGTGAAACCTTCATCAGCACGTTTGTGCCCCAACTTTTTGTTCATTAATAAATATCACCGCTTTTTCTCTCTTCGGGCTGTAACTCAACCTAGGGCTCAGAACACAACAGTAGCTGCCTGTTGCTCAAGTACCTTGGCTGTCCCCAGGCACTAAAACATGGTGCGAAATGTCAATTTCGTCTGCTACTGCCCAACTTGTCTGCTCCAAGAGTGTTTGAAAGAAAACCAAACAAAACGAAAAGCAAAGAGCACGTCAGATGTTTCGCAGACGATTTCACACTGTCAGCTGCTCACGCGGCTTGGAAAGTACAATAAAGATTTTAAAAAATGTTGATAGATAATCATGTTGCAACTTTATTTTTCCAGAATTTAGTTGATGCTACTTTAAATTGAAGAATATTGTTGACACAGTATGTTTTCTTGCAAAGTTCCATACAAACCCAAGTTCGTCGCCTTTTGTATGCCGCCACGCCATCTACCGTAGGCTGGAGGTGCTCTCTTAGCAGAAGCCGCCAGGAGCCCTATGCTACACGGTGGGACCAAGCGGGACCAAGACAACGTTGTCTGCAGCGATCGGTCATTGCTGCGCCGGTGACCAATCGCAGCAGATGACACTATCTTGGTCTCTTGGTCCCGTTCGGTCCTGCCGTGTAGCATAGGGCCCCAAAAGGACACAATTTGGTGGCACTGATGCAGCAGGTTTCAGTGGTCATTTCCTGACCTGCCAATCTTACACTTGGTCACGACCTCCCTTGGAGTCGCGACCCACAGCTTGGAAAACTCTAACTTTAAAAGCTTTGCTTTTAGTAGAACAGGTGCAGGAGATGTGCTTGAGGAGATGCATGCTTTTGTAAAATGCTTTTACAAGATCTGCTTTTGGTGAGAAAATGACGCTGAGACGCGATTTTTGGTTGAAACGCTCAATATAAAATGTGGTTTTGATTCATTTCTCTTTGCAGACATGCCAGAGAACCTTCCAAATCCCCAAAGTGGTTTCGAAGCTGCTGCTGTGTGGGCAGTGGCCAGGAGGTGGCGAGAGAGAAAGAAACGGAGCGTTACCTTGGGTAAAATGCTTGTCAAAATATTGCACCTGTGATTTTGATGGGGGGTGTCAAAAGAACTGAGCAATTACATTTATACGGGGGACACAAAAAAAAATAAAACAGCTATTCCTCGTCTTTCACAAGTGACATCCAGGATGTGAAAATAGCCCTCCAAGATATCTTGATGGCAAGCAATTAAGATGCTCACTAACTTTTCGCAACACAAGCTCGACAACCCACATAAAAGCCTTCAGTTAGCACAACTGTACTGCAGGAAACGGACGCATGTCAAAAAGATCCCACGGCTAATGCTTTGCTGCAGTGCGCCTCTATGAAATAGAGTGAAGCCCACTTCAGAGAGCAAAAATATTCCTACGTTACTTTTGTAAATCGCTAAAATTATTCAGTATATATACCTTACCAAAAAAAAGGGCTCTTGACCGGTTCCATTTCCAGTGTTTGTGCGTACAGCATGTGATTTGATCGCTTTCCGAAGCGACGAACATGCACGTGCTGGGCTGAGGAGAACACATGCTGGGCTGCGGACTTGTAGATATTGAAATGGTGTATACCATTCAATATTAATTTAATACTAAATCGCCATGGCATTGAACTTTTCAACAATAAATAATCACTAACTTCTCAAAACTCAAACACAGGAACCCACATAAGGAAGGTGCTTTCTCCAGTAAGCACAGCTGCGCCGTGGGAAAGTAACAAGATTCAAAAAGCCACGTGGAAAGCGCTTCTCCCCAGTGCACCCGTGCGCGAGGTGAAGCAGGTTTCGGGGTGCAAATATGTTCCGTTTTGAAGACCGACCCGTAGGATCGTTTTTTGCCGGGCAGGGAACCCTTTCCCAGCTTTCTTCTCCCCATTTCCTCTCACACTCTTTTCTCCTCAACTCCCAAAAGGACCCGGTGTCCAAGTTACTCTCCACAGAAAGGAGCAATTAAGGAGTGGTTTGCTCCTTTCTTGGACGCTCGTCGGACCCCAACTTACCTTGCAAGTCGCGAAAGCCATTGAAATAGTCATTTAATTATGACTTACAGTTGCATACACAGGAGCTCATAGTGCAGAATGTAGGTTTTCTTGGAACCCTGTGGTGGTTGTCCAGAGTTCCCTCCCTCGACCATCCCCGCCACCAAGTCTATGTTTTTCCAGATTAAATGGGTACTGCGGCAATTTTGTGAGCTACCCCAACAAATTATATTTTTGGAATCAACGGCCTTTCCCCTTTCCGGTATTCTATTTAGTATCCCGAAATTACGAATTAGTTATTCTGAAATTGGCAACAGAAAATAATGTCAAAACCAAGATTCAAATATATCCACACTTTTCAGTGCCGTGACATCAGGGGAATTCGTGCTGCTGCGCAGGTGCTGGAGCGAGCTTCCAAAGCATTCGTTTGACACCATGAGACTGCTTGTAATCACTTGGGAACAATGTCTACAGTCCAAAGGGTGAATCCCTGCCTTCCCCTGACAGCACTTTTCATTGTTGCCAGTAGAGACTCACTTTGAAAAATGTGGTGAGGACCAAGATTGTAAATTTAATAACTTAGCAAAAAAAATAATTTTGGCCTAATTAAGTTACTATTTGTAACCCAATTGGGATACAAATAGCCAGCCAAGTTTGTTGGTGTGTTTAGCAAATTTTCAGGCAAATTGGGGACTATGAATAAAACGCCAGAGTACCCCTTTGAGCACAATCTTAGCACATCTGAGCCATTCACTGATGCTTAACTGTAAGTCAGTCAAACACTCCCTACTATGTCCATAATTGTTTACAAAGCCTGTGGAACTTTCACTGCTTTATTGTATAAAAAAGTGTTTATTTCATTGATCACATACCTCTCCTACTTGCCCCCCCCCCCCCCCCCCCCCTTTTTTTTTCAGGGTCTGCAGCATGGTTAAATAAATAAATATAAAAATAAATATTGCGTCAATGCCGGTACTGGGAGGGGCTGCCTCGGCTTTCAGCCGAGCCAGATAGGGCATCCTCAATCACGATAAAAAAGTTTAAGAATGTCCGGTGCAAAATATTCGCACAGGCGCTTCAAAATTTCAAGAGCTCAAAAAGAATTCAGTTTCTTTTTTGCGTTGTTGCTAGCTAAAAACATACAGGAATACTGTGCAATTTGTCGTTTCATCCGACGATCCTTGCCCGTACCTGGGGGGTCTGGCGAGCTCCAGGTGGAGCAGGTCCCGCAGGTAGAGCCCCAAGTGGGGAAGGCATGGGGTGCCCACCGACAGGGCCGCCTCCAGGCGGCGCCGCAGGGCCCCGAAGTTGTCCTGCTCCGAGAAGAGGCGCGCCAGGCGGGCCAGGGACTGCCGCTCCCGACGCCCCACCTGCCACCAATGAGACACGGAGGTCTCCGTTCCTTCGTTCCGTTCGTCTGTTTCGATACAGCGCCTGGAACGAGTCTTCGACCAGCACGTTTACTGCGTCTAAAAAGAAGCAGTTCCTCGATTTTTTCCCAGACGCCGCCGTAGAAGCATCGCACCGTCACCGGTCGCCTGCTTCACTGCAGGTCATTTTCCGGCTTGAAACGTCCACGCAACATGGAGGTAGGAAGTTTCTGGAGGCGACAGGATGCCACCAGGGGTGAAGCCAGAAGTGTGGAGGGACACACCCCCAATGATGACCAAAACCAAGAGACGCTATTGAACAAACAGGAGAGCCGTTGGTGCCAAGTCAGCTCTCCTTTTCGTCCTATAGCGTCTCTCAGTTTTGGCCATCATTAGGGGCGTGTCCCTCCGCGCTTCTGGCTTCACCTCTGGTGGCCTTGTTTCGCGTCCGGAAGCTTCCTACCTCCGTTCCACTAAAGCTTCGGTAGGCGGGAGCTGGGACACCACGACGGCGTCAGCGCTCACATTCTCCCATCCTTTTCTTCGGAACTTGCACGAACAACCGCCGGGAACGGACGTCCAATAGCCACGCTCTGGCTTTTTGGGACGCCGTTTGTTGTCACTTCGGCACCATTTTCGACGCACGGGCGCAACGGGACGCTAAACGCACCGGTCCGAGATCGTTCCGGGTGCCGTGACATTGGACCGTCAGTCGTATTGCATATTAGAGACACGAGTTGTGATGCAGACGCTTTCATACCCCCCTTACCTTCCACAGAGACACAAATGCACAAACGTTTCCCAGCTGTATGCAACCACATGTGATACCGCCTTCACTTGAAATATGACACAATCCCATAAGTAGCAACGTGCATTCATAAAAAATTATTATTATTGCGTGAGAGTGCCGAAAATAATTACGAGACGCTGTACGGTGTCTCGGACCAATCGGTGTAATTCACTGGAATGCCGCAGAACTTGTAAGTGCGAGCGAAGATGGAAACAAAAAAGGGGTCCTTAGGTCACGCTGAGCGCATCGGCAAGATTTTGAGAGCCAAGCTGTGGTGGCAGATTCTGCTTTTATATGAAGTGCTTGTCCGTGTTCCATTCTTCGTGTCCTCTCTCTTTGCCCTTACAAGTACTGAGAGCATCATGCACCGACCAGCCCAATAACGAGCCTCGTTAAAACATGTCACTGTATCTTCGGGACGCTTTGTCTCGTTACTTACACTTCCCTGTTGAGAATGGCCATGTTCGTGTGGCATACTATTCACCATACTTGGTGGGAGCTAATATTAGGAGGGTGTCCTTGAGACTTCTGGTAGCATGTTAAGAGGAAACACTGGTTTTGGTGCTTTCTCTCTTAATTTTTGGCCTAACAAAATGAAACTATTTATGTCTGTGGAGTTTCTGTTGCTGGTTTCCAATATCTGGTCATTTCTTTCAACCGGTAGGCTAGTCCTTATAATAATTCAAACTTGCCGGTCTTTGTTTGCAAGAACAGTAGGAAAAAAACTGCTCAACAAAAAATTAAATTTAATACATGGCTAGATACTACAAAGTCTAAAAAATACAATGTTGGAAGTACTTTTGAAGTTCACTGTTCAATGTGTGGCCACCAAGTAATAAAACAATATATCAATAAAAATATTTCCTACTCCTATTTTGAAGAATTTACACTTCACAGTGTATGCTTTGCCATATTAACTAAATGTTGCAGAAAAAAAATTATGTTTCTATCAGCCCTAGATGCTGAGATACACTTCCTGCAAATTTGCTAACAGTAAAAAATGCATGTTTTGAGAAAGCTCCATTTTAACACAAGTTTGAATTCAAATTCGGCTGTGCAGACTTTGTAAATTGATAATACGGTTCAAACATCAGTCTACAAAATTAGAAACTTGGCAAATCAGGAGAAAGATAACTGCAAATTTCAAAATAGCCATCAAAAAAAAAAAAAGTTTTAGGATTTTTTTTAATGCCAATGACTCGCGTCTTCTCTTAGTTTGTTCCCCTGCAATGCACGCTGACCAGGAAAGACAACGTTTCTTTGGAAAACAAATATAATAGGTTTCTGAGGACAGAGAGCTAAAAAAATGTGAAACAAGATTGGGAGAAAAAACAAACAAATAAAAGTGTGGAACGGTCCACTGACATTTATTTATTTAGGACCACTGCCAATCTCACGAAGAGGTTCTAAAGGCCCTTTCACACACTTGCGTTTGCTTACGACCAAATTCTTGCGATCTCTTACGACGAGAGAACACACCGTCATGCTGGCGCCATAAACAAGGTGACCCTGGAACTGCATTCCACTAGAGCAAAGGTTTTGCAGTGTCTGCAGGATTAAATGTACATACTATCTATGAGGAATGGTACTTTATAGCCAGGGTTCTCCCCAGGAATTTCCGAGGGGTGGACATTACCGGAAGAGGGGGGGGGGGGGGGGGGCATTTGTTTTTTTGTTTTGTTTTTATTGTTCGTCGCGTCTTTTTATTCCCCCCCCCCCTTCGGGACACTGCCGGCGACATGCCGCTGAGACAGAGAAAGAAAAAAGAAAGAAACACGCCGAGCGCCCGTGCTCTTTGTTTGAAGCAGTGTGGCAGTGGCGGCAGTCAGCGATGCAATAGCGAACGATAACGTGGCGATGCGCGGATCTGCTGAGTATGACGGCGACAGTCTGCAACCATATGCGCAGGCAAAACCGCATCGTCATCCCGCGACATTAAAAAAAAAAAAAAAATAGAGTGGTGGGCGGTCAGTTGGAGGAGCGGGCGGCCAGTCGGAGCGGTGGGCGGCAAAGCCACTGCCGCCCAACGTGGGGAGAACCCTGTTTATAGCATTGTCAAAAGATTTTCAAGCCAAAAAGGAAGGAATGATGCGCGCAAAAAAAGAAGAAAAATTACAGAAGTCCCAAGTGTTTCACCACTACCCGACAGATGGCAGCAGTGTATTCACTCGTTGCGAGAGATTTTAAGAGGTTCTAAGGCACACAGTCATAAACAGTAGCAAGTGTGTCAACCAGCCTTAACAAATGGTATGAATCAACAATGACTAAAGGAAAACGGATAAAATGATGATGTATGCAAAAACATTGTATGAGAAAACTATAAAAAAAAACACACCATTTTTTTTTGCAAATTAACTGAGACACGCAACAACATACCTACGGACTCCTATGTGCAGTGCCGAGCTTGTTCACAAACAAACACCAGCGAGTAGTACACTCCATCAGCGCAGGCCAGTACGCTACAGTCCGCTTCACCTTAGGTCCGATCGCAGCAAATGCTACGAGCAACCAATCCAGCTCTGTGAACGTAGCACGTGATATGTTCTCCGCACGCCACTGCGGCCCCTCTTTAAGGTCATGCAACGCTCACACCAGTGGCGTAGCCAGGAATTTTTTTCAAGGAAGGAGGCGCTGAGGTGTCTGGGATGTCCGTGACTTGAGGTCCGAGGGGGGGGGGGGGGGGGGGTAAAAATGCATGCATATATTATAGCATTGGCTGGATTTCAGTGTGGTCTCTCTCCCACTCCCTTGGATTAGCTCTGATGGCTCGTAACATATTCGCTGCAGTCGGTCATAAGATGAAACGGAGGAGGGGGGGCTGCGGGCGAGGATGAGGCAAAAAGCAAAACCCCCGCAGACCTGAGCCCAGGTCTTGCCCAGCCGGAAAACCGGTGCAGACTGGAGTGCCGAGAGGACAGCGCAAGCGCCGTGCAGGTTGCCCAGCTCCTGGAGTCGCTTGCCCAGGCGCACAAAGTGCGACACCAGCTCTGCCCGGTGCCTTGTCGTGCGCCCTCGCAGCACCTCCCGCACCACCCACAGGCTGACCTGTGCCGGGGAAAACATCCAACGTGTTGAAGCATGCCGACGAATGCGAAAGTTGATTAGACGGCGTTAAAGTACCTGCACGACAGCACTCGTATGTGCAAGTAAAGCGTGCCCCCAAAACATTTTGTTTTTTTAACCGCAAAAGTTAGTTATGTTTCACCGAATGCTAATTCTCCACCCAAAGGTAGTGCTAGAGGTCCAAACTAGACGCCAACGTTTCAGCCAGAACCAATATCTTATTCAAAAGTTGTAAGTGATTTTCCGAAAATTTCAATGGGAAAATAGGATGAACATAGATAGAATTACGAGAGTGTGTTGGTTAAACATCTTAGTATGCGAAAGCAAAAGGAGATGAGAGACACACAAAAACACGCCAATTCGTGTCTGACATGTTTTGGTCTGTTCCTTGCCTCCCTCCTTTTGCATTCGCACACCAAGAAGGGGAAAATTGGGCCCATTTATGCCCTTTTCAGTTTCTGGCGTCATAGAGCTCAATGTACTCGAAAGCTCCATTGGCTGCCATTTTCCCATTGAAATTTTCAGAAAATCACTAGCAACTTTTGGAAAAGATATTCGTTCGGGCTGAAACTTTGGCATCTGGTTCGGACCTCTAGCGCTACCTTTGGGTGAAGAATGAGTGTTCAGCGATGTAAAGTTTACATTTGCGGTGAAAAAAAAATCTCTGCAAATTTTTTTGGAAGACAGCCTGTACATACCAGTGTTCAGCTCAAACATTAGTATGGGCACTAAAGTGTGCCAATATCGATGAGCTGCCATATATGAGCAAACTTCATTTTAATGCTTTCTTGACCTTTTGCTCGCTATTCTTTTTTTTTGTCCTAGTCAGCTGAGGTATGAAATTGGACACTTGGTGCTCTTGGGAAGATACATGCGTCGATAAGAGGGAAGCTTGAAAGAAACAGTGGGATTTGCTTTCAATTGTCCTATACAAATGTTTTGCACACTTCTTCTCTGCATCATTTTTGCTACGCATCAGATGACACGGTCACGGACAAATGCTGAAAACAATAAAAGAGACATGAAGGGTCAGAACAAATGATAAATAGCTTCCACCCCAACCGTGGGAGGCAAATGCGTGAAGGCCATTTACTTCTAGCGCTGTGGTATACTGTGGTTCGTGGCAAGTGGGCTACAGAAACCACCATTAACACTTTCCCATGCTGAAGCTAATGCTGTGTAGCTTTAGCCCACCTCTGCATCCTCATACCTTCCAGACAAAAATACCAACGGTGGTAGAAATGCAAACGAGCTGTAGATGGTTAAGCACACAAAACAAAACTTAAGCAGGGAATGTAAGCGAAGCATGCAGTACACCCTGTGAAATCTGTTTTGCTCCCTTTTTGCTTCAGAGTTGGGTTTTGTTCAGTACCTTCAGTTTGGCTGCATCTTTCTATCGCACGTTGCTCAGTGGCAATGTCACTTACATGGTTAAACCTGCAGGTGAAGGCAACCACATTAGGGGCAATGGCCATCTTGTTCCTTTTGTTCCAACCACAGCTGGTGAGTTCCTGCCAGGAATAGCCATTTAGCCATCAGTGAGACCAAAAGTGAAATGGCAAACCACATACCTCTGGCCTGATCTTCCGGAAAACATCCCGATCCAGCAGCGTCAGCTGAGTCTGCGAAACGAATCGACAGTGTTGGTCACAGCTAGTCCACACTGACTACTCAGTCACTCCAGGGTTTCCTTCACGACATCACAGGGGCTATGGCACTTAAGGAATTGTTTTAGCAAATATGAACAACTCATCAAAGGCTGAAAGGATCTGCCTTCCCTTTTTAACTCGGTAGATACACCGTTTCAGCATAATAGATCCTTTTCCAGACTCCCAGTTCGAGGGTTTTTTCGCTAGAAGATGTGGGCGTGGCACAAGCGCGTGCAAATGTTTCTTCGAATAAGGGCTCTAGATCCTGTTAGGCCCACTAAGCGACGGTGACCTGGATTTAGCTCCAGAGACATCACTTTTGTGTCTGTGGTGGCTTATCTTTTGCCAGAAGTTAGCACAAAAAAACTTGTCCCCTCTCCTTACTACTTGTGGTTTTTCATTCCACCTAAGATAATCCTCCAACATGGGGCAAAAAGAGGTGGATTTGGCAAAACACAAACACTTTGGTCCCTGTGAACCAATCAGACTCAAGCATGTGACAACTCCTCACGGGAGGAGTATGCAGGCTTCTATTCTTTCCCTGCACTTCTCCGTCTGCAAATGGGTTATGGCGGCAACAACAGCTAGACTCGCTTCACCCGACATTAACTAATTCAGTTGTCTTGCTTCACATTCATAGCGAAGTTTAGCGGAATATCTGAATAAAGTCAATTTATTTGACCACACTTTACTCGACGCACATGCATACAATTTGCATCACAACCATGGGTTCCACAGCATGATGACGGCCATTCACCTGAGACACATGGGAACTTACTGTGGCGTAATCAAATCTATTGTGGTACCCATAAACTGGTTGCTTTAGCCGAGCTATAGTCTGTGTCACGAGCAGAGCACAGCATTCGGCTTGAAAGCACATCATCCGCGGGTCCCTTAGGGGGTTTAAATTCCAGCCAATGTCGTCTGGCACCCGACTAAGAGCTCCAGAACTCCTTAGACTGGCCTGCAAGAGGGACGAGCGCAGATTTTCCGCACTTACCGCAAAGTCCTCCGTGTCCACCTTGAGGACGTCAAAAGGTGCGGTGTCCGGGCACTCTGTTTCGCAGTGCAGATTCCACACAGGGCCATCGTAACGCCAACTGCTGGCTTGTGAAGCCTGCATGAAGACAGAAGCAGCGTGTGAAAACCTGTTGTCCGATATTAAAGCCCCCTAAAGATAACAGGTGCGGTGTTTTGTGTTCTCTATCGGCCACTGTCCAACGCGCCCCTGGACTTATCTTTCTGCATAACAAGCAAGCAGGCGTTCCGATAAACACGGTGACCAAGGTCTTCAAAAACAACTTCCGTTGCCTTTATTTCTAATCTCAGCGGCAGGGAGAGATGCAATGCTGACATTACCAGCAGCATGACGCCGGCTTCAAATGACGCTTTTATTTACCGCTGTGTGGATAGTCCGTCCTATTAGAATACTTTCCTCGGATATGTGTAGGCTCTCGATGTGTCCGCTGCACGCCTCCGAGATGTTCATTTCGTTGTATTTCATTATCAGGTTGAACACCCGAGTTTCTTACAAACAGTCAACATTACGCAGATCAAAACGTTTTTGTTGTTTTTTTCGGTGAATTTTAACGTTTTAACACGAAGCCGACATATGCGGATTAGTCGCTAAAAGTATTATTCGGTGTTTTTGGTAACTTTGGCAAATCAATCCGTCGCAAAGAAAGTTCACTCAAGCACATCGCACGAACTGCACAGAGACGAGACGAAGTTGACAGATTGACGAAGCAACGACAGGCGAGCTGGGCGAGCGACGGGACACGGCGGGACGGAAACCTGCGGAAACTGCGGAAACGACGAAGACAGTAAACGCCGGTAGATGCTGCATCCGCATACCCTGTTGCAGGTCTTGTTAGAATTACTAGAATTTAGTGTGCCTATATTACAGAGTGTTTACAACAACTCCATCGGGATCACATGGTTTATGGCCGGCCGAAAGTGTCGAAAGTTGCTCCGCACAGCTCAGCTTCTCCATCAGCTTTCCTTCCTTTCTTCCTTCACACGCCGGCACGGCAACTGCACGAGCCGCACGAGCCGCACGAGCACCCGCGAGCACCTCTCCTGCGCGTTGGCAGGAGAAGCAGGAGGCGTCCGCCATTAAATTGCGAACTCTCTTTATTGTTTAAGTTGCCCCCTCTCCAAGATCCAGGCTTTCTAAAATTAGTAGAATGGTGCTGCCGTTCTGCGGTCGACTGGGATATGTGCGTTACATTTGTTACCTAGCAGCTATTTCATCAATTAAAAGCAAATAGGTTAATTTTAAAAATTATAATGCTAAAATTATTAACGCTAAAGCACACTTAGATGATGATGTTCAAAGCTAAATTTAAGTACCCGTTTATTACTTTGTTGCAAAAAAAGAACGCAAAACAAACAAACTTGAGAAGCAAAAACAAAAATTGTTCAAAGGATGCAAATAACGCAAATAACAGCTTGCAACCCAACGTTGCAACCCTGCGTTACAAACTTTCTATCAGCAGCACAAGCAGCACCATCAGTATCATTACGAACTACCACCTATTTAGTATCGGTTTCGTTTTGAAATAGAAACTTAATTGAACTCTCTTTAATTCATTATTATTTCTAGACTTTTTGTTTTGTTTTGTTTTTCTTGAAGTGGTTATATTTCTCGAAAGCTTCTGCTATTGCCTACTGAGCCAACTGCCAACGATTCCACGACGTTGGTATTACGGTGTTCACAATATTGCCTAATAAACAACGCTGCTAATAACAATTCAGCGTGTGCCGGAACGTAACTTTTGTCACACGCTGCAACCAAAGCTTGGGCGCTAAAATGAACGCTGAGAAAAAAAAAAAAAAAAGAGATATTGGGTGCGGGTATGTTTATACAGCGACTTGTCTCGCAGCTGTAGATGAGCAATTTAGCCAGTGTGCTACAACGGCTGCCTGGGGTCCTTGACGTGCATCACGCAGACACGACCGCACGCCGGTACGATGCTCATCCAGATCGAAACGGGCAGGGGTGGGGATTCAACCCAGGGATCCTAAAGCCCATCTATCATGGGAAAAGTGGCGCCATTCATTGTTGTAGAAATGCTCGAGACACGTGCAGCGCGCCAATTCAGGAAAATCCATGGCGTCTGAAATCTAGCTCAGTGCTGCGCTGTGCCGCCATGATATTCCCAAGGGCTGCACGTTGCACGTGCCTCGACGAGCCTTGCGCTACTTTTGAAACATGAAGGGGCTTTAAGGGATCCTGGGTTCTGTAGCTCGCGCTGCAGAACCCAGGATTGGTGCAAAGCAGCGGGCTAACGCACACCAGCTCGGAGCATGCGGAGCTTTCGCTCTACATGCTTGCCCACTCGGCCACTGTTGCCCTTTTGTGGCATTCAGAAGTAGTGAAAAGTGCGCGTGCATAGCAGTGGTGTTCAAGGTACGCGAACGCCCACAAATAACTCCATAAAAAAAAAGAAAAAAAAACTGCTGAGGTTGGAAACAGATAAAAAAGTGAAAGTCGTTTACAACTCCCTGTAACACCGAATTAAAACGCAGCTCTTGAGGAGGAGGAGGGAAGGCTACTGGGGGAGGGGTGAAGTGACCTTGGGGGGGTCACGTGACGATGCCGTCATCAGTGACGTCACTGATGACGTCATCTGTGATGATGCCGGTGACGTCACTGATGACATCATTAGTGATGATGACGATGCGGACGCCGGTGACGTCATCGGGGAGGTCACATGACCTCGTGGGATCACGTGACCTCGGGGGGTGTCACGTGACTTCCGAAGGTCACGTGACCTTGCGGTGATCTTGGGGGTCACATGACCTTGGGGGTCACGTGACCTTGGTTACGCCGACGCCGACGGCAACGGCGACGGAGACGCCGCTCAAGCCGGGAACGGGCCCCTAGAGCTGCGCTCTAAAATGGGTGACATGCACACACACCGTCCCTACAAATACAGCTACTGACTTTATTTCATATCGTCCAGCCTCGATCCCCGTAGGAGATCAATTTCCTGGCCTCTTGGTTGGCTTGGTTTTAGCGCGCGTGCCCTCTGTATGTCTTTTTAGAGCCAATACTTCGTTTTCGTATTTATTGTTTTGAGTTTTTTAGGCCGATTCTCTCTTTTCTGTTCTCAACTGTTCATGTATATATTGCACTGTTGCATTCAATAAAATATAGTTGCGAGTCAGCGCTCTGTCTGTCTTTCCTTCGTTCAGTCCGTCGTCTTTTTGCACTGTTTTTATCTTTTAGGTATAGCGACCTCCTCGCCCCAAGATAAAATGGATCACAAGAATAAGCATCCTTCCACCAGCTCTGCCCCTGCATTTTTACAACTTTCTTCGTTAGAAAAAGTATAGGAGTGCGAACGGTGTAAATTGAACACAATTACGAAAGACACCGAAACTGAGGTGGGAGAAGAACAGAGAACCACGAAGACTCATTGCCACAAAAAGTCTAATGTTTTTCTACCACTGTGCTTTGGCTATCTATGGCATGATGTTGGTGTTGAGTTTGTCTATTATTAAAAAAATAGACAAACTCGCACAACTTCCACCTCTGCAGATATTGCAAGGATGGAATCAAGATGGCCACCAGTGAATACTCAGCAGCACAAAAAGATCACTCTATTGGTGTATTCACACGACGGAGATTTCTTTCACTAAGAGTGAACGTCATCGAGCTTCGAGGTCACATGCGCCACATCACGGCGCGAGCTAGCCCACTCTCAGGGCTTTGAGACAGAATTGTCTAACACGAGCACTCGTTCTGCAGGACACTTCAAAGCCGCGATCTCGTGCTCTCATGGTCATCCACGAGGTGGCGCACATGCTCTTCTCTGTCCAAGAAATCTGTGGTGTAAATACACCATAAAGGTCAGTATGCAATAAGACAGAATCCCTGCAGTCTGTGGGGTATCTTCTAATGTCCACACAGTAAAAGGACATTCCTAAAAACAACCACAAGGCAACACTCTGGGAGGAAGACCAAGCACATGACACCATAGTACATTGCAACATTTGATTTTATTTTCACTTTCTTGAAGAACAGAAGAAAACAAGACGTTATCACCCCCAACGCCACGGGGTAAGAAAAACAACTGGTCATGTACGCTTGCAGCCCAAAACTCCTCAGCCAATACCTAAAAATACAGATGCAACCGGCACTGAAACATTTGCTAGCTTTGGCTGTTTAAATATTAACACATTCATACCACAGTTCCTTCCTTAGGACCACAGAAACACAAACACAAACACTAACATCATTTTGCCTTCCCACTTTGCAGGCTGCTTTGCACCAATCATGCAGATAATATGTAAGAAAAAAAGAACCCTTCGAAAGATAAATTGTCTTTGGTCTCCAGCCCGCTACAACTTAACCGGAAATTGCGAAGAGAGGCGACGATGATTAGTTTCTCGGCACCTGGCTACATTGGCGATGAATCCAAGGCAGAGGTGTCCTAAAGATGGCTTCAACGGGTCTGGCCTGCAGGGCTGGGGGATCCATCTTCGCAAGCTGCACACTTATTGCCGGAACTGTCCCCATCATTTTCTTTTTCTTGTTTCAAAGCTGCTTCCTTAAACAAGCCCGCATCCTTCACATAACGTAAGAATGCCAGCTTCCTAGCAAGCTGGCACCATCCTTAAAACATACAAGCACCGGTGTGAGGAAGAGCAGCGACTCGTGGACCTTTGCCGGCCTTGCAAACACTGGGTTAGAGAGTTCCGTCACCACAACATGACCGAGCTTGGCAAAAGATAAAACAACCATCTCAATAGACCGCGCCTAAAGAAAAAAGAAAAAGGGGACTGGAAAGATTGGAACGAAAAGGGAGGGGGGAAGGGGCAGCTAAAAAATAAAAAGGGGGTAGGGGGGCAAAACAAAAAACCACCGCGGCATTTATTAGCGAACCGATGTCGTCGACAACAACAATAACTTCGCCGTCCCACCAAGTCGTCGTTGACTGCACCGGATGTTTTGAAGGGGTAGGCTCTGGGGTCTGACTAACGTTCCTGAGTGGGGGGCACGGCGGAACGAGCCCCTGCTGCGAAGGCGCCGGCAGGGGGCGCAGGTCAGCAGGTGCGAGTGCCCGCGGTCAGCCCCCGGCTCCCGTCGCCTGTGCGCAGCATGCGGTTCTCAACCACGTTCGTGGGGATCTCCTTGCGATCGTAGACCTGCCCCAGCCAGGCGAAGAAGTCGATGAACCAGGTGGTGGTGTTGATGCGGCATCCCAGTTCGCTGGTGCGGTAGTCGTGTGGGAAGGTGTGGTGGTAGTTGTGGAAACCCTCGCCGTGGGCGCCCACGATGGTCACCAGGTTTTGGCGGGGGCTAATGTGCTTGTCGTACGGCCGGTTACCCCAGGTGTGGGCGGCGCTGTTCACCAGCCAGGTCATGTTGAGGGTAAAGCAGTACCGCGTCAGGGAGCACACCAGGAACGAGTACCACAGGGACTCGCCCCAGAAGTACCAGGGCCCCAGGGCGGGCAGCAAGAAGCAGGTGAGCACCATCAGCGGCATGTAGTACCTGGGGAAAGAACAGTGCCTCGATCAGCGAGGGGCCTCCCTCCTCGGAAAGGCATCAACGATTTTGCACTACGTGTTGAGGCCAGCGTGCTTTCCACAGTGCTGCAGTCAGACGCTGTTGCAAGAGCACGAGTCTTTGTCATGCGTCTCATTCGCACGAGCTTACACGCAGAGGAAGACACCAAATGAAGTCACTACTTCGCGAGAGTATATCCGTCGCCGATGCAACACTAAGGAAACTACGCTAGGCCTGACAATGTAGCATGAAACAATTGGCACCGGGTATAGTCAAGCCAACAAGTGAGGTGGGAAAACTTTTCTAAAAATTTCTAGAGAGCAGATACGATTTTCTTTTATATGCAGGGGGCACACTAACCAGAAGTGCTACGTTAAACTCGGGATGTGCCAGCTTCAATTGCCCGAATGTACAGTTGCCAAACATAGGTTAAAGGCTAAGTAGAAGGCTGGCGATAATTCAAACTCCAATATTTCATACTTATGGTTAATGGAAACAAATTTCAAAATTTTGGTTCTCCAGTTATGTTTTAATGTAATCATAAGCCGCCTAATTAGAATGGCGTTTTCGTGCAAGTCATACTTTTTGTTTTTGCGGCCCCGTTGAGTGCGCTTCTTTCCGAGCACCGGTGCACTGCAGGGAAGCGACTCCCGTTGCTTCTCCGCAGTGCACCGGTGCCTAGTAAGAAGCGCACTCAACGGGGCTCAAGCTGGGCACACGAGCTCTGAAAAGGGTCACAACGCGGAAATTTCCTCAACAACTTGCACGGACGCTGTGAAGTGGCGGCACATCATAGGTCCACGTCACAGCATCCGCGCAAGTTGCTATGAAAACTGCTGCGCGGCGCCCGTTTTCACCGCTCATGTGTCCACTGTTCAATAGTCCACATTAGACAACTTCTTGGCCTGATGAACAAACTTAATTTTGTTTTGAGTTGTAGCGAGCTGTCTAAACAGTTTACTGTAAACAACATTTTTGAGTGATAAATAAACTTATGCCATTCATTTCACAAATGTTTCGTGTGTGGCATACCTGCTCATGATCGGTAGGCCTGTGTAGAGGAAATAATCAGATACAGTAACTGCTTTGTATGTGCAGTCATTCATACGGCAAGTCATAATTTTATCTTGCATCATATTTAGATAAATTTCTGATAATTCAAACAAAAGTTGTGGCTTCCTGGAGTTTGAATTAATAAGAGTCTACAGTAGCTTTGAAGGCCTCCAATGGCATCTAACAGAAGAAAGTTGAATTATGACAAGGCTGTGGAGTGCACGAGTAAACTCACTCTCCACTTGGGCTTCGTTATATCTACCGCAACTGCTCATCGTGCTCATCAACAAACCACTGAAGGCTTTTCTTTGCAACTTTCAGCGCTGGTGGTACTACTGTGCGAGAATCACGCTCCCTAGCTTTTGGATAGTCAGCCTCAGAATAAAGGTATCTTTCCGACACTAAGGAGATATGAGGTAAGACTCTTATATTGCTCGTATTTCACAAAATTGGAATTAGTAATTATGCGTCGTAGACACAACCTCATACTGCTGTTCAACGACAATCAACCAGGTGCGAATATAATTGCGAGTATTTTGCCTAGATAGAAATGAATAGCCACTTAAAGTGAAACAAGAGGCTTCCATTGATGACTGAGCTTAATCAGTACAGATGTCTGCTTCAAAATGCTGACGATTGGGAAAATAAGACAACTAACAAACAAAAGAAAAACCTAACTAGTCGAATGATAGATTTTATCAAAACCAATATTTAACGTCAGCAAACTGCTGTCATCCAAGGCTAAGATATCTCCCTTTCTAGATTTTATTAAAGGGACAGTAAACATGATTTCGAGGCATTTAAAAAAATGGCCCCATTGTCTGCTTCCACACAATATTTCGCATTTGAGAAAGAAAGCAAACGTCTTTATTGGTGCACCTTCATCTGCTACCTTAAAGAGTAACCGGTTTGGATCAGAAACTCATCAGCCTTCAACTCATTTGCTACATGCTCACACCCAGGAAATAACAACCAAAAAATCTCTTTTGCGTCCCATAATTAATTCTCTGAAAGTTGTAAAAGCTTGGTCTGCTGGGCAAGTTGGTAGTGGACATTCATATTAAAAATAGCGCAAAAGAGACGGGACAAAAAGACGAAGAAGCAAACAGGACAAACGCTTGTTTGTCCTGTGTGCTTTGTCCTGTGTGCTTCTTCGTCTTTTTGTCCCGTCTCTTTTGCGCTATTTTTAATATGAATGTCTCTGAAAGTTGATTCTCTGAAACTGCTTTACCAAGCTTATGCACCCTCGTCCACACCTTTGTCTGCTTGCGACACACGCGAAGTTAGGTGTCAACCATTTTCCGATACGTTATCAAGGCCAGTGTAGCTTTCGCAGTGCTCAGACTTCGTCAAAGTTAGTTGTGCAAGCGCATGCAAGCGGGATGCAAGACGAAGCCACGCGCCCTCGCGGCAGTGCCTCATGAGCTCCGCTAACCTCGACAGCACGGCACAAAATAGTCGACGCTGAGCATAGACGTAGGTGTCTGGCAAAGGTCAAGGGTGCACCTACTTCCTCTGGAAGCGCACCACGGGGTCGGCCATGAGGTCACTCAGGTCAATGGTCTTGCCCTTGGAGATGACGTCCGGGTGCTTGCGGCACAGCAGCCAACCCACGTGCGAGAAGAAGAAGCCCCGGGTGGCGTCGTGGGGGTCCGCAGTCGTCTCCGAGAACTTGTGGTGCACCCGGTGGTCTCGGGCCCAGTCGTAGATGTCGTTCTGCGGGGCAAGAGAAACAAAACCATTTGAGCCGAAAAGTTTGATGCTACATAAGGAGGTAGACTAAATAAACGAGTTAGTCGAGTGTGAGTCGTCCCGTCTGTTCTCTGTTCCTTCTAGGTTTTGGTGTTTCCTTTCTAGCCTAGTCTCGGGTTAATTCAACATGGTTAAAATTCACCAACTTGCCTGCACCCTATATTTAAGCAGAGGTCACACTGTTAATTCGTCATACAAAAGGCAGTCTGCAGACAGTTCATGCAAAGACCACCTGCAGATACGTTCAAACACGTATGAAGCAAACACAAGCTTTTAACATGCTTGAGACGCAGATAGTTTCGTCATCATGTTTGCAGCGAACGACACGTCTCTCGTGCGATGTACGACCGGTGTGACTGTGGCTTTAGGGTCCCCGATCTGTATATGAAAAAACTTGGATGTGCGACACTTTTGTGCTACACTTTCTGGGAACACTTCGTTTTTATGAGACCTGAGTTATGGTTGTGAAAAGTCTTCCAGTGGATGCAAACAGTTGTCCCTAGTGTACACTGTCCTGCCACAGTGAGTGCGAGGCCACATACCTAGATGGGGAAATTAGTGGTGCGACGGAACGAAGTGCAACCGTGCACAAATGTTTGCTTTTTGGATCCCAGTCACCACATAGCACGGCGAGACCACTTTGGAGATATAATACCTTAAAAAAAGTGGGCGTCGGGCGCTTGTTGGGTTTGAGTACGAAAAATGCAGAAGGGGCGCACGACTGGGTGGACTTTGCCACTTTACGCCGGCGTGTTTAGAGAAGCGACATGGAGCAATTTGGTTAGCTTGGTAGGCTTAGAAGTCTGAGGTGGGTGCTCAATATGTCCTTCGCTTATTTTTTAAACATTTAAAAAATAGTTTATGGGTGCTTATTGGGACGGGGGCACACGCTCGGTACTTCACAATACACGCAAAAAATCTGTTTCATGGAATTCAATTACCCTACTACAGCGAGACTAACATTGCAGCTAAATGTAGGTACAGTCATGTCTCGATAGTATGGATATCCTGCTATACGGACACCACTTTCGGGGACAAACTGGAAAAATACATGCATTTTTGTCTCGTTCTCATGGACAAATCACATTATGGACGATTTTTTACAGGAACGGAGGTGTCAATATTAACGAGACATTACTGTATAGTACTATTCTTCACACTCCCAAAGCAGAACTGCTGCCAAGAGCCGTGCAAAGTGAATGGTTGGCAGCCAAAGAAAACAGCCATTGGGTTGCCTAAATTCATAGAGTGAGCAATCTGAGCACGAGGCAGGTGACCCACCTGGAAAGCCATGGTCTGGAAGAGCATGAGCAGAATTCTGTAGGGAAGCTTGGCCTTGTACGAGCGGTGAGACCAGAGTCGGTGGGAGCCAGCAGTTATTCCGATGCCAGAAATTGTGTAAAGGATGTAGGCTGTGGGAAACAATGCCACTCTGTTGGCAACAGTGGGCGAGAGAGGAAACGCTACACCCCCGACGCAATACTTCGTCTCACTGTAATTCGACAAAGGGGCCAAACGGCAAAGATTCTGGCCCCAGTGAGCCAATTGGCACGTTGGAGGGAGACATGTGGCTGTAGCCACGGGTGGGAGTAAGAGGAAAGCAGCTTTTGAACAAATTTTGAATGACAAACTAATTTTCTAGGGGGAGAAAAGGGACACCTGGGACGATGCACAGAAAAGGTAAGAGGAGAGTTCCTTCTTCCTTTTTTTATGGTTGTTTACGCTCTTGCACCTGTACCTCTGGTAAGAGCGATCACGTGCTCCATCCCCGTTGTTCCGATTGGCTCAAGGAGGTCATAGTATTTGCTCCTAGCCAGGTTACAGTGAAACGAAGTAGAGGGGAAAAAAAAAGCTCAAACGAGATCTTTTTATGCAGGAGTTAGAGTGACTGAGTAACTGCCTAAATCAGTTATTCTGCAATTGGCTTTACCCAAGTGAATCTTTAGGTGGCATATCGTAAACACTGTGATGCTACAAACTTTTGTCAAACCTGAGGGTCGACTGGTTCGGCGAACCTTCAAACGTCTGGCGAAATTCGGCAAAGCCCAACTTCTAAAAGTATTCAAAATTTTGGGAAAATGATATTTATAAAATAGCCCGTTTCAAATTGTAGGGAATAGCAACGAGTAGCTTCATTCGATTTACTTGCACCCTCTGCACTGGTGCAGAAAAGTGTAGAGCAGCGGACTTTCGGTATGTGTACTGGGATACGACCGGAAGTACACAGCCCTGCACTTTTGTGCACCGGTGCAGGAGGTACAAGTAAATCGAACAAAGCTTGTGTTTATATATTATAAAAGCAAACATATAAGCTTTTAATAGTAGTTTCGTAAATTGCTTCACCCCAGCAACACCAGGCAGTGCCAGCTCATTTTTAACCTATGCGCTTTTGCATAAGTGTCGAACTTGTGTCGGTTTCCGATGTAAAAGTTTCAAAAAGTCGAACTTGATCAAACCGGAACCTCAGCAAGTTTGTGACATCCGGCATTTTAAATGTATGATGGTTTAAAGAGCCAATGTTGCTCAAGTCAAGCATTGATTATGAAGTAGCAAGAGCAACATAAAAATAAGAGAAACTAGCAAACAACTATATGCATAAATTACAAGACCGAAAAACAACCCTTGACTCCACAAAAGTATTTTTAGCAGAGGGTTATCAGTCTGAAATCTTAAAAGGAAGTTGAAGAGGTTCTTAAAAAAAAAAATCGATTTAGAGGTGAATTTTAGAGTATTTTTCTCTTGTGAATCTCAATATCACATTTGTTTTTCTCGAAGACGTAACTAAACACGAGAAAACACGAAAAACCTCCGGCCAGTCGTTACATCATACTAGGATCTTTTGGCCGCCAAGTATGTGTCGCTTGTGTGGGAAGCGCATATAATTGCAACCTTGCCAGGTATATTCCCCTGCACCGACACCAGTCACGACGTCTTTTTCTGACCTTCTTGAGAATAGCAAGAGTGTGCGTGCATAACTTTCATAGGCGCTGATGATGCGCAAGAGCGGAGATTCCTAAAACTCCTAATATGACGTCACGCTCCGGAAAAAACTTCAGCGGTACTTTGAAAATGATTGCGTGCAGCCTCCGTGCACCGAATTGAAAAATAATCTCGATGTTCGTGATCCTAGAGGCTAAATGAAGACGGTTTAAGTGTTCTTCCTTAAATACAGAGCAGCTTCAGTTTCCCTTTAAGATATATCTGCTTTGTCTCCCGTAACACAGGTACATTCTGTTTCTCTGTATCCAAGCAAGGCATTAGAAGCTCACTAGCAGTGCCCTCTGTAGTCTTTATCTTCTTACTATTACTACACTACTGTTCAGTTCATACAATATTTGACAAAGATATGTTTAAAGTGAATTACGAGCTGAGAAACCTATGTATATACTCGAGTTTCAGAGAACACTTTTCAAAATTGAAGCGCATCTTTGATCCGGCAGCCCTGCCTCCACGTGGCCAAAGCACGCAGCTACCACCTTGCTTCCCCTCATAGGATGGAAGCAAGTACAGTGCACATGCATTGTGCACTTTAGTTGCGGGTGGCAGGACCGCGCTCCAATAGGAAACCTAAAAACTTGTCCAAATTTAGTGTTTTTTGTAATGCCGTAAGATGCTGTAGGTGCCTCATACATTTCTAAAATGAGTGGATTTAATGGTTTTTGGTGATGTTCAGTAAGTTTTGAATTGAAGCCCTATGTTTACTTTTACGGATTGAAGTTAATTAGTAAGTTTTAGTAAATTATTCAGCTAATTAGTATGTTTTTTTGCAGCCCCTGGCATCTGCCATGACAGGCAGTTTGTTTTCATAAAGGGTTCCTTTTTTCTCGGCCACCCTATTTTATAACTTTTTGAAAATATTTGCTGACACATTCAGTATAATGCAATTAAATCATGGCTAAATTATGTTCTACACAAAAAAAAAAAAGGAACTGCAAGCTAATCACAGACTAATCACGGAATAAAAAGCATTCTGGCAAAGCAAACTAAAACTAAAAGCTACACAGAGAAAGTCTTGTGGCAAAGCCACGGCACCCTTCAATTCACCACAAATGTTCTCCATCCTTTTCTTGAATATTATCTACAATTTTCATCAACATCACAAATCCTTTTTAGTTTCCCTTCCCTAGACTTTGCTTCGAGACGACATAGTGAAAGACAAGAAAAAAGGTACTACATTCAAGAAATGCTGAAAATGAAGAGGGAAATGGCACTGACCGGCAAGAATCGTCTTCCACTGGGCAGCAGTGAAAATAATGTAAAATCCATAGAGGGAGATGAGGTGCAGGTAGCCCATGAGTATCACATTGCGCCACACTATTTGCGCCTTGAAGGGCTTGGTTGCAGGTGTTGTGGCAGAGGCCGGCTCTGCCATCACTGTTTTCGTCATGGTCGCCATGGTCATGCCCTGCAGCCAAAAACAAAAAAATGTCGGGCATTGAGTAACAAACCTACGGGCCCACTGGCAGGTCAATATACACTAGCAACGTGCACCTCAAGAACTGCAGGGCATTTTTATGCGCTATTCGGGAGTAAAAAAGATGTCTATAAATAAACCAATAAACCGAGTGCAATTAAACTTATCAAAAAGGTGTTTTTAGGTGGTGCATTTGTCATACCTAAATTTCATGAGCGGAGGTTCTAAAAAAAAAGAAAAAGAAGCCTAAAATGTTTTTTGATTCTCTTTCCTATGCGCAGGGAGAAAAAAAGGTAAAAAGTGCCTGGTTGATGCTGCCACTCACAAGTGGCACCACATAAAGCAAAAACGTAAACTTCTGTGAGATGAACACCTCAAAACCTATACTCATAAGACTTGGGTACAATGAATGTACCTCCTAGAGACACTTTTGTGAAAAAGTTTGATTGCACTGAAATCATCAGTTTATTTATACAAATATTTTTATGTACAAACGGCGCTCAGAAACACGTTGTAGATCATGAACTCAACTATGCCAAAGGCAGGGGAATGAATTCTTGCAAAGCATACCTTGCAAAACCTACTCCAATAGACCCCTTTGGACATTCAGTCTCGCTACCTCTGTAACTATCATCACCAAAATGTATATTATCTGTACATGTTAATGGCCGCCTTTTGATAGTTGATGAAGGAAGACTTTGAAGACGGGCACCGATGCAGAGCCTCAACATTCCAGACGTCAATCCGCTGCAGTGTTGGATGTCAGCGTAATGAGACTCTTGCGGAGAGCAAGTCATCTGCTTCTTGCGCAGGAGTTGCGGTGACACCAGAACGACACCGAGTTCTGATTGGCTCTAATTGAAGGATAGTGGGTAGATCTCGATGCTAGATGCTTCGAGGTCTACCCACTATTTTTTTCAATCAGCCAATTAGAGCTCGGCATTCTGACATCATCGCAACCCCTGTGCAAGAAGCAGACGAACGTGCGCTCTGCATAAGCTTCTGTGCGCTACACATTTGAGGGTGTCAAGGAAACTCTTAAAATGTTCGGCTTAGACATGCCCAGACAGCTCACGACAATAAAATGTGGTGCATATTATCAAGCATTTTACTCAAGTAAATGTATTGTAGAGAGTGATAGTTTGTTACACCATTAAAACTGAAACAAATAAAAAAAGAGAGAACAGTACACCAAATAACACCGCAAGTTTCGTGCATCTGCTGTTAATGAATAGGTACTATAGATTTGAACTTCCATTAGCATACAAATTAAGACTGGTATTCGAGCCACTGAATTTCTAAAAGGGTCTATTGCTGCGGTTACCTCAAGGCAGTGTGATTTTAGTCGTCTCATTTCGATGTGGTCGTTCACAATATTTATTGATATGACTAGTCGACCTCCCCTTTTCACGCAACATATTACCGTAAATACTGACAAACTTGACTCACTGAGCTAGTAAAAACAAAAAAAACAAAAAAAAGGACGGTCCCAAGGGATTGATTCTTTAGGCTGCGTTGCTAAGATCTTTTGATGGCCTTTGAGATAATTGCCATATGACGTCACTCCAAATGCTGTTCACGTACTTGTCAGGAGGGGGCCACCGTTTTCTATCGTTTGCCCAGAACAAAATCATTGTCTTCGCGTCTGTCCGCGTTCACCGATTTGGTGACGGATCTGCCGTTTCCTTTCTGCAATCATACATACTCTGGCAGTGCACCAAAAAAAGCAACTAACAGCGCTAATACGATGTTTTTTTGTTTTTTTTTTTAATTTTTACTGAGAAATTGTTTGCGGCGATGAAGGCAGAGTTATAAGGTAAAGTGCCAGCGCTCACGTACCTTTGCGCAAAAAAAAAAAAAAAAAAGACAAGGGAGAAAAATTGATGTCATTTGAGAAACGCGGGCGGCATTCTAAATCGCAATACATCCAAGACACAAAATAAAAAAAAGAAAGAAAATAAAAATGCCGCGCACATTTCGATTGCCAGACGTCGCGAGCACTGTCGCCATATCCAGGATTGCGTAATTTCCGCGGCACTGTAGGGTCATCAGGGTCATCGACAGGCAGGTCTCGCTTGCCCATGCGTCGTGCAAACAAATCGCAGTCCTAGATATCGCATGCCAGAGCGGCCTTAGGTTGCTCCCACACCGCCGTTCTGAACACAGTTGCACCCGCCCGACTACAGCATCCGAGCATCAGACGACCGACGCAAGTGCGGGGTCGCTTTCGCCACATCGCACCTCGCCGACAACTCGATCGCGCGTTCAACTGCTCGCCCGTGGTTCCGTATAACCGAGTGCTCGGATGATTCCTTCGAACGGTTTGTGTTCGAAATGAAGCGTATCATCGTCAATGGGGTTCACGAAGTACAGCGACGTGCTGTGCGGCGTGCACACACAACAACGGCGAACTGCCACGCAAAACGCGGTTGCCATGCGGGGAAGCCCGACCCGATTTCTTTCTCTCGCGGTCGTGACAGCAACGTTAACACCGTGGCATAACTTTGCCTGCCCTCTCTCTCCCCCCCCCCCCCCCCCCCCCCTTAAGACAAATAAAATAAAACAAACAATTTTATGTTAGGAGAAACGTACCAGTAATGCGCTCAACCGGAGACAAGACAAACGGGTCGTCTGTTTGCAGGACGACGTTATATTGCAAAACGTCAAAAATAAGCACGGATAAGCGCAGTCTCTTTCAGCGAACCATTCGCCCTAATAGATTGTTTTCTACGGCACTGTATCTGGAGTTTTGCCAATCCGAGAGTCAGTCTGAGCTCGCCGCGCGAGTTATTTATTTTGCTACATTCCATGAGAGAAAGAAAAAAAAAAAAAAAGAAAGAAAAAGAACGGGTGTGGGCCTAAAAGTACGCGCCGAAACATAAAAATCACATGTCGACGCGACTGAGTTTACAGAAACTGCGTTTTCGGAGGAAAAAAAAAAAAAAAAAGAAAACGGTTTGTCAAAAAGCTAAAATTGTTGCTGCGTGGCGCAGGTTCAATGAATGAGATCGGGGCACGTTCGGGGGGAGGGGCGATAGGCTCACGAAGTGACAGACGCAAGGCACACGTTCCCCCGGCGCAGCGGCATCTCGACGACGTGTACCTACCGCGGTGACAAGTCCTAGCGCAGAAACTGCAACGCCAGCCTGTGCGATATCGAATCTGCCAGCCAAGAAAGGGAGATGGCATCGATCAAAATCATTCCTAATGCGGAGGGAGCCCTAAACCGACGATTGACGCGAGCAACCGGTGGTTCCGATCGACCGCCGCCGCGACCGCCGTCGACCGAGGTCTCAGGGGGGTATCCGAGTCGTAAGTGCATCCCGGGATACAAGGGAAGACCGAGAAGCGTCCACATCCAGGAACCGTGCGCCGACGAACCGGCGTTTAGAGAATGCACGAAATGGTCGCTTGATCGCCCCCATACAAGTAACCCGATTCCTACATGGCAGCCGGTTGGCCCAGCCCGTAGAACCACACTCGCCTGTGAATAATCCGCCGTCGGTGTTAGGTATCCAATGTGAAGGCTTCCAGTGCGCTGCCACGACAGTTATACTCGGTCTGTGTCACCGCTGGCGTCCGTCCAGAAAAAGAATGGATAAAAAAATCACGCGGCCGTAGACTGACCGGCCCGCCGGCGGAAAAAAAGATGCCGGGAATCACGTGACGCGAGGCGTGTGAGCACCCCTATTGGTCGACGCGATTCTATCGGATGTGACGTTGCTCCGGAACTCCTTTCTCTCGCGCGATCTCCTGAGCGAGCAGATGACGCGCCAGACGTCTGCTGGCACGCGCGATTTTGCCCCCGTTCCCCCTTCCCCCATCAACAGTCGGGAAATCCTTCGTCGTTAACGGAATTTTTCGGGGCAAATACTTTAATAATGCTGGCCGGCGTCTAAAATATGATACACGATTTCCCCGACCACCTCGTTGTTTGACGACTCGCGGAACCAAGAATACGTCGAGCGAACTCGAAAACACCGTCGCGTCGTCTGCTAGCAGAATGCTCCCGGTAGCAACGGGTGGCGTGATGCGTCTGGTGGCGTGAGCCGATCAGACGATGCTGCGCTCTCGCTTGGCCGCGTCTGCGGTCGCTTGCTTTGCTCTTTTTCTTTCTTCGCGTTTTACTGGGCGTCCGCTCACGTCTCAAGCCCTCAGCCGCGAACATGAAAATAAAAATAAAATAATCGCGCAAATGAACGAGCATCGAACCACAAACACTCCCGCAACGGGCGCGCAAGTGTCGTCTCGCGCCGGCAGTCGGTGGTTTGTTTCCGTTTTTCCTGGATACGACATGAACCGCAGGAAAGTGTCCGCTCGCAAGTTGTCGTTTTCCCTGTCCGCCACTGAGCCGATCCGGGCGGGGCCTCCGATGGTGCTGATGCAACAAGTGCCGGCCGGTGTGTGGGCTTAGTTCCCGCTTGGCTGCATCAGCTCCGCGCGTCGGGTTGATAGCGACTCAGGGCTCGCATGTCGCGACTGTCGGAGCGCTAGCATTTCGCGCCCACAATTAGACAACCGCAGGAACTGCTTTAGTCAGTGCGTGGAATTTTGTTAATTTTAATCAAAGCTGTAAAGGTATTTTATTTTCTCGGATGAAGAAAGAAAGAAAAGCGTCGTTGTTCGGACGGACATTAGTTCTGCGAAACAGTTTTTGCTGCACCAAATTCAATACTCCGACATGTCCCCTGACTTGCAGAAGAGGTAGACAGAGATGTTATGTCGGGGTTAGGCCGAAGACCAGTTTTGGCAAAACTCGTGATGACAGTCGTACGGAAATGTGCTACTGGTATGGCTTGAGCCCTTCGAGAAATTGAGAGGTTCCCACACTCAAATTTTAATTATAAACCCTAATGACGCAATATCATTATCCTGTGACATCGCAGAGCAAGCGAACACGTTTTTTTCGTTCCCCGCTCGCCGCTCCGATTGTTTCGAAATACCGAATGGAACAAATGAAGTATACATCTACACACACGACGTCGCTTATTGATCTTTTAATTGAAGGTATTATCATTATTATTGTGACCTCCACTTCAGTGCTGTCAAGTTCCTGAAAATTTCGCCAAACTTTAGGTTTAGCGAAACCCACCAAACCTCCACAGAAAGAAAATAAATATATATAACTTTTGAAAATCCTAGGCAATCTCTTCATTTTAGCGAACGTCGGTTTAGAGACACCTGTTTTAAACTCCGTTTAAATCAAAACGCGACGAGACTCATTTTAGAGAATTCAACACAATTAACCGAACTCGGCTGTAACTCGTTCCAACGTTGGCTCATTCGGCCGTTGTACCTGTGCCGACGACGTCTAACCCGAGCCAGCCAGCAAGTCAGTTACTTGGGGTCTTTAAGCGGCCAGCGTATTCGAAAAAAAAAAAAAAAAAAAAAAAAAAAAAAAACCTTTTGGAGCGCGGTTGACAAATTTTCATGCACGTCATATGCCGTGCTGTTTTCGCAACAAACCTTTTGCATCTCGCCTGGTTTACGCGGGTAAGGAAAGGGAAAAGGGGGGGGGGGGGGGGGCGAAGCTGAGGTAAACACGCTTCGGTGAATCACGCCTTTAGGGGCTTCCAGATTTGCTTACGACGGCAGAACGGATTCACTAAACAGAGAAGACATTGCGGAGAGCTCAAACTCAGTCAGAACGTAGCCCCAGCCGTTCGAGCAAGATGCCAAAGTTTCAGCACCAACCGTTATCTTATTTAAAAGTTATAAGCGATTTTCTGAAAATTTCAATGAAAAAAATGGAGCCGATTTCGCCCGTTTTCGGTTTCTGGCGCCCATATAGCTCCATGTATTCGAGAGCTCCGTCGGCCGCCATTTTTCCATTGACACTTTCAGAAAATTGCTGGGGGCCGAAGGCGTGGGGATAAATGAAAAGCAAAGAAAAGAAAACCGTTGGTGAAAACAGCAAGAACGGACGGTTTATTATATATATATATATACATGGATGGGCAAAACACATGCAAATATGTATCGAACAGGGGCGGATCCAGACCTCCATTTTAGGGAGGGCGGTTCCTTGGTGTAAAACGGCGGGGGGGGGGGGGGGGGGGGGGGTGTTTATATGTTTTTGTGAAGTTATCGTTTTTACTAAACTCTGATAACATAATATATATCTTGAGAGCTTTTGTATCGGTTTACCTGTCGGGGATGAATTCTTTGAAGTAAAACCTTTCGGGTGACCACGCTAGAGGTAAGTATCTAGAAAGAACGCAAGGAATTTTGTAGTTCATAGGAAACGGGATTACTCCATTCGCGTGGCAGTGCGCTAGAAATAGAAAAAGAAGTTTAACTACTTAGGATGAATGTTTGGTGCTATAGCGGCTGTGACAATTGCAGACAGTGTAACTTGATGGCTCATATCCCCGGCAGGCTACAACTTTTGGGCCCTTTTGCTTGAATATTTTTATATTCTCGTTACACCCGCAGAGCATGTACGGAGAGCCAACCTTTGCCAACTATACGGAGGAAGTTCATGCAGCTAATGACAATGCGAAAACGTTTTAATCTAAAACTCGGCTGTTCTTTGAGATTAAGCTTGGCATAATAGTTAGAACTTTATATTCAGGGCCAAAATGCAGAACGTGGTTTTAAAACATACTTTTCATTGTCGCCGGTTGCTTCAATGGAGCGAGTACGCTGCAAACAAGCGACAAAAATGGCCCGGCGGCTTCGACGCTGCTCGCGGCGTCAAAACACTGTTGACGCAGCGAGCGAAACGAACGCTGCCAGGCAAGTTCGTCGGTTGTTCGCCGTATATTTGGAATGTCCAGAGCGCAGCACATGCGGCATTGCCAACCCAAACTCGTGTTTTCACGTGTTCTGGATGCAACTCGAGAGAACGAAAGCGAATAATTGTTGAATATTTTTGAAAGCATGTTGCAGTTCGGCAACTCTAACTTTTAAACTTAGACAAGACCTTAAACCAGCAATGGATCCTTCCAAATTATATTCAATTGCACTTCGTCTGGATATTTTCTGTATGATAGGAACACTTACTTGTTTCTGGGTAGTTAGCTCATTCGTCAGGGTCGAGAGGACAGGTGCAGAAATATGATGCGGCAGAGCGCTTGTCCGATCGTCGAATCTCAACTGGGCTAAAGGCCGATCACGACTGCAGCATGGATGTTTGGGAGTCGGTGTTCACTCGAACGGGCACAGGCGCTGTCTATTTAGTTTATGTATAGTCGCATCTTTGAAAGGGCTCGTTTTCCCCAAGTCCCTAGGTAAGGAATTCGAAGCCGCAGTTGCAAACCAGCAAGCCGCGCCTCTGTTCCGTTCGACACACACATATTCGCTCCTGCAAAGCCGCGCGAAAGCTCTACCGTCAATCCACAGAAGCCGCGTTTAACTCGAGAAGTAAAGACGGCGCCAAGGGGAGACAAGGGATAGCGGGCGCCTTTCCTAAAATATGTCCCGCCACCCTAAGTTGAAACGGCGTTGTATACAAATAAATGCCTACGGCGTCGGCTTGAGGACCCCGTGTAAGAAGCCTCCAGCCTTTAGAGTGCTCGTACCTTTTATCTTTCTTTTATTAGCTTCCCGCCATGAGAAATCGTACCGCAGGCAGTACGAAGCCCATTAGTATAGTCTACATTAGTAGAGGAAACATCTCCCCCTTCTGGCGCTCGTCGGCTTCTTTCTGTATTCCGCGCTGCGGCGCTGATCCTCAGTGAGGGATGGAGGCGAGGACGAAAGCGGGCTTATGTTTACGCCAAGGTCGTGGGGAAGTCCGGAGCGTCTTCAGGAGAAGCTCAGACCCAGACTACACTGTACCCAGAGCCTTTGCTTCCTCTCTCAGTTGAGGAGAAAAGCAATTGGTCACCGGGTTGTACAAGCTGCATCCCCCCCCCTCCCCCTGGAACGTCTCCTCCTAGTACGTCCCCTCCGCACTTCCCTAGGCAATGAGCACACCGTGCCAATAAGATACCTTTAGTGAGCGCGTGGGCGACAGCCTCTCAAAGCAAGCCAAAAAAGACATGCCAAAAGACAAGCCCAGAACCACGAAGAAACCATCAAACGAAAAGTGATGAAAAGGCGGCCGCTGGAGAGGAAGGATAATCCGCTGTGTATAGGATCGCACCCTTGAGGAAGGCTGCTTGGCGTCTGCGTTTGGGAGCTTTCAGGGCACAAATTTTTCGCAGACAACCTCCAAAGAGAGAGAGGGAGACAGAGAGAGAGAGAAAGGGGACTAGATATGTTGAAGGTATTTTCCCCCCGTGCTCGACGTGCTGGCCTTGTTTGGAAGTGTGCCTGCAGTCGAGGACCCTGATATTTGGTCCGCCTCCCCACTGTCTCTCTACTTCAAAACTACTGGCGCCGTCCCTGTCGGGAAGACGTACCGTGACCTTGACGGAGATAAACCCCACTTTGGAAGCGCCCAGCAGGCGCGTCCACCCACCGCTGTTTTAATCTTTTGTCCCTCGCGTCGATTGCTTACGTTTTTTCTTCGAGCTGACGAAGAACCCCGGGGGGGGGGGGGGGGGGGGGGGGTTGCCTGGCGAGGCGTTTGGGGGGGGGGGGCGATATCTCCCACCGCCCCCCCCCCCCTTGGATCTGCCACTGGTATCGAAATACAAATACAAAATACTTCGTCAAAAACGTATTTAATTACAAATCTCATTACATTTCCAAAAAAGCATTTAATTACAAGATACAAACACAACCAAATGTATTTGGTCTCCCTCCAAATACTTTTCCAAATACATTCCTCAAAATTTGCATCAGCGACTTCAGGGCACCTGCAAGGGATTTCTGGGTATCTCATTTTAATTTTGCATCACACACTCGGGAGTTAGTGCGCGAGGCTCTAGTAACGTAATAGAAATATAATAATAAAAAAAGTGATCAGCTTGGACGTAATAGGTGAAAAAGGTACAGAGCTTCAATCAGCTTTTTTTGTCGATTACACTTTGGTGTAGACCAACAAGAACCGAGACGACCAAGACGCGCAGCGCTAGCTAGAGAATTTATTTTAGTTGCAACTCTCACCAGTTACGAAAATCTGGACGACCTGCGTATTTATAATGTTCCAGGCAAAAATATGGATGGAAATTAGGCTGGAACGCATCACAAGTTGTCACAGGCACTTATTTAGACAGTCTGCCTGTGAACGTCGATTTCGTCATCATTCCTGCCCTGGACTAGCACCGTAATCACAGTCACTAAACGCTTGTGCTTGATTGAGAGACAGTGCATTCGGTGCAGAACGTAGTTTTCTTCCTGCTCTGGACAGTGCCTTTGAAATAAAGCCGGAGGGGAAAAGAAAAAAAGCCCCATGGCCGAATAAAGGATGGAGACTATATCTTAGAACCACATGCATAAAAACAAGATGTATTTTTGCCCACAAAATTGTATTTAATTACAATTGTATTTGAAATACCCACATTTTAGTATTTAAATATACACGTCAAATACATTACCAAATTTGTAATTAAATACAAATGCAAAATACAGAAAGTATTTGAAATACGTATTTCGAATACTTGTATTTGAAATACTGCCCATCTTTGCATATATATATATATATTTTTTTTTTTAATAAATTATTTATTAATACATAGCGAAACGTCATGGCTCAGGGGTCTACTACGTTTCGTCGAGAGCCATTTTATCGAAACTCGTTTTAGAGAACGGGCGCGTTTATCGAAGCAGGTTGTAGAAAAAGCGGAGTTGCCGAAGAGTGTGGTTTCAACTACGAAACCGTTCGTGGCTTGTACACCGTTCTGATCGGAGTTCCAGTGAATCATCATTCCGGCTGCAATGCACACTATAAGAGGCTCGACCGATTTCCCGATATAGATTGGTCAAAATTATGTTTATTGATGAGCGTACACTCTCACCCGTCAGAAATCGGCACTGAGCGATAGACGGATCGATACTCCTCATCGTCAATTATGTCACCGATTGCGCGCAAACTCCCCCCAAGGTATACCGATGGGCACAAGCGGAATGTCACCTTGGGCGAATCCCCCCCTGAGAATGCCGATGTCGACGACACGAGCTTCGACGCAGTTCGGACTTTCTCCCCGGGGAACGCAACGCGAGAGGGACGCTTCTTGTTCGCCTCGACGGTCAACCCCGGGGACGGGCAGGAGGAAGATCGAACCGTCGCCGCTCAGGCGAGATCAGCTTTGTTCACACGGCGTGGTATAGCTGTGCCACGCGATTCCAGGAAACACAAGCTAAAATGCGACGGCTTTCCTTTTTTTTTTTTTTTTTTTTTTTTTTTTTTTTCTCACGCTGCGCAAGGACGCGTGTGCCCTGTGTGCAAGCGAAGGATAGATCTGAGAAGAACGTCGAATATGTCGATCCTCCCGTAGGGAGTTTTAGTGGATCGTTCCGGTAACTCCGATAACGATACTTGACACTCCGCCGATACCTTATCCCACGAGCGCCAATACTTTATCCCCTTTAACCTTCAATTTAAATGCCGGCCTACCCCAACACCGGGTAGCGACTTGTCCATTCCACATCTCTCCCGGCATCTTCATCGGAGCTTCCTCTGTGCAGTTTAGCAAACCGTTTTCGAGGCATGCTTTCAAGGGGCTTCAAAGCATGAACTTTTTTTACAAAGGGTCTATATACTGACAGCGCAATCACAAAGACAGAAAGAAGAATGGGACAAAACAGAGAGAGCTGTTCTGTCCGATTCTTCTTCCTCTTTTTGTGATTCCGCTATTTACCTCAGTATGTACAGCCATTACCAACAAGCTTTCAATCTCACTTCAAAGGCTCGTTCAAGTTGCACGTATCGCTCCACTAAAGTACGACTTGCTAAAACTGGCTAACAGCAAAAGGGGCGATTTTCGTTTTGTCAAACAAAACATCTCCCCTGCACCGTCTGCATGAGTCACAAAACAAACATAATAACGACCATGCAAAAAAAAAAAAAAAAAGTACGCATGTTGGCATTCTGATCAACAGAGCAACAATGTCACCGTCTTCACTTTATTTTTATTTTGTTAATAGGGAGTTTTCGTTGACCGCGTTTTCCCCTCCGCTAAGCCCTCCGCAACGAAGTCACTACTGCGCATGCGCGCCGATAGCCTTGACTGTAGAGTTCCGGGTATCGTGGCAGGTTGCGGAGAGCCGTTGCGGGATGGCGAAAACGATCTGCGCGAACTCCCTGATATCGTGCTCAAAAGCTGCGTTATTATTGGCTAGATCAGTGAAATAATGCCATCCTGTAGTTCTTTGTATGTTCTACTTGACTGATGTTTATTTGTTATTAACGGGGTGTCGACTAAAAGGATAACCAGGAGAAGTGTTCACGCCTCCGTTACGGGACAAACTATCGCCTTGCCGCTCCATAATACAAATACAAAGGACGCACAACCGTACGTTGTTTCGATTGAGACACACAACAAACCAAAACCGAAGAGTTGACTGAATCGATGGCGCATCGCCGTTAATTTCATTGTGTATTACTAAGTTAGCAGCGAAACAAAAGACGGAGCCTCTTAGTAGAGGTAACAGACACTTTCATGAAATGCGAAAAAAAAGAAAGAAATTAAATTACAAACGCGAAAAACTCTTTTATTAAGCTAAACATAGTCGATCTTAGCTAAAAAAAAACAGCAACAACAACAACAATAGAGCTTTATTTATTTATTGCTACATGCCAAGGCTAGCGTAGGCTCCACAGTGCTACAGCCCCGCAGTGTTGAGCACGTGGCTTTGTGGCACAAAGCCACGCAGGCATGTACGATTTACAAAAAAAAAAAAAAATTAAGTTAAGTTACTGAGAATTAGCCTCAAAAGCAATTTGAGTAAGGCAGAAGTTACTCAAATGGAAAGTAATTAAGTAAATTACTATCTACCTTAGCAAAGTAGCGAATTACTTTTAGGTTACTTTTATATTCTTATAGTAACAAGGAAGTACATAAATGTTTTGATTCGTTAGCGAAATTCTGCTAGACAAATATAAAGCGGCTGGTGTTTTCACATAAATGCTTTAATAGCTGGTTCTGATTCTGTGTGGTTAATTGCTTTGTACTTATTTGTTTTTTGCTTAATGATGTACTGCCTATGTATCATTTCTACTTTAAGGTTTAGCATTGCCTGAGTTTTATTTTGAAGGCAGTGCTTGCTTGTTTACAATGTTGCGTCAAGTACATCTAACAAGTACTTGAAGCTAAGTACAAAGTCAATTAGAGGTTATGTATTTCAAGTATAGTAAATACACCGGGTGCAATGTATGTGACGTGGAGTACTATGAAATACAACATACTTTGAACTACTGTACAAATACGTTTCAACAAAAGTTTTCATGATGCCCTTCATACGCTATTTTTTACGCTATTTTAGCTGGGATGTATTGCTCCAGGAGTAATCGGAGGAGCGTCAGTGTTTTCAGAACATGGCGGCAAATATTGGATTAAGTCAAGTCTCCACAGTGTAATTGTTTTAATCGCACTGACTAACTATTTAACACAGTATACTTATAAGGCACTTACTTGTATCGGTCTACTAGCCGTCATTACTTCACTTAAAGAAATGACCAGGTGACGTCTCGAAAGATGATAGCGCGTTTTCACATGACGATATGCCATTTTTTGTTTCCAATTTTGGGGAATAAACTTTGTAGTCGGGAGTTTTACTCTCTTCAGAAATTACGAGAAAAATACTTTCGTAAAATACAAGTACATGCTGAGAGAATGTACTTCAAGTACATTCTCTGAGTACAAGTTTTCTTGTCCAACTTGAAATAGTACTTTAAATGCCATGTTTTTAAAATACTTCTAAATTCAGCTCTTTCTTTTTGTCCTAAGAACGTTGGGGAAATTATTTAAATTCTCCACCGATTTTCTAATCTTAAAAGACCTGCATATGCTTGTTTTGGGAGGAAATGCAGCGCAAAAAGGTCACCTCTGCGTTGCCTTTTAGCACGCGATCCATCAAGTACAGCACAAACTACCGGAGCACCGGATGGGCTTAGAGCGGGCTGCATTTTGTTGACTCCTTAAAGTGAGGCTGCAGCGTGTACACCTCCTGGAGTGGGCTAGAGTTTCTATGTTGGGGAGAAGAGTGGGGACTGGAACAGCCTCCCCAAAGAAATTGCCTCCATCAGTGGCCATCAGTCTTTTGTCTCCGCTCCGAACATGTTAAACCTTGAATAGTCTTGTACCCCGGCAATATTTGTTGTTGTCAGTGTCTTGTTTCTGATGTATATGTTTTTATTGTGCGCCATCTTTTTTATATCTTATGCTTGAAGGTCAAAATTGAGCCAAATGCATTGTACCTTCAGTTTATGCTTTTTACCTTATTTTTTTTTTAATCTTCGTTTCTTTTTGTTGCCACTTGGTTCAGTTGTACGAATCTTTGTATCACGTTTTCCTTATGTAGTGCCCGAAAGAGCCTTCAGGGTTAAAAAGATAAATAAAAGAAAACTTTCTTTAAATACGTCTAGTCTCCTTGAGCTTCAGTACGCAAGGAAATGCCAGTCTGCGGCGCTAATCCCGCATTTACTGGGCCACCCTTGCGACGTGTCTGTACGTTTCCTGGCGCCTCGGGCTGTTGCAGTGGTGAACTCGTGGAAATTTTAGAGTGTTTTGGACCCTCCAAACAACTCCCCCCCCCCCCCCCCTTTTTCTGCCTTACCACATGCTTCCCCCTCTTTGCAAAAATCAGCTGACCTTCCAACATCTTATCTATGTTCGCGCAGAAATGTTTGTTGACCAGCAAACCTACCACTCAGATTCAAAAGTAATTTGTAGTTTGAGCTGAAGTTACCCGGAAAAAGTAATTAAAGTAAACTACTAATTACCGAAATAAAAATGTAATTGAAAGTTACTAAACTACTCAGAAAAGTTGTTAAACTACAGTAACTTGAGTAGAGTAGTTGAACTACGTACAAGTCTGCTTGAAGTTCGTGCTGAGACCTATTCGCACGCGCTCGCGCACTTTGACAGACTTCACAACGTGGCATAAAATAGTAGGCGCCGAGTATAATGACACTACTAGAACGTAAAAAAAAAGAGGACAAAAAATAAAAATAGTTCAATCATTTTTTTTTTCTAATTTCATTTTAATTGATAAAAAAACATTTTGTGTTATTTTTTTTTGCAGTAGGTTGCTCTATTTCGAGCGAATCGTTCTCCGTATTAACGGTTCGAGCGGTTAGGGATACATTTTAACCTTGAGCATATGTGCGGCCCCGAAGCATTCGTCCGACCGACCATGACCCCAAGGTCCACGTGTGCGAATCTGGGAGGCTACTGTTAGGATTAGAGCCACTGTAACGGCAGTGCAGTTTGCAGACATCTTCGGAGCGTCAGGGACTATATTGGAACATTTCTGGCGGACGAAAATTGCGTTTCCTGCGATCTCAGGTAAAGCTTCGGTTAACTGCAGCAACCACAATTTTTATTTTTTTTTAATTTTTTTTTTTAATACGAGATAGCTTGCGTTCTGTCACTTTGAAGCGTAGACTAGTTGTTAACTCAACTAAAAAAAAAAAAAAATTCGCTCGTTTGTTGTTTTGAAGTTTCGCGGCTACAGTTATCCTATACGGTGGAACGCTGGAAGCAATAAAATTGCCCACACAGCTGCAGCATCCTTTTCGCGGACGACGGGGCGCAGAAGTTTTTTGCTCGGAGCAAGTGTTTTTTTTTCCTAGTTACGTGCCCGGGTTGCAGGTTTCACGCCACAAAGGACAAAAATAGTACGACATTTCATCGACATCACCAGACAATCGATCGATCATTTTTACTGAACACACAAAAGATTTTTTTAGTTCCCTCTCGTCGTCAAATTCAAGAAATATGCCAGCCAGCAGCTTTCTGCCTAGTGACATATCGAACCAAGCTTACTTCGACACAAAAGAATACCTTCATCATAAAATGACTTGAAGGATGCTTATTTCAACTTCTCCCTCCTCAGTTTTAACCCTCAACTCAAAAGCGAAATGAGAAGGCACGTGGTCGTGATGTTTGGGCACCGGAAGCGATGATTCCAAGCTTCCACCCTGCTTTTTAGGCACACCATTTGATCTAGTCATTCTCAAGTGATGATAAGTGCCGTCACGGAACTCATTGGCCACGAACGTGCGTTCAAATATTCGTTCGCGGAGTGATTGTTGACGGGCGAATACGTCCGAGTTACGCGGTGCTCCTGTCCAATGCGTGAGCTGGGCTCGGCTGACGTGCTTGGGCGCCGCGGATGCATCACAGTGAAAAGGCGGAGGGCTTTCAAAGGAAAGGAGGTACAAAATAGTCCCCTATATAAAAAAAAAAAAAAAAATCAACCGAAAATTTTAGGTTTTCTCCAGTGGTGCACTAATTATATTTTGGTGCACCAAAAGATGCGCGATTGGTAAACTTTCAATTTATCCCAGCAGAAAATTCATTTCAGGGTCCCTTTAAAAGTGGAACGCGATAGCGTTATCAGGCCCCCGTTCGCATCGCATTCTCATTCGCTTCTCATGCTCTTCCTTCGACTCAACAGGAATTGCGGCGGACGATAACGTTTTGCTTCGTCACGCGGACGATATTGTAGCATTTCTGGAGGGCGAAAATTACGTTACCTGCGATTTCAAATAGAGCTTCGGCGAACAGCAGCAACCACAATTTTTATTCACTTCTTTTTTAAATACAAGATGGTTCAAGTGTCGTTACTTTGAAGCGCAGACTGGTTTTTGGCTCGAGTCGGAATAAAACGCTCATTGGTCTTCGTCTACAGTTCGCGAACGGTCGAACGCACGAAGCAATAAAATTGCCCGCACAGCTGCAGCATCCGGACGGTGGGGCGCGGAAGTGCATTCTTTTTGCTCTTTTTTGCTCGGAGCGCGGGTATTTCCAAGGCACGTGTTCGGGTTGCAGGTTTCACGCCACAAACGACAAAAATAGTACGTCATTTCATCGACCCCACTAGACAATCGATGAATCATTTATACACTGAACACACACAGTTTTTCTAGTTCCCTGTCGTCGTCAAAATATTACGAGGAGAACTATGCAAGCTAGCAGCTTTCGTGCCTAGTAACATATTGAACCAATCTTACTTTAACACGAAAGAAACCTTTATTATCAAAAGAATTGGCCGGTGCATAGGTGTACTATGCTGCATAAATTTCCGTAGAACTACGTGTAGGTGGCACAAGAAGTGAGAAGAGGGGGAGGGGGGTGTGCAACCTGAATTAAAACGGCGAGTTGGGCCAGTTGGTTGTTCATTTTTAAAGTTAGATGCCAAAAACAACAAGGACACAAAAAAAGATGCCACCTCGTCCTGTCTGCATCTCTTCTTGTGTCCTCGTGGTTTTTGGCGTCTCGCTTTAAGGAAATGTAACCCTTCGCCGAGTTGCGCTGAAGTGTCGCGCGAACTGCCCGCGCCGCGGAGCACGCGAGCTCGGTCGCTGTCCAGAGCGATGAGCGAAGATTGCGAAATCACGGGTGCCGGGGCGGCGTACCGTTTTAATCAGACAGGAGCGCGTCGCGTTGAAGCGAGCAAACGAGCAAGTAAACACATAAGAACTCGCTGCAGAAACCACTATTGTTGGTTGTCTATGAATTGTGATAGCATCCGTCTTGACAGCCTCAAGGACGACGTTTAAGACGACGCCGAGGACGACGTCCTAAAGGGCGACATCAAAGACGACGTCTAGGACGACCTCTAGGACGATCTCAAGGAGGACCTCTAGGGCTATCTCAAGGGCGACCTCTAGGACGACGTCCTAAAGGACGATGTCTAGGTTAAACTCTAGGACTGCCTTAAGGACGTCTAGGACGACGTCTTAGAGGACGTCAAAGATGATGACAAAGACGACGTCTAGGACGACCTCTAGGACGATCTCAAGGAGGACCTCTAGGGCCATCTCAAGGGCGACCTCTAGGACGACGTCCTAGAGGACGATGTCTAGGACAAACTCTAGGACTGCCTTAAGGACGTCTAGGACGACGTCTTAGAGGACGTCAAAGACGATGACAAAGACGACGTCTAGGACGACCTCTAGGACGATCTCAAGGAGGACCTCTAGGGCCATCTCAAGGGCGACCTCTAGGACGACGTCCTAGAGGACGATGTCTAGGACAAACTCTAGGACTGCCTTAAGGACGTCTAGGACGACGTCTTAGAGGACGTCAAAGACGATGACAAAGACGACGTCTAGGACGACCTCTAGGACGATCTCAAGGAGGACCTCTAGGGCTATCTCAAGGGCGACCACTAGGACGACGTCCTAGAGGACGATGTCTAGGACAAACTCTAGGACTGCCTTAAGGACGTCTAGGACGACGTCTTGGAGGACGTCAAAGACGATGACAAAGACGACGTCTAGGACGACCTCTAGGACGATCTCAAGGAGGACCTCTAGGGCCATCTCAAGGGCGACCTCTAGGACGACGTCCTAGAGGATGATGTCTAGGACAAACTCTAGGACTGCCTTAAGGACGTCTAGGACGACGTCTTAGAGGACGTCAAAGACGATGACGAAGACGACGTCTAGGACGACCTCTAGGACGATCTCAAGGAGGACCTCTAGGGCTATCTCAAGGGCGACCTCTAGGACGACGTCCTAGAGGACGATGTCTAGGACAAACTCTAGGACTGCCTTAAGGACGTCTAGGACGACGTCTTAGAGGACGTCAAAGACGATGACAAAGACGACGTCTAGGACGACCTCTAGGACGATCTCAAGGAGGACCTCTAGGGCTATCTCAAGGGCGACCTCTAGGACGACGTCCTAGAGGACGATGTCTAGGACAAACTCTAGGACTGCCTTAAGGACGTCTAGGACGACGTCTTGGAGGACGTCAAAGACGATGACAAAGACGACGTCTAGGACGACCTCTAGGACTATCTCAAAGAGGACCTCTAGGGCCATCTCAAGGGCGACCTCTAGGACGACGTCCTAGAGGACGATGTCTAGGACAAACTCTAGGACTGCCTTAAGGACGTCTAGGACGACGTCTTAGAGGACGTCAAAGACGATGACAAAGACGACGTCTAGGACGACCTCTAGGACGATCTCAAGGAGGACCTCTAGGGCCATCTCAAGGGCGACCTCTAGGACGACGTCCTAGAGGACGATGTCTAGGACAAACTCTAGGACTGCCTTAAGGACGTCTAGGACGACGTCTTAGAGGACGTCAAAGACGATGACAAAGACGACGTCTAGGACGACCTCTAGGACGATCGCAAGGAGGACCTCTAGGGCCATCTCAAGGGCGACCTCTAGGACGACGTCCTAGAGGACGATGTCTAGGACAAACTCTAGGACTGCCTTAAGGACGTCTAGGACGACGTCTTAGAGGACGTCAAAGACGATGACAAAGACGACGTCTAGGACGACCTCTAGGACGATCTCAAGGAGGACCTCTAGGGCTATCTCAAGGGCGACCTCTAGGACGACGTCCTAGAGGACGATGTCTAGGACAAACTCTAGGACTGCCTTAAGGACGTCTAGGGCGACGTCTTGGAGGACGTCAAAGACGATGACAAAGACGACGTCTAGGACGACCTCAAGGACGGCGTCGAGGACGACCTCGAGGTACTTGGTTTCACAGTAGGTCCGAGCGCGGCCAACGCTACGAACCGACGGTCGAAGACGTTGCGATTGTGAAGGAGTGTGAGAATGGGAACTGAAATGGTCTAGTGCGCATACGTGCTGCGCATTAGGAGGCCAGAAAGTCCAAGAAATCCGGGGGGGGGGGGGGGAGCTAAAGAATGCTATCGCAAGTTAAAAGGACGCAGTGTGCGCACCCTGCGGTTCTCGGCAGCAGGCACGGCGTACCGACCGAGAGCGCTGCGATGCAAATCGGTCGGCGCTCCGGTGTTATCTGCGTCGTGTCACCTGGGTGACCAAGGTTTTCGTGACATCGATCTCCCAACTTTGCATCCCTTCCAAACGTGCGGAAAGGCGTAGTTCTACGTCAAAACATCGATAAAGGTAGCTCCTTTCTGTTTATCCATGGGTCTTGTTGTCATTCAGGGCATATAACAGAAGCAGGAGCTTTACTGCCCTCTATACGGTCAAGATTCTCGTAAATCACGTTTTCCCAAGTGAATTACCGTGGACGCGCGCACTCTCTTCCGCCTATACGTCGGCAGACGCTGCACTTTTTTTTGAGGGAGAGCTACCTGGTTTCATATTAGGTCCGACCGCGGCCGACGCTACGAACCGACGGATCTAATCAAGCGGCACCAAAAAAGGCATCGTCACAGCGCTCGTCGTCTTTTGGAGCGTTTGCTATGCGGAGCGCAAGTTCGTCTGCTTCTTTTGCAAGAGTTGCGGTGAAGTCAGAAAGATGCCGAGGTCTGATTGGCTCTGATTGAAGGATAGTGGGTAGACCTCGAAGCAAGCTGACTTCAGGTCTACCCACTATCCTTCAATCAGAGCCAATCAGAGCTCGGCATCTTTCTGACGTCAAACGAAGCAGACGACTTCCTCTCCGTATCTGCAAAACCAATCACGCAGAGAAAAACAGCCCAGGATCACGGAGCATTTACTGTGCGTGATTGGTTCGGCTGGTGACAGCAAACACAGATGGACGACGAGCGCCATGGCTTTTGGTGCTTCCATTATAGATCGTGACTTTGGCTGCGGTCGGATTGTAAAATGAAGTATAGAGCATATAGGGGGTATTCAATGGACGCCATATTTGAGGGCGATGTTTAGAGCGCATGCTCAGAACGAGCTCACATTAATAGCCTGCTAAGACCGGCAACCTTGATGGTGCTAAATGCACGCTCCAAAAGGACTGCGGAAGCACGCCGTCAGCACGCGCTCAGCAGCAGCGCACACGGATATGGCCGCCAGTGAATACTCCCTATTCTACCTCTCCACATTTAAAAACCCAGTCTGTCAACCGTGGGCGAGAAAAGTCTCTGCGTAGGCATTAATCTGTACACCTCTGGAGTGTTTCAGCAATTTATCGGGCATGTATAGACACACGCGCAATAAAATGGAGGCTCCCAGAAATTGTACATTTCATCGCCGTCGCCATTGAAAATCCAGCGCCATCTTCTGCCCCTTCCAAGCCATCAAGCCAACGTTACTAGAACCCTCAGTTGGGAAGCTCACCGCTGAAACCTGGGCCGCTGGCGTCCACCGAGACTGAGCTAAATACGTTTTATACAACCATGCCTCAGCGGTCATTTCAGGTAGCACGTACCGACCTAGGCGCATCTTAACTTCAAGTATTAAGTGGTGGCGTGTCCGCTTGGGAGAAGGAGTGTCACCCCCTGAAACCTTTTCCACCGTATCGGCATCAAAAATGATCGTGCAGTTCCTCGAACGGCCGCTGCGGGAGAATCGGCGGCGTTGTGATCGCCATTAGCTCGGTTCTAGAGTACGGATCGGTGCCACTTATTCAGAGCAGTCTCTATGGCAGTTTCCCTACTGAGTGGTTCTAGTAACGTTGCATTAAGGCGTATAATTCCATATAGGCTTGGCGATTGCTTTTCAGGAAGCGGCGCTCGATGTAAACATATTACGGAATTTGCGATATTATAAAAAAAAACACACACACGGCCATCTAGCCGTCGAACGTGCACGTAATATGGGAACGCGACAGAACAGCACATGACAAAATAGCACGCGACAAAACAGCACGCAACAGAACAGCAAGGTAACAAAACAGCACGCGTCAAAATAACACGCGACAAAACAGCAGAGCGTCAAAATGGTGCACTGTTGATGCTGCTTGATTGGCTGCCGAGGATAGTGTACGTCGGCTTCGCTCGGACTTGCTGTGAAACTGAGTATAGTTTTAATAATTACCTTTCCATTAAAAAAAGAGAAAAAGAAACGATGATAGCTTGTTTGTGCTAACAGTGCCGCGCAGTGAAGATGTTTCAGCTATAAATACACGTGAGAACATGCCTGCCTTGCGGCATCCTGTGGCGGCCAACAATAGAGGCGTCATGCACGGACGACGTCGCTTATCAAAAGGTCCTCCGAGGGCTTCCTTGTATATCGGAAGCCCGTTCGACACGACTCGCGAGCTTTCTTTGATTCCCCCGCCGATAATGTTTTTGTTGTAATAAGCCGTCGTATCATTGTGTTAGAGTACAATTTTTGTTGGACTGCCACTTCTGTTTTCCGAATTTTTTTTCTTCATTATTTCTATTTAACGGGGGTTTTGGAAATTTCGAAACTTATTTTTGATGATATACGAGGTTGGTTTTGTAATTGCGCTGAGCGTTCATGCGTTTGAATAAACTTCGTGCTGGTTCGCCCAACTCGCGTTATGTGGGTGAACATTGGTGTCACGCAAAACGACGTCGTTCTAGTGTTTTTAGTTTTTGTGTTATCTTCGATATTTCGACATTTTCGTGATTATGTAGGCAGAGGATTCTGCGCTCGCAGTGTTAACGCGGGTGTTCGCTCGTTAATCACGTCTCCTCTGCTTTTTCTTTCCTCCATCTTTCATCTCCCCATCCTTTTCCTCAACTCAGAGTAACCAACCGCGAGGCAGGCCGTCTCGATTAACAACCTCTGTTTTCTGCTCCTGCTCTTACCTTCGTGCTCTTCTATTTCAATGAAAATTCATAGCCATACCGGATCTCACAAACGTCTGCAGTGCTGACAAAGGCGTGGGCACGAGCGCGTGGCTTTTGAAAGTATCTTCTATGCTCGAGTACTCGTACAACCAGTATAGCATTCTGCTGTGATATGCTCACACGCCTGTGCCTTTCTCTTACTGCAGACATTTGTCACATGGAGCATATAGTCCGTCCTTCTTCCTCTTTCGCTTTCTCTTTCTCATATTTAGGTATAGGTAAGCGGCGTTTGGCAAGTTTCGGTTCCTTAGAGAATTTTGTTCTACTCTTGGCAAACGACGCCAATGAGCTGCAAGCCCGTGCTGAATGAGCTACGCTTAGAGTATCGGCCCTCTGTTCCCCGGTATTGTTGTGGTCGCCGCCATCTTGGTGCTTAGTGCGTAGCAGACACAACTGTCGATCGCCACAATTCAAAAATTAGACTTCCCTCAGCTTCAGATGCGGTGTTAGCAAGCTTACGTGATATCGTTTTGCTCTGTCGTGAACCGTTTTGAAATGTCTGGAGGACGGAAAAGCGTTTTATGCAATCTCAGATAAGGTTTCAGATAACTGGCCACCATGATTTTAAGCCACAAGATAAGTGTCGTTACTCTGGAGCGTAGCTTATTTAATAACTTTAGATTGTTTTAGACCCTACTTTTTAAGCACACCATATAACTTGTCATTCTCAGTGCTGTTACGGCACCTTTTGGCCACGAACGCGAATTCAAATATTCGTCGACGGAGTGATCGTTGACGAGCACATAGTGCCGAGTGGCGCAGTGCCCCTGCTTAATGCGTGACCTACGGGTCGTGCTCGGGCACAGCGGATGCATCACAGTGAAACGACAGAGAACGTTAGAAGAAAAGGAGGTAAGAAATAGTTGACTATATTTTCAAATTATTGTACTGAAAAGCAGGCTTCGGGCTTTCTACGCTCCTGCACTAGTTTTATTTTGGCGCACTAAACAATATGCAATTAATAAGATCCCAAATTATCCCAGCATGAAAATTCATTTCATGGTTCCTTTAATACAGCGAGTTGGGCTGGTTGGTTGTTATTTATATAAAAAAATGCAAACCCTATTTTCTTCTTCTTCAAAAAAAAAAAAAAAAAAAAAAAAAAAGAAAGAAAGAAAGAAAGAAAATTGAGGACAAGAAGATAAGTGGCACACAGGACAGGGCGTCCCTGTCCTCTGTGTCAGTCATCTTCTTGTCCCGTTTTTTTTTTGTGTCTAGTCTGGTTAAAAAAAAAAAAGAAATTTACACATTTCAGAAACACACGAAAGTTTCCGTGCTATGTTTGTATGCAGTAACGCTACAAGGGAACACGCTGCACAAAAACATTGTCACAAAAATAGCAAATGAATAAAAAAAAGTAAAAGCTCAATCGGTGAACTCGTGCTGGAAAATAAAACGAAGATGGTAGCGCGCATCCTGCCTGCGTCGGGGGCGGAAAGGCGCCTGATCCGAAGCAGCGCGCCCCGCTGCTTTTATTCACGTGGGACGTTTCATATAATGCTAAACAAACACGTACACGTTATTAAAAAAAAAGGAAAAGAGAAACAAGTAACCAAATAGCATTATTCGTTACTCGCTCAATAAGTAACTAAGTACTCGTTACCGAGATCCACAATGGACCGCGTTGCATAGTGCTCAAAAGTGGGCGGCGGAGAAAAGCTCACCGGCGAAAAGCTCACCGGAGAAAAGCTCACCGGAGATAAGCTCACCGGAGAAAAGCTCACCGGAAAACCGGAAGATGCGGAGAAAAGCTCACCAGCCTTTTAGCGGATGCGGAGAAAAGCTCACCGATTTTTTTCTTTAACTTAGCGGATTCTGAGTGAAACGTGGTAGTTTAACACAATTCGCATTCGTCACTTCATTAAAAATATGTCCTCTTTTTTTTTTTGTGATATCCTTGAAGTTCATTGGGCATATTTACTAAATTCTCAGAAATTTGTAATCACCCATTTTGTATATTATTGAAGCCGCAAGGGGGGGGAGGTATAAAATCAGAACATCGCTCACCAGTAAAAAAGACAACACTTTATTGACAACTGACAGTGCGCCGTTGGTAGCTCTGTCAAATAAAGAGGTTTGTTCTTTGCGAGCTAATATGAATAGCGGTGTGTGAACCGTTTCAGCTCCAAATATTGCGTAGTGCCTAATAGGTAAGTAGGTGTTAATGTAATCAGTTCGGCTACGCTGTTTTCTTTCTGTTAATTTCAGTAACAAAACTTCAGTTGCAAGAACAGCTTCGTCCTGTCGCGTTAATTGTCTTCACTCTGTCGTCGTCGCGTGAGCGGTTTTCATCATGTATAACGTTTACCAACTCGCCCTATTTGCTACCTTACAGAAGACTAGTTCTTGCATAGGTCACGAGTAACAACGGTGACAGTGTGCAGCCTAAAGGTCATGGGTGGCTCACCGTAGAAGGGCACTATCACACAAAGGCAAGGTGTGGAAACACCAGCACGAAAACACCAGCAGAAGAGAATTTCAGGCACCGCGTTGTTGCGCATGCACTTTCGACATTTATAGTTTTGATTTTTACGTTTTGGGCAGACATTATTAAGTTTTCGAACGTTTTCCTGTTCTTCAAGTTCATGAAGTTTTCAGTTAAGCTTTCGTTGCCTAGAGAGTAAGCCACAGAAGACACCCGCCGGCAATTATTAATTTGGGAGCAATATACGCAATAAGCTTGACAAATAATACAAAAGAGGACATTTTCTTTTTTACAAAGCTGAGGAATTTTAACGATAATAACTTGAAATATGTTATGCATGATCCAACAACCTCCATATAAAAAGAAGAAAAAAAATCGGTGAGCTTTTCTCCGCATGCGCTCAAGGGCCGGTGAGTTTTTCTCCGCATACGCCGGTTTTGCGGTGAGCTTTTCTCCGGTGAGCTTTTCTCCGGTGAGCTTTTCTCCGGTGAGCTTTTCTCCGGGATTCCTCAAAAGTAGCGAGCTCCTTTGAGTGTGCCATTTTTCTGCCGCAGTAGCCGCCTTTCAATATTTTGTGCCTTTAATAATGCCTAGTTTAGTAACGCACTCATGGGCATCTTTTTGTGTTTTTTCGCTTTCTTGTTAAAACTTTCTTTTTTTTTTCTGCGAAAGTCACAGGCGCGAGTTGAGATGAAAACCAAGTATACGGTAACTTGCGCTGAACAGAATCCTCTCTTGAAGTAATTGCTTACCGTTGCTCGTTACTCCATCGAAAAGTAACAGAAATACGTTACTCCTTCTCTCGAAAAGTAATTATACTCCGTTTCACCTGACGTCCGGACGAAGCGGACGCTATGAGCTATCCTAGCCAGTCCCGCTTTGTGGACGCAGTCTGTGATACGCTCTCCGCGCGTCGCTGTGGCTCTTCTCCAAAATCACGTGACACTCACACGGCCTTGGGTTGGCTCCGCCCCCTCGTAGCATCCGCCGCGCCAGGACTTATGGTGAAACGGAGTTCGTTACCGGAAAAAGTAACCAGTAGAAGTAACGCTTTTCTTGTAACGTAACGCGTTATGTGCAAGTCTGGTTCTGAACAAGCTGACACGATAATAAAGCGAGATATAACAAAAATAATTAAAAAAAATGCAAAAAACACACCCACACAGAGAGCCAGGCTGAGTGGGGTTACGACCCCATCCCACCGCATGGCCGCCGCGTGCGCTGCCATCTTCGCCAGGCACGGGGCAGTACAGTTCATAGAACGGTGCTTGACGAAATGGCACCACTGAGGACCACGCGGCCTCTTCGGCTCGAAATCATACAGACGCTTTCAGGCAGCTTTGCATGGGCGCCGCCATAACCGACCTTCAGTTTTTGTTCCCTCTTATTCCGTTCGCTCAACTTCATCATTACTACAGCAGGACAGGTTATTGCCATTTTAAGTGTTAATATATCCTTCTCCCCAGCGCAGGCCCTTGTGGACACTCGTCAACGTTCGCTTCAGTGTCTCGGCCTCTCGGTAAGACAAGAGAAGGTCGGCAATGGCGGCTCAATCTGGCGCGCGCTGAAAGCGTCTATAGGGTTATCAAAAAAAGTAAAAAAATAATTTAAGCTGAAAAAAAGGGAATTCTACCCAGGAGTCTCTTTCGCGAAACTCAGCTTTTACAGTGTTCTAGGAGACACGCGAACATAAACCCTTCACTGCGCTCGGTCTTACCACGGGGTATATCAGTAAGAGCCGCCCTCTCAAAGTAATAGCGAAAACATTCGGACATAGATCTTTATTTTTTTCCGCGCGGGATTGATAAAAGAAAAGTAATAATACACAAAAAACGAGTGCACGAAAAAAGAAAACAGAATCTAAAGGAAAAATTGTGTTCGCAAGGCCAAGGTTTACTTGATACGGGAGCGAAAATTGAGCATTGATAGCGGAGTGCATGAGCCCTGCTCGCCGTTCATCTCGAGCTCTCGGCCTATCAGAGAGGGCGGCTATCTTTTGCACCGATGCTTCACAATCGTCTCGCTCCACAACGGACCACAGCCGAAGCTGCACAGGCCACCAGGAACAGTCACGGGTCATCCAGAAACCACGCCGCGCGGCTATCTGATACACACACGGTTGTACCACGTGATCTCTAACTGGCTCGCGATTGGACCTGGCAGTCCGCAGCTTCGGGCCGTGGTCCATCGGCGGATTGAGCGAGATGCTGCGGTCCCTCCTAAGCCTGGAATAGTTACAGCGCCAACGCCCGGCGACGAGCGGACGCAGCAGTCGCCGGGTGCAAAGACAGGCTTGCGCTGTCGTCGGCTATCGCAAAACGGGCAGATTGGGTCTAGTACCGCTTCCTGATTTCGCTCGTTCGCGGATATCGTTTGGAAGTGAAGCGGCGACCTCCGCAAAGGGGAAAGCTTGCGTCACACTGCTCACGTATTCCACCGGACCAGAGGGGAAAGAATGGGAGCGGGGAGTGGCGGTAGGGTTTGGGTGCGCTCGCGGCCCTGACGGCCTGCCTCGGCGCATCGCACGCTGGAAAACGTTACACCGTTAAAGGTGTAAATCAGCTTATCGAAGGGGAAAGGGTGTCATAGCAACAGCTAGCTTGAAAGTAACGATAAAAGTTTTTTTTCTACTTTCAGTGAATGCCGGTTAGAGTTATTCCTTGTCATTCCTAACCTATGAAACACGAGTTCGATTTTTTTTTTTTCTACTCGCAACGGCAGTTGCGGGGAAAATTTGAGAAATACCAGCAGCGTTCACACGCTCAAGTCGCAGCCAGAAGAAGCGGCCACGTGATCTGGTGCCGATTATACGCCACCACAACTTTCACTCGGATTTACCTGCACCTCCGCACCGGTACAGAAAAGAGTGGGGCAGCGTACTACCGTGGAGATATGACCGGGAGTGCATCGCCCTACACTTTTCCTACTCCGGTGCAAGAGGTGTAGGTAAATCAAGCGAACCCGATACCTGTCATACATATCGGCAAAGCACACGGCAGGCACTGAGTTCCAGACATTGTTACAGCCGTTCCCGTCACCGCAGTGATTGTCAAGAGTTACTACCCGAATGCACGTCGAGGCACCGATTATCGCGAGTCCAAATCGAATGCTCCCGCGGCGTTCCTGTCCACTGTATTAAATGTCGTTACCGCGAGATCGCAAAGATTGATGACAAAATCCTGGAGATCGCGAAGTTGTTTACAACACAAACAGTTCGATCCCCACAGCTTTGTCATTAAATGTTACAAAAAAGGAAACTGTAGAAAAAAAGAAAAAAAAGTTCACTTTTATTTGTAAAATGGCGCGGCGACAAAGCTACGTGGTGAGTGGCGTCCCTACCGAGTGTACTTGGGTCGTGGCAGTAAGCTCGTGTAAGGCGAAGAAGCATTCCTACCCAATATCATATATGATGATAGAATTATGTGCGGTTCGAAGCACGTTTTATTCATAAATATGCGCGCTTCTAACATGCCTGTAGACAATTATTGTACGACCAGTATGGCAGAACCGGCATAAAGAAACACGCCCCAGACGTTGCTTGCAGTCTGTTTTTTTCTTCTTCTTTTTTAAATATTAACAGTTTGATTGCGGCTTTATGATGCTGGTCTGTTTGCCCACCCCTATAACAGGGTTGGCCAGACATACCTATGCAAATATCTTTTAAAGAACCATTCCAACTAGAGCCACTAAATAAGCTGCGCTTAGAGAATCGGCACTCCTAGAGCCACTAAATAAGCTGCGCTTAGAGTATCGGCACTCCGTTCCCCTACATTGTTGTGGGCGCCGCCATTTTGGCTCGTATGCAGAGCAGACGCAACTGCCGATCGTCATGATTCGAAAGTGCGACTTCCTCAGCATTAGATTCGGTGTTAGGAAGGTCATGTAATATTGCTTTGCTCTGCCGCGAACTGTCTAAACATTTGTGGAGGACAGAAAAGCGTTTCCTGTGATTTCAGATAATGCTTCAGATAACTGGCAACCATGATTTTAAGACACAATATGGCCAAGTGTCGTTACTCTGAAGCGTAGCTTATTTAGTGGCACTAGGCACTCCGTTCCCCGACATTGTTGTGGGCGCCGCCATTTTGGCTCGTATGCAGAACAGACGCAACTGCCGATCGTCATGATTCAAAAGTGCGACTTCCTCAGCATTAGACTCGGTGTTAGGAAGCTCATGTAATATTGCTTTGCTCTGTCGCGAACGGTTTAAACATTTGTGGAGGGCGGAAAAGCATTTCCTGTGATTTCAGATAAAGCTTCAGATAACTGGCAACCACGATTTTAAGACACAATACGGCCAAGTGTCGTTACTCTGAAGCGTAGCTTATTTAGTGGCACTAATTCCAACCAAACAGCAACAAAAAAAGAAAAAAGAGGGGGCCGGGGCGTGGGCCTTTATTTCATAATTTCATCATTAATTTCAGTTGGTGGCCACGGTGATTTAATTGCTTAAAGTTGTTGCTCATTATATGACTGATTCTAATGCCATTTATCCGGTCCGTTCGATGTGTGCATGGTGTCACGAGGCTGCCAAAATGCGAGCTATTTTTTTTTTACCATACCGTATTTTCCGGGCTATTGTCCGCGCGCTATTCATGTTTAAAAGTTGAAATTTTAGCCTGTGCGGACTACCTAATCGTGAGAACTATACGAGTATTTCGCTTTTTCATGACCGTTCATTATGACGAGACGTGACGGATTTCCCGAATAAAAGAGGATGTTAATAATGATTTATGTTTAATCCGAGCTTCTTTATGAGCTAAGAAAGCAGGCACTTGTCAAGGTGTGCCGCAAGAGAAGATTATCGTGTCCACTATACTCACCAGGTGCGCACCACGTCGTGCGGACCATACATCGGGTGTGGACAATCTAAGCAAATACTTTTATTTTTGGCCCCAAACTATGACCCGGCAAATACCTTTCTTACTCATCTATACTCGGCGACAACTTTTCTTGCCAATGCAGTGGAAGGTACAGGCCGCGTCCTCTCTCCCATTTTAAGTGTACGCAGGCTCTCCTCCTCTCCCCGGAAATGGGGGAGGAGGAGAGCCCCCGCGCACACTCAAAATGGGAGAGGGGACGCGGGACGTACCTTCCACTGCATTGCCAAGAAAAGTTGTCGCCGAGTATAGCGGGCAATAAAAGGGGGATGTGGGCAAGCTCGGGGCAAGCCCCGAGCCCCAGTCGAACCTGCGAAGAGCCGCATGTGGCTCGCGAACCGCGGTTTGATCACCCCTGCCCTATTCGCAACTTTCAGCGATGGTGGTACCGCGGTGTGAGAATCCCGCTGCCTAGCTCCTGGATGATCGGCTTCACGGTAAAGGTGCTTGCCACCACCTGGCTGACGTGAAAAAGTAAACTAAGGCTCTAATACAGCTCATATACAGCAAAACTGGAATTATTCACGCGTCGCAAGCCCAGCCTCGAACTGCTGTTCTACGACGATCATCCAGATGACAGCCATTTTGATAAAAACCAGTACGCACCCTATAGGTCGTGAAAGTTGCGAATAGATTAGGATGCCGGCGATATTCTTCGTTTCACTCCAAGGCCTGACGCAGCCGACGGCACGAGTTGGTGAGATGAATTCAGAGAACGTCAAAGGCGCAGCCTTATGTTCTTCGTCGTGTTTCTGTACGTGTCCTATTATCGCAAAATCAGTCATAAACAGAGAAGTCCTATAGTGACTGGCGCTTTTGAAGCTGACTAATTGATCCAATTACCTCGCTATAGCGGCAGCTGCGTCTGAGATTGAGCTGAAACGAAGTGGATATCTGTGTACGAGCAGCAAGTTTCGAAGCTAGAAGCACCATATGCGGTTCTCATACGCACAAAAACAGCAAATACAGACGCAATGTATGACGCACGAGAGGGCAATCACGTTGACTGCTACACCGCTTTGTACGCTCGGCAATACAAAGAATCTCATTCGTAGATACCCGTCTTTGCAATTTCCAAGGGAATATCGCTTTGCTCTCGTCAATATTTCACCGTAAGCATTTTCATATATATAAAAAAAGTATATTTAAGTAAAAAACAAGAATAATAACACTGTATGCAGCTAATAATTATCCGACATAGTCGCGAGAAAAACCTCCGCTAAGTTTGTCTGAAGACGAAATCAGTAACACCCTTCAAAAGCGAAGGGTGTTCGTTTCATTTCACCGTATACTTCTTTGCAGCCTAAATGCAGCCAACGCTATAGCGTTGGCTGCATTGATTTCTTTGGCTCGTATACGAGCCAAAGAAATCAATCGAGAAGCTTAAAAAGCGCGAGTCAGTGGGTCTTTTTTGTTTATGATTGGTTCAACGATGATAGAACACCTGCAGAAACATGGGGAATACCATGATCGCTGTCTGATTGGACCCATCAGCTGGTAGGGTCGGCTGCGTCTGGAATTCCGGTGAAACGAAGTATAGCGTACTTTTTTACGCTCTTTTTACGCCTTTCAACGATAAGGTGCGTTGCACGCAACGACACCCTATATTTCGTGGTTAAAAATGGTGTACGCATTACTCGCAGTAAGGGTGCTGAAAGGGTGTGTCACGCACCCTTTCAGCACCCTTACTGCGAGTAATGCGTGTGTGTAGCCATGGGCCTAAGTATCTGGAGACTGGGGACACTATTAGCCCCTGAATGGATGGATGAATGCGGCTGAGCCCTTTAGATCGGGCGGTAGCTTATGCCACCTAGCCATTTTGTTTTACCATTTAAGCTTAGAATATTTAAATATGAAAACGAGAAGTCCGCGTGGCGCCCTCTTACGGTGAACCGGGGTGACGTCACGGCGAGGAGAGAACTTTCCCCCGACTCGCCCCGCTCGCCCTGTGGAGGCTGGGACGACGCTAGCTGTCGGCGCGCTCGTTTCTATTTAATTTTTTTGGCGTGCTTTTCGTAGGTAGTGTAATTTCTTGTATGTGGCTTTATTGAGGTATGGCCTGTGGCTACAGGCGAAACTTCAACCAACATTTTAAGCATGGTTGACAGGGCAGGCAACGCATGAATCACGGCTGGTATATGAAAATAAAGAAATATGGCCACAATTGCAGGAACATCACTATAGATTTACATCTCGCACAATAAATGCTGCTGATGGCCTGGATGAATTGGCAGGTTATGTTTACTATTTTTTTTGTATCTTTGTTTTTAAACAAGAACGCCGAAGCAGAAAAGCTGCATGCGCTCGAGCAACATGCTAAATACAGTCTGGGCCATGGGGAGAGAATCACAATTGAGACAGCCCAAGTGCAGGGGCAAAGTAAAAAAAAACAACATAAAACATTTATTATATACATTGCTCGTATTTGACCTTTGTTGGATTCCGATAGTATTTCAATGGACTACACGTGTGGTATCCGTGGACTTGTTTATATCAACCATCAAGTAATTTATAAGAAACGTAAGCGAAGGTGTCTAGCTCGTTATTAGTTCCTTAAACCCTAAATTAAGATTTTACTTAAATCGAATTGCCCTGAAGCTGAAATATCAGAAGGTTTTCTCACGCAGACTGTCGCCCTTCACAGGTTCCACATTTTCTGCTACTAGTGCTGCATCTACCACTGGACAGACGTTCGAATGCTTGCTTTTAGTCCTGCTTTCCTCTGTTGTGAGAGAGTCCAGCTGTAGGGAGTTTGAAGGCCGAGGAAGCTTTTGAAGACCTGCAGCAGTGTCTCTTTTAATTGGAAATGACAATTCAGACTAAACGGTGTATTTTCCGAATACCCAAGGCTGGAATAAAGAATGTCAGGAAAAAGTATAAACATTCAAATTACGGCACTATTGCTGTGCATATTTTGGGCAGTTCAATACATATCATACACGCAAACTTGGGGCAATTCGGCCCGTTTTTGTATACCATACAAACGAATTTCCAGTAATTGTGCATTTTCTAAGAAATATGCTTGCATACGTGTATAAACTGTATAATTAATTCACGAAGAAGCTACATTTATGTAAAAACAACCCTGTTCTACGAGCGCATGCAGAGTGGCAGCGCGGAGTCGGGATCGCGAGCTCACTTGCCGACCCACCCAAAGGCCCATGATATAAATGCCACTTCAAATGCCTTGACAGCGGGATGTAATATCGTCCTAATCATGAACATGCAAGGAACAGAATTCCGGAGTCCGAAACACTTGCGCCTCCGACCCCTCGCAAGATTGCCTTGTGTCGTGTGGACGGACGGGGAGGTTCATTCGGCCTCCGCCGATAGCTTTCGGGATTTGTAACCCAATTTTAAAGGTAAAAGGGACAAGCAGGCTTATAAAATGTACGGAACCACGTCAATATCG